>NC_092429.1:28669088-28984058 GCF_036169615.1 Heliangelus exortis | reverse complement strand
TACTAGCTAGCAGAAAAAAAGCAGAATTCCTTCTCCTAAGTGGGTGCCAAATTATCAACTGACACATCATGCCATGTCATGGTGATAAACACATCTGGTTGTAGTTTGCAGAAAGCTTAGATTCTCTATTTTCTTGCTTTGCTTTGCTTTGCTTTTTTTGTTTCCCTTCTCTTCCTTCTCTTCCTTCTCTTCCTTCTCTTCCTTCTCTTCCTTCTCTTCCTTCTCTTCCTTCTCTTCCTTCTCTTCCTTCTCTTCCTTCTCTTCCTTCTCTTCCTTCTCTTCCTTCTCTTCCTTCTCTTCCTTCTCTTCCTTCTCTTCCTTCTCTTCCTTCTCTTCCTTCTCTTCCTTCTCTTCCTTCTCTTCCTTCTCTTCCTTCTCTTCTCCCTCTTCCTTCTCTTCTCCCTCTTCCTTCTCTTCTCCCTCTTCCTTCTCTTCTCCCTCTTCCTTCTCTTCTCCCTCTTCCTTCTCTTCTCCCTCTTCCTTCTCTTCTCCCTCTTCCTTCTCTTCTCCCTCTTCCTTCTCTTCTCCCTCTTCCTTCTCTTCTCCCTCTTCCTTCTCTTCTCCCTCTTCCTTCTCTTCTCCCTCTTCCTTCTCTTCTCCCTCTTCCTTCTCTTCTCCCTCTTCCTTCTCCCTCCCTCTTCCTTCTCCCCCTTCCTTAAATAAGGCTATGGCTTCTTTGCTTTTTTTTTCTTTTTTCTGATATTCTTGATGGCAACATTACTAAAGAATTGACATGCAGTGTGAATGGTCCTTGGCAAGGCAGTTTCAGGTAAGATGGTGTCTGCAGAGGACAGACTGGAGGTGCCAGTGCATTTTTTGGGGGGGATGCAGCAAAATCACTGTGATGATCACAGAAAGCATCTGTGGCCCCACAAAGATTGACAATTTGCCTTTGTGATGCAGATGTAGCTCCTGACAATTCAGTTGTGGACACCTGTGGGGTGGCTTCTTATGGGAATGGTTATTCCATGGATCTTATCAGTGTTCCTCTTATAACCCAAAGTGAAAGAATTTAATATTCTTTTGATTTTTTTTTTTTTGTGTGTGTGCTCTTCAGTGTTTTTAATACAACTGCATAACTATTATCTGCTCTAGGTCTTAATTTCAGTTTATCTCTCTGAGCACAGAAACATATTGCACAGTTAACTTGCTGTTTATAATATTCCCTTGAAAAGTGTTTATTCCATCCTGTTTACTGGTGTGTTTCCAACTGATCTCTGGAGAACAAAATAGTTGGCTTCTGCTCAAATTTTTGTGTTATAGTGTTCAACCTTGGCCAAGTTTCTAATTTGTTTTTTTACTGAGGAGGAAGTATGTTTGACTTTAGCCAAATTTTTGTCTATGTAAAAACTTCAAAATATGTCTTTAGGAATGTCATGTCCAATGGATACAGTTTAGGATTGCTTAAGTAACACTCTGTTGCCAGGAAGCTGGAATTCAGAATAGCACAGAACTGCTCTGCAGTCTGGCTTGCTCACTGGAAGGTGAGCAATAAAACATTCTTGCTTTCAGATAGATATTTTGCCCAACGTATTTTAGACCTGGATCCTCTCTAAAACTTCCCATTCTGCTGGTATCTGAAAATAAGAGGATTTTCCCTTCACAGAGTCTCACTTATTTTTTTATTTTGCTTTTTGGACTTTGTCTAATTCTTCAGTAAAATCATCTGGAAGAGAATTGGGGGAACTGTCAAAACACAGACCATATCCTCTTATTGTCTAGAGTCTCAAACACTGTGGACTTCCATCTCCTTCCTGTCTTTTGTTTCTGGGTTGATAATGTTGTCTAAATAAGTTCAAATAAAAACATATGCCATAGAGCTGGAAATAGAAACTGGTATCCTTAAATTAATTTTTTTTTGCTGTCTGAAGACAATGTGCCAGTAATAATAAAAGAACATAATCCCCAAGGGGACTGAAGTGTTTACAACCTGATGTTCTAATCTTGTCACCTTTCCCTTGCACATGAATCCACTGAAGTCACTCCCAGCACTTCTTTAAGGAAATAAAACACAGGCTACAGCAGCAAGTAGCAAGAACACAAGTAGGAAGAGGGATTTCTCATGAGCTGAGCATGCTGGGGCATACAGCTCCCACAAGTGCACAGATTTTTAAACAGGTATTGATCTCAATTTGCTCAAGTCATTTGCACTCCTTTAATCTGCACCAGAGTGGCATCAGTTGGTGTGGCTGTTGGGTATTAGGCTGTATGGATCCATTGTATAACCTATTTTTGTATTGTAATAGTACCTAAAGGTCAGAGTGAGGGCTTATATTGTCTTAGAACATTTACAAGGGTATAGGGCAAATTGGGAAGGTAAATAGGTGTGAGAGCAAGTATTTTAAGATCACTAGTGATATGCATCAAGTGCAGGCTGTAAATCTCTCCCATTTCTGTTCTTGCTTGTGTCTCATAGGGTCATTATGTCTCTGCTGTGAACTGCAGATGCATTTTTGGCATCAGAATAAAGATGCCTCTCAAACCTGGGTTTATCAGTTACCAAGTGTATTTTGGTAGCATATAAAAGAAAAAGCCTAGCAATGAACTTTACCATTGGGAGCTCCTAGCAGGCATTGATCTCTGACAAGAACCTTCTAAGAGATGGTTTCTCCCCCTCTACTCTTCCCTGGAGAGGCTGCATCTGGAATATTGTGTCCAGTTCTGGGCCCCTCAGTTCAAGGACAGGGAACTACTTGGAAGAGTCCAGGGCAGAGCCACAAAGATAATGCAGGGAGTGGAAAATCTCCCATATGAGGAAAGGCTGAGGGAGCTGAGGGGCTCTGCAGCTTGGAGGAGACTGAGGGACAACCTCATGAATGTTTACAAGTATCTAAAGGGCAAGAGTCAGAAGGATGGGGCCAGGCTCCTTTCAGTGATTTCCAGTCATAGGACAAGAGGCAATGGGTGCCAGCTGGAGCACAGGAGGTTCCAGGTGAACATAAGGAAAAGCTTTTTCGCTGTGAGGGTCACAGAGCACTGGAAGAGGTTGTGGAGTCTCCTTTATTTGGAGACACTCAAAACTCACCAGGATGTGTTCCTGTGTGACCCCCTGGAGGTGACCCTGCTCTGGCAGGGGGGTTGGGCTCCATGATCTTTCATAGAATCATAGAATGGGCTGGGTTGGAAGGGACCTCAGAGCTCATCAAGTCCAACCCTTGCTCCACTCCCCCCGTGGTTCCCAGCCCATGGCACTGAGTGCCACATCCAGGCTCTTTTGAAATATCTCCAGGGATGGAGAATCCACCCCTTCCCTGGGCAGCCCATTCCAATGTCTGATCACCCTCTGGGTAAAGAAATTCTTTCTAATGTCCAACCTAAACCTCCCCTGGCACAACTTGAGACCTCTTGTGCCCTCTTGTCTTGCTGAGAGTTGCCTGGGAAAAGAGCCCAACCCCCCCTGGCTCCAACCTCCTTTCAGGGAGTTGGAGAGAGTGATGAGGTCTCCCCTGAGCCTCCTCTTCTCCAGCCTCAACACCCCCAGCTCCCTCAGCCTCTCCTCATAGGATCTGTGAGGTCCTTCAAGGTCCCTTCCAACCTCTCACTTTCCGTGATTCTGCCACCTCCCCAAACCAGGGACTCAGCCCTGTTCCTCTCCACCTCTCTGGACACACAGTCCACATCGCTGCTCCTCACGCCACCACTATTCAGCACCGGTTTCTTATCAGCTGCTACACATCTGCACATCCTTTGTCCTTTTGTTTCGCTCTCAGGGGGAGGTTCGCTGCTGCTGGGAGCAGCTGGGGCTGCTGAGGGGGCAGGCGGCTGCCCAGAGCTCGCGTAGCGGAGTTAACCCAGGGCGGGAAGTTCTACAACACCGAGCACCAGGGCTGGCAGCAGTGGTTTCTGTAACCCTTCATTTCCTCAACCGTGCTGAATTAAGGTGTTTCTTTTTAATTTAAGCTCGTCTTAATGTCCCTCCCTTTGCGTTCGTACCCTAGCACACCCGAAGCCCCGTCAGCCGTTATCCCGCTACCCTCAGCCGAGCCGCGCCGGGCCCATCCCCTCCCGTGGCTCCGGGGCCGGGCAGGGACGCTCCGCACCTCTTCCCTCTCACAGGAGCAACAGGGCAGGGGTAGACGTACCCCCGGCATCAGCTCCCGGGGAATTCGCACCGATCCCGGCGTAACTTCGGGCTGAGCGGTAAACAGGAAACTCTCCGGCGGGGCCGAGTCCAGGGCTGGGTCTGGGGCCGGGCCGGGGCGGGGCCTGGGCGGCCTCGCGTCCTCCGTGGTGCGGAGCGGAGCCGCGCCGAGCCGAGCCGAGCCGGGAGGCCGCAGGGCTCGGCTCGGCCCGGCCCAGAACGGCGGCGGCAGCAGCAGCGGACACCGAGAGGGCGGAGAGGCGGCGGCAGCGGTGTGCCCCGTGAGGCGCCCGGCAAAGGCATCGAGAATGAAATTGCTGTGGAAAGCTAAAATGGTAACCGGGTGTCCCGTCCCCCCCTTCCCTGCCCGCGGGGTGCGCGCCGCCCGCTGCCTCCCTGCTCTTCCCGCTTTCTGGGGATGCGTGAGTCCACGGGAAGCTCTGTTTGTGCCTGACATGGGAGGGTGAGGAGAGAGCTCCAGGTCCGTCCTTTTCCCAGATAGAGAGATGGGTGTTTTCTGCCCGCCTTGCAGCGGTTTTTGTACGGTTAATCTGGGGAACCAGGAGTAGTCCCTGCAGCACGTTCGGTTAAAGTTGGAAGACGTTGCTCTTTTTTCTTTGTTTCTTGTATTTTTTTTAATCCGCTTTCTGTTATTTGTGAGCTTTAAAACCTTAGCTCTGGAAAGTTGTTTTTTTTTTTTTTTTGCCGCTTGAAAGAATGGGTTTTGGAAAAGCAAACCACAAGCGCTGTAGTTCCCTGCTGTCAAAAGAAATACAGGGTTGCTGTATTTTAAGCGCTTCTTAGCTTCAAAGTTTAGAGGCTGTCTGCCCAAGTAATTCAAGTTTTTTACAGTGCAATTCCTTCCATAAATGCAAGGCTAAAGAGATTAATTGCTTTAGAAGAGGGGGGAGGGAGAGGGAAGAGAAGGCTGCTAATCAAAACCAAACTATTTCCTTAGAAAAGGCTTTATACAACTATTTAAAATATGTGCTAGTCTAGGAAAAACAGCTAAATGGAAAGTCAGGGTATCTTGATACCACAGGAAAGGACACTTGCCAAGAATATCTCCAGTGTTCCCTCAACCTAAAAGTATTCTGTATTAGTTTGATGCTTGGATTTGTGCAGCCCATCTCCTGCCCTCAGCTCTGCACAAAGTATTAGAGCACTTTGCATAGATTGTGGTTAGCAGAAGAGGGAAAACATTCCTTTCTTATCTTGTATCCCCTTTTCCTGGCAGACCACAATTCAGGACTGGGGTGAAGAGGTAGAAGAAGGAGCTGTTTACCATGTCACCCTGAAAAGAGTGCAGATTCAGCAGGCTGCCAACAAAGGAGCAAGATGGCTAGGGGTAAGTCAAGCTGGTATTTTGGAAGGCTGCTCATGGACTTCGGAGCCTACTCCAGGGAGCTAAATTCCACACAAATCATTACAATATTAACTTTTAGCACAGATGGCTCTCGGCGTTTAAAAAAAAAAAAAACCAAAGACCTGAAGTTGCCTTTCTGCATCAGTTGGAATAATTCTCTCTTTTTGTTGACTCTTCCCTTTTTCTTGACATGTAAGAGTTGACCAGGTGTGGCCATGTGTCAGATGATACTTAGAGCAGAAATACAGATCTTAGTTTACGGCTTGAGAATTTGAACATTTGTACTTCTGACTGGGCTATGGCTTATTTCAGCTGTTAAGAAGCTATATTAGGTCACCCAAACCAACAGTCTTGATGTTTGACTAATAAAGGCCTCTCCAAAGTTAGCAGAAACTTCCTCAAAGTTTGAAAGAATAAAGATTTCGGTCATGTTTCTGTATTGCTTTGTCAGCCAAATGAGAAATTAGTTGTCAGCATTTCTGCAAGAGTTGCAGATTTGTACTGTTTTTCATAGGTTTTTTTCAAAACATGAAGGCTTTAGTGGTAAGTAAAAGGAGCTTAAATGCACATGGACTCAATTTGGCATGCTGCTGAGTGCCTTCACCTTTGTGAGGCCAAGTCCCCAACTGATTTAAAATGTCCTCACTTCACTGGAATCAGTGCAGCTGTGACAGTTTGAGCCAGATCTTTTGGAGGTGGCTGTAACTTTTGAATTATTTTGTTAAAGTTGTGTATTTTCTTTGGGATCAAAGGCAATAATATAAGAACTTGCTTTGATGTATCATCCAAGTTGGTACTTTCAAGACTTTTAAAACTGCCCTGAGATTTATATAAAATAATTTTCCCTGTCAAGTTCCAGGACAGAAAGCAGTATAGCAGTGCTGAAACCACAGTCAGGAAAGATAAGCAAATTCCATCCTGCATACAAGTAGTACTTAGAATCTCTCCTTACCATGATTCCAAGAAGCACATAGATTTATAATCCAAACAGTTTCTCAAATATGCTTCCATTGAGTGGTAGATTTCACATCTCTGCCTCCTGAGTTTAGCAGAAAAAAATACTGGAAAAAAAACTTTGTGGTTTTGTGTAAGAGGTGGAGATAATTTTGATTGTGCCTGTGTCCCATAAGTGCACTTTAGAAAAGTAGTTTTTTTTTTTTTTTCTTGTTTCTGCTGCATTGTTCCTTGAGTGTGGAAAATGTTTGCTGGTTCTTGGTCATATTATCATAAATGTGTTCCTGAGATCATCACCAGAGCTGATGGTGCTGATCTTAAAAGACAGACAAGAGACTCCAAGGTCATGCAAGTGACTTTTAGCTTTCTGTGTCTAGTGTTAGGTTTTTTTCAGGTCAGAATTAAGTCCTCCTGCTTGTGGGGCAGGAGGCACCGTGTCAGAAAGTCTGCACCTGTTCTGGGCATAAATTGATGACTTCAGCTTCCAGGCCAGCTTCTTTCAGAAGCAAAACACTCTCATGGGTATTATTTCAAAATATTTTTAAACATGTGGACTGTTTGTTTCCCTTAAGCTCTTCAGAACCCTGATATATTTTAGCTTTTTTGTGGTTTTGTTTCATTAATGGCTGTCAGGACTTAGCAGTTTGGGTGGACCACAAACCTAAGGACAGAATTCCTCTCTATCTTCCCCACCCCCTCCAAAGGGAAAATAAAAGGGGAATAAAGACTGGAGACTTTAAGTTGGAAACTGAAAACAACTGGAAACAGATTGACTAACACAGGATAAAGGTAATAAGGGATAAAGTAACAAAGAATACAAATTATATGCAAATATATATATATACAACCCAATAGATATGGGCTGTGATGAGCAGGGGGGAGCTGGAGGTAAAGAAGCACAGGGGAGCAGCAGCACAGCCAGGAGGGAGTGGAAAAAAGGGGAGGAGCTGTTGGCTTTCCTGACCTTTATAGAGGATGGGCAGGAAATGGGAGGGAATAGACTCTTCCCTTTGGATTCCACCCCTCTCAGGCTCCCAAAGCCCTCCTCCTTTAGTTCCTCATCTTCAAACGATGACAGTGGCTTTACTGTGGTCTTAAAGTCAATAAATAGCCTCTAACTCAGAACATTATTTATGAATACCCATCCCTGCCTCCAGCAGTTTTGCCTTGAAAAGCATAATTGTCTCTTTTATAATTGTCATCAGTTTGTTTTGTTTTGGTTTTTAATCTGGAGCTTTTAGGGTTTTGCAGTGTTATTTTTTCTGTACTTTGAGACCCGTAGATAGCACTAAATTAATAAGTTACTGGATTTATCAGTGTGGGTCTTAATTTTTTTTTTTTTATGGTGCTCCAAGTCAGGTTTAAGTTGAAGATGAGTTTAACTGAAGAGGATGGGAACAACCTCTTTGTACATCAGCCAGTACTGAGCCTTCAGTATAATCAATACAGTGACTCTGTTGCTACTTATATGCACCTGTGGATGTCCTTTTTAATAAGTGACTTTTTCAAGAGCAGTTTGTGTCCTATAAAAGGTCCACATAGAAGTTTGACCTTCTCTGGGACACTGAGCTGCTCCTGGTTTCTTGGTGCAGGTCAAGTGCCTTGGGACTTGAAAAGCCCAAGTGTTTTCAAACCTCATTGTTGTGTGTGGCTGTTAAATACTGTAGGATACCAGAACAGGGCTTTGATACAGTGGGTCCAAAGTGGACCAAGTGGTCCAAAGTTCTGCGTTTGTAACATGATTTGTAGTCCTTTCAGCTGAAAAGTGTTAGATGGTAAATTATTAGATGGTTAGATGGTAAATTATTTGATGTGTCTAAGAGAAATGCAGATCTAACTGAGTATTTCCCAGGGCCTGTGTTGAAATGAATCTAATAGGTCTTATTTATTTTGAGTGTGTTAGAATTTACTACCAATTCCTTTAATTGCTGAGAGGCTTGTAATCTTGATTAAATATGTTACTGTGCAGGTACCAGTAGGTGAATGAATGTAGAGCTTTTATATTTCAAGAAGTCTAAAAAACCCTTTCTTTAACATCTCTTCAGACCCTATCCAGGGTTCTTTGTTTGGCCCTATTTGCAGATATTGGTCTGTTTAAAAACCAGTACAAAGATTACAGCTGAATTGGGTGCAGAAAAGTAGCAGGGAGGTTTTAGAAAACGTTGGTGTGGGACAGGAGGAGGGGGAACTGTGAAGAGCAGAGCGTATGCAATGCTGCAGAAAATGAAAGGTGTGGCTGTGGTATGGGCAGGTGGACAAGAAGATTACCAAAGGAAAATGTAAAAAGAGGTTTCAGAATGCTGCAAAGTGCATGTTGTAGCCTCCCTGTTTACCAGCTCCAGTGCTTTAGCCCACCCTTCCAGGCGTTAGGGAGGGGAGGGTGACCCATGTCCAGCTCTCCAGGAATCCGAGGGAAGCAGAGAGGAATGAGTCTCTGAGCCAGGAGGGGCTTCCTAATGCTTGCAAATGTTCTTCCTGTCAGAGTCATTTAATCAGGAAGGAGTGAGGAAGAGACTGGCACTCTGCCTCTGGAGTTTTTTTGGGGTAGGTCAGAGGAAATGCAGCTAGGAATGGGAGTTCCCCCAAGCCCCTGGTGTACCAGAGGAGGCCTGCAGAGACTATCTCCCCATCTTAAATGATTGCTAAGCTCTCAGTGCCAGTCCTCAAGTGCCAAGTTTCCTGCTCTGCTGATGGGTGACACTGTTCTTCCTTTGAGTCTTAAATATCCAGATAATGGGGAAATACTGTGCTCCTGGTATGGCTGCTGTTGCCTGGTTTATTCAAACATTGTGTACATGCCTAGGGCAAATTTTAGATAAGTGGTTTTTCTTTCTGCTTTCTTTTCTTGGCCAGAGCTGAACTTCTGGCTCTGGGCATCATTCAGGCAGAGACTGATTCAGCAGTACTTGTATTAAAGTGTCTTTAATGCTGTAACAATGGTTCTTCCAGAACTATGACTCAACTACTTTAGAAGGGTGCTTGAAATAGTTTCAAAATTCCGAAGGGGAAAGGTTGAAAACTACCAAATCTAGTATTAAATATTTCTGTGTTTTCTTAACACTGATAGTATTTGGTAACTTGACAGTATTTGTAATCTTGATTAAATATGTTCCTGTGCAGGTACCAGTAGGTGAATGAATGTAGAGCTTTTATGTTTCAAGAAGTCTAAAAAACACTTTTTTTAACATCTCTTTATTTAAGACCCCATCCAGGGTTCTTTGGCCCTATTTGGAGAGAATGGTCTGTTTAAAAACCAATAAATTTTCTATGATAGAGGGCTACACTCTATCATAGAGTCTTTTCTGAAAATTTTGTGGTGTTTTAGAAATTTTGATTTATTGTCTTCTACTGCACACTGTGTTTGACAATAACTTTAGCTTCTAAACACCTTTCCAGTGACACATGTTGAGAGGAAGCTTGTGTTTGAGAGTTCAGTCAGAAAAACATCACAAAAACTTCTGTCAAATCTGTATCTCCATTAGGACCTTGGACATAACTTTCTTTATAACTCGGACAATTTGTCAGAAAAGAATTTTTAGTTGGGATTTTTTTTCTTTCCAACACTGACTGCCTAAATATGGGTTGAGATTTAAATGGTGCCTGGAACCATCAACAATTCTGGAACATGTAAAACCTAGATTTTTCTCCAAGTTTGCTCCTGCCCTCCCACATGCCTGTCTGAGCCAGCTCTGTGATTTCTTGTTTTTTCTGAATCTTGGGTCCCAGGTGTCAGGTGTAGTTTTCAGGTGTAGTTTTCTGTGCAAGCAGCAGGCAAGGAAGGACTTGACTGATCATTGTCCTTGCTGTTTTGTCTCTTGGTGTATAGCATTTTTGGTCTCTTTTGGCTAAATTGGACTCTCTGGAATCAGGTTTCTAGTCTGTTTCTAGCACCCAAGACTAGGGTGCAGTTGTGACTTTGTTTGGCAGAAGCAGAAAAGCAGTTCCTAAGGAGCTGACAGGCTCCCTACAATCTGGTTGTCCACTCCAGATTTTGTCTTCTCCAAGGAGCTGTCTTGGAGATGGAGAAGGAAGAAAGATGTGGTGTGCTCACATTGATTTTGTGGGATGAAATATGCATGTCAACTGCCAGGAGCCAACAAAGGAGATCTGCAGGAGAGATCAGAGGGAAGCAAATGATTTTACATATTGACAGAGAAATAATTTTCAAAAATAAAGCCTTGGCATCTCATTCAGCTTGTTTTTGGTTTTGAATATGTGGTGGGTTGACCTTGGCTTTTTCCTCCTGTGCTTTCCTTCCGTTGTAGGCATAATAGTATCATGGCATTGGAGGCCTTATTAATGACTTCCTGTGGAATATTTTTCTACTTCCTTCCTGGTTCAGGCCCAGATCTCTGCTCCAGGGATATCCCAAAGAGCACTCTTCAATGTGGTCATCAGCTGGGTAGTAAAGGAACAGGCACTTAGAAATGCAGTGTGGAACAGACACTCAGAAATGAAACCTGAGCTTATTATGAGCTTTAAAATGGAAGCCTGAAAACTGTCTTCTACTTTTGCAGCTCCAAATACAAAATACACAAGTAGAAGGGTAACAGACTTCATCTGGACTTTGAGCCATTGACTGCTACCTTCTGGGTGCAACCATCCAGCCAGTTCCTTATCCACCAAACAAATCCATATCAAATCCATATCTTTCCAGCTTGGCAAGTAGGATGTTCTGGGGGACTGTGTCAAAGGCCTTTCAGAAGTCCAGATAGATCACATCCATAGGTTGTCCCCTGGTGTAGCCACTCTCATAGGAAGCCCCTAGGTTTGTCAGAGAGAATTTTCCCTTAGAGAAGCCATGCTGTTGTCTTGGATCACCTTCCTGTCCTCCATGTGCCCTCTCAGACCTTCAGGAGAATCTGCTCCATGATCTTCCCAGGCACAGAGGTGAGGCTGACAGGTCAGTAGTTCCCAGGGTTCTCTCCTTTCTATCCTTTTTAATTATGGGCATGATGTTTCCTTTCTTCCAGCCACCAGGGACTTAACCTGACATCCAGGACTTTTCAGATATCATGGAGGGTGGCTTGGTGACTACATTTGCCATTTCTGCTGGGAAAACCAGCACTGCACTGTGCTGGTTTTGCATATGTTTGCTGCATGTTTGGAAATCACATAGCCAGCCTGCTTGTGTATCAGAATCATAGAATCATAGAATCCTAGGGGTTGGAAGGGACCTGGAAAGATCATCTAGTCCAACCCCCCCTGCCAGAGCAGGGCCCCCTAGAGTACATCGCCTAGGAACGTGTCCAGGTGGGGTTTGAATGTCTCCAGTGAAGGAGACTCCACAACCCCCCTGGGCAGCCTGTTCCAGGGCTCCGTCACCCTTACAGTAAAAAAATTTTTTCTGATATTCAACTTGAACCTCCTATGCTCCAATTTACACCCATTACCCCTTGTCCTATCACTGGTCACCACTGAGAAAAGCCTAACTCCATCTCCCTGACACTCACCCCTTACATATTTGAAAACATTGATGAGGTCACCCCTCAGTCTCCTTTTCTCCAAACTAAAGAGCCCCAGCTCCCTCAGCCTTTCCTCATAAGGGAGATGTTCCACTCCCTTAATCATCTCAGTAGCTCTGCGCTGGACTCTTTCAAGCACTTCCCTGTCCTTCTTGAACTGAGGGGCCCAGAACTGGACACAATACTCCAGGTGTGGCCTCACCAATGCAGAATAGAGGGGGAGGAGAACCTCTCTTGACCTACTAACCACACCCTTTCTAATGCACCCCAGGATGCCATTGGCCTTCTTGGCCACAAGGGCACATTGCTGGCTCATGGGCATCTTCTTGTCTACCAGGACCCCCAGGTCTCTTTCACCTACACTGCTCTCCAGCAGCTCAGCCCCCAACCTATACTGGGACATCGTGTTGTTCTTCCCCAAATGCAAAACTCTACACTTCCCCTTGTTGAATTTCATCATGTTTCTGTGTGACTTGTGGGAATATAATGACATTTGTACTATAATTAATCTCCACTGGGAATTTCTCCAGTAGCCAGGATGTCTGTCTTTTTAAACTCTGCTTCTTGGATGATAGAGCCCTCTCTGAATTGCAGCATCTTACCTGTCTTGCTGCTGGCATCACTGCATGTTGTGCTCTTTTTCAAGAAGTAGTAAGTGAAAAGAGTAAAGACAAATTAACTTACTCTGCAAAGAAACTGGGAATTTTCTCTCTGAATGGTGGAAGACCCAGGTCACTTGTTGGGTTAAAAAAGAATTGGCAGGGAATGTGGCTGTGTCATTGGAAAACCTGGGAGAAGCAGCAACAGAGAACAGGAACTGTACAGAGATGCTGTCAAGAGAATAGCACTGGTGAAAACATAAGTTTTACAGTTTTGGTTTTGATGTTTTAGTTTAAGGAACAGGCTGAAGCACTGCAAGCATGTTAGTCATGCTTGGATTTAAATTTAGCCTTGGTAAAGCTAATTAAAGATGTGTTTAGTGACAGTGTGTAAATGCATGCTTTGAACTTGCATCTTTTACTACTGGAATCTGTTCCTGAATATACAGCTTCCTACAGCCAGTGCTGTACAGGGGTGCAGCTGTGTGAGAAAAAGAGCACAGAGTGATCTGATCATGGCCAAACACCTGGAAGAAAATAGGGTTACACTGGGTGAGAGGGGTAAATGGAGGCCAACTCAGTGTGAATCCTCTGTAACCAGTGTGTAGGAACTTGTAAACTGAGGGAAAATGTGTGTGATGTGTTGGTGTTCATCACCCCAGTGCAGAGAAAAGCCCTATGGCCCTCTTGCATTTAAAATATTATTTCCTTAAATGACTGCTCAGCCATCAGCAGAACTCTTTTGTCCAGTGAATGGAGATGGAGCATTCTAAGAACACTGAGATGATAGTTTGGTAGGGTTTATTTGCATAGTTTTCATTTTCTCATAGTAGTTAAAATAAATAGGTCCCAACCTTGTTCCTGATGGGCTGAGCAGCTGTTATGGTTTGCTCCTGCAGTCTCCCAGAATTTCTGTTGCTCTTGATTCACCTCCAAAATGTTCTCTTCATGTTCAGTGGCCACACAAGCTCTTGAGAATTGTATTTTGTGTGTGTATATATATATATATATATATATATATATATAATGCTATATATATATATACATGTATATATATAATTTTGTAATTTTTTGGGGTGGTGGGTGGGTTTTCTTTTATCTCAAAGCTATAATGAGGAATTCCATGTTCTGGACATAGAAATGCACTTGCTGTTTGTGGAAATCACTCTGATGGACCAAAACAAACTCACACTACTCCCTGAACCCAGCTACTCTGTGGTTTAGCTCAGCATCATGCCACCAGTAATTTAGGGACTGAAGGAAAGTAAAAACATATCCAAGTGAAATTATACTGATCTTGCATTCTTAGAGCATCTTTCATCCAAGTAACTTTCAAAGCTTGGCCACAAATTTTCAGCAGACAGACTGTGAAATAATGTTGTAACCTAACACAGCTCAGATGCTTGATTTGAATGGGGCTTAAAGCTGTAGCAATGCTGTTACTTGGAGGTTGGTAGAATTCCCCTTTATCTGGGGAGGTGGGGAAGAGAGGAGAAAAAAGGAGATGGATTAGCTATCAAAGTTGTGTGGTAATATTTTTTTTAGTGGCTTTGTAGTGTTATCACATGGGTACCTTCTCCACCTGGTATTTATGCCAGAAGGAGCAGCAGTTTAGCAATGCACAGCAGCACATTGAAACAGTTATAGACCAGAAATGAAATAATTAAAACCACTTGGGGAGAAGACCTGGACTTCTGAGAGTCCAGAGTTCTGTGGAAGCATTCATCCACTGTGGAAGCAAGCTCTCAAATATTAAGCTGTAGTGGGGAAGGAGGGAATGAAGTGCTACTTAGAAAACACTACCAAATATTTTCACACCTCACTTGTTCTTGAAGCTTGTTCCCTCGTATCAAAGAGAAAGGAACTGGAAAGGGGATTTTCTGATGGGAAAGTGTTGTCAGCATTTGGAGACACCAAAAACTTCAGGACTGTTAAATGGGCATCTTGTTTTAACTAGGGTGCACATAAAAGTTGAATAATAAGCACATGAAATCTTCACAGGACTGGGGCTCAATCCTGGCAGTGAATAGGGGTATGTAGTGAAGGCTTTTAAAATGGGGAGTGAAGGAGGGATGCTCTGTCTCCAGGGGGTGTTTGGTGGGTTTGAGAGTGAGGAGAGGCTGAGAAATGAGTGCTTTTACATTGCATGTAATTGACCTGAAAGACTTTCTGCTGGAAACCCTTCTAGTCGGGTTCAGAAAGGACTTGCATTTGTTCTTGTTGTTTATATAAATGAGGTTTAAAACACAAGGATTTAACTTTTTGTGATTTAAGTATAAAACAAGCACCTCCTGCAGCTGGGGAGAATCTTTCCCTTTAGACTGGTTATTCTGCATGGTACAGATGTTACTTCTTCACCTTTATAGCTTTTGGCTGTTGTCAGAAGGAAGAACTTGTAGTTTGGTTTAAGATGACAATTATTTTGTGTTGCTGTTTGTAAAGTTCTGGTTTCAATTTGTTTGCAGCAACTATTTGATGAGTTAGAATAAAATTGAATGCAGGCACTTCTAAGAAAGAATCATGAAAACCTGAATCTCCAGAAGATTTCAGGGCCATGTGGCAACATATTCTGGAGGTTTGTTGGGGGCCTGTTTTTCAGCAGTCCTGCAGCTTCCTCCTGGTCAGTGAGAGCTCTGTGTGCTCAGATCCTGCTTTTTTGGTGTGTGTGAAGAAAAAAAGTTTGTACCCTTGCTGGTTTAGACTCTGCAAATGTAAGAATGGTGTGGGTTGCCATTTGTTTTACCCCATTCAACTTTGTTATAGCCACTTTAAAAACAAGGCAGCTAGAATGGAGTATAGTACCCTACATGTGGTCTCATCAGACCTTTTATGCAGTAGAAATACAATGTCCCTTATAAAAAAAATATCCTTTTTTTTATACTTTGCTGAATCATTTGCTTTTGTTGCTGCTTCCAAGTGCTGTGCAGACAGATTTAATGTTCTGCCTACTCTGACCCTTCAGATCTTTTCTCTGATCTATGTGCCACAGTGGGACCTTTGAGGGTAGTACTTTCATCAGAGTTTTTTTGCTGGCCTCTTACATTTCTATACATTTAGTTGCCTAAGCCATCTTTTGCCTAGAAAAATGTGGAGCTTAGGCAGTCAAAATGAAACTTTTTGGCAGCCTTCACCTTAGGTGTGAAGCTTTTTGCCATTTGATGTGGTAGCAGTCATTAACCTTTTACTTTGTTGAGTAAGGCTGGAGATTTTCACTTGTTCCTTTCTGCTATCAATTTGAAATATTGAAATAATATTTGGGAAATACCCCAAATATTATTTTCTGTCCAAAGTTTTGCAGCCAGTTCAGCTCTGCATCAGTGCAGAAATCTTCACTGATAATAAACTGTTTGCTGCATGTAATATTAGGCACATGAACTATTATGTATAATGGCTCTGTCACACCAATTTAAGGGCAGTTTTGCTGCTGAATTTAGAAAGGTTCTGCAAGTCAGGAGTCCCAAGCTCAGTATTCATTTGCTAATGACTTACCCTGTGGCTTGAACTGACCAACTTACCTCCTGAGGTTTCATTTTCTCACCTTTTATTAAGTGTAATACACTTAATATTCATTTTGAGATCTGGTGATCTGAGGAGTTGTAGAGGCAAACTCTTGGACTTCAAATCAGAGAGATGGAAAACTTTTCTACTGTGCTGGACACTTAAGGAAAGTTTTGTAGCAGAGCAAGATACTCCTGGTATATGCTGTGACTCTGCTGTACAAACTTTACCATTGAAATTTTAATTTTGAGTGCCATGTGGGTCTGCAGGTCATGGCCTGGGGAGCACAGCCAGCAATGCTGTCACTGGGCCACAATGGCACTAATGACACGGAGGCATTTAAAACACTTCTGTGGTGTCATCCTGTTATTATATTCTATTCTTTCATCTCTTTTCCTCTTATGGCCTTCCCACCTTTTTTTTCTGAAAGCATTGTAAAGGATTATTTTCTTTTCCCCTTCCCCCCCCTCTGCTACTTTGCACAGTTGCTTTTCTCCTTATGCAGGCTCAACCTTTCTCCCAGTCAACAGCAGTTTCTTCCTTTCTAGGGAGTTCTCCAGCTCTTTGTGCAAGTAGGCCAACATGTTTTTCTTACTGAGTGCCATTTTCTGTTGAAAACTCTCAGAATGATGAGGAAGCAGTGATTCTCACTGAGAACATGGCTACCTCCCTCTGCTCCAAAGATGCTGCTAAGAAGTGGGCTAAATTGGGAAGAGAATTTTTGTGTTCCCCTGGCTGAATAAGCTCCACCATTTGTAAGAGCTGCATAATGCCATTTTCATGTGGACTGCTTTGAAGATTCAATTTCTGAATGAAGCTGCTTCAACTCAGCAAGAGGTGCTGTGTAAATTAGGCTCTTTTGCTTCTGCTTTGATTTATTTAGAGCTGCTCTGACACAGTTCACTGATACCCAGATGAGGTTAAATTTGCATAACATCAGAAGGTGTGAGAAGGCACAGCTCAGCACCAGGGCATGCCTCTTGGTTTTTATTTCCTCTGGAGTGGCTTCAAGTACCTGCAAGGTGCCCGAATGCAAGGGTTCTAACTGAGCTACAGCATTTCTGTTGAGGCTTTTTTCTCTTTTCTTCTTTTATTTTCTTCCTTTTTTTGTACCACTAAATGTCACCAGTTTTTGTTACTGTTTGCCAGCTCTTCAGACAGATACCAGCTAGGCTGTGAGCATTAAAGGCACAAAAAAATGAGAGTGCTTTTTGTACAATAATGGTGGAATTAATTGGTTCTGGAAACTCTGGCTTGCTGCCAGAAAGGTCATTTCTGTGATAAGAAAGGAAAGAGAAAGGGGTAGAGTTTTATAAGTTCAGGAATACTCCTAGCTGTTGGATCATAGCTCATAAAATTATTTTGGCTTTCAAAATACTTGTCCTTTCATTTGATAACCTTAATCTGGTTCTGTGAGCACTTTTATGTGGTATCATTAGTGCAAAATTCCCAGTTTTCACAGGTCTTTATTTTTAATGGTCATGTGGTGTGGACAGCAAAATGGGTTCTAGTTTGAGTCAGTTCAGCACAATTGTCATCTGCTCTGTACAGGACAATCTTGCCAATTAAAAAGTTCATTAAGATCTTACTGGAAGGGAACACTGTGTCAAATAAGCTGTTAATATCTTTGCAGATTTCTTTACAAAAATCCTTTACTGCAGTAAGTAGGAGTCTTATGTAGCATCAAGAAGGGATATTATTAAGTTCTGTGTATTTTTGCCTTGGAATCAGGTTGTTCTTTAAACAGCTTTTGTTTCACCTGCCTTACTACTTTAATTGATGTGTGACTGCATTTTAAATAAAGGATGCCTTAGGTTTTTCTCCTCTCAGACTGGTGTTACAGATGCCTGTGCTTTTGGGGTATTTGAAGCTTTATCATTCCAGAATTTGATTATTTCTTTCCTAAGGATGAGAGTTTATGCTGGACACCCTGTGTGTAAGGAAGCAATATAAAAAAAAATAAAGGTAAAATCACAAAAGATGTCTTATTCCTACTTTCAGAAAGTTAAAGCTGATTGAGATTTAGGCAGTGAAGTGAACCAGTCACTCTTGATTAGAGTGCTGTATTTTTAGTTAATTATAAGTTATGACACTCTAGGCAATTTTATTCCAGCATAATGTGTCTGTCCAGTAAGACTCCCCACTGGAAAACCTCTAATTTTCAAGGAAAGTCAGAAGCCTTTAAAAATCTGTCAAAAGCAGTAAAAATTGACTTTGAGAGACAGTAATTCATTAGGTGCTCTTGAAAATAATTTTCCCCAATTTCTGAAGAAAACAAGTCTTTAGTCAAGTGTAATGACTAAGCCCGAAGAATATTTGATATTTCATTTACTTATTGCTCAACTCAGCTGGTTTATTTCAGTATTTTTTTCCAATCTGCCTTATGAAAAACAGTGACATTTATTTCATTCCGTGATTCTTGCTTCCAGCATCTCAACAGATAATATTTGCATTGGAAAAAACCTGCAGACCAGTGGGGTTGGTTTTTTTCAGTAAAAGTGCCTTTTCCCAGTATTATTTCTGAAATATGGACTACAATTCTGTATGTGGCTATTGGGAGGAGCCTTTTTTTTTAACTGTTCAGAATTTTAACTATTCAGGTTGTTGAGTCTCTTCTCCTTCTTGCTAGGGTATATCATTTACTTAAGACATGGGGTTTGTAATTAATTTATAATCCTGTTGCAGGTTAACAGGTAGTGTCTGTACTTAGAATCATAGAATTGGCTGGGTTGGAAGGGACCTCAGAGCTCATCAAGTCCAACCCTTGATCCACTCCCACTGCAGTTCCCAGCCCATGGCACTGAGTGCCACATCCAGGCTCTTTTGAAATATCTCCAGGGATGGAGAATCCACCCTTTCCCTGGGCAGCCCATTCCAATGCCTGATCACCCTCTCCCTAAAGAAATTCTTTCTAATGTCCAACCTAAACCTCCCCTGGCACAACTTGAGACCTCTTGTGCCCTCTTGTCTTGCTGAGAGTTGCCTGGGAAAAGAGCCCAACCCCCCCCTGGCTCCAACCTCCTTTCAGGGAGTTGGAGAGAGTGATGAGGTCTCCCCTGAGCCTCCTCTTCACCAGCCTCAACACCCCCAGCTCCCTCAGCCTCTCCTCATAGGATCTGTGCTCCAGTCCCTTCCCCAGCCCAGTTGCCTCCTTTGGACCTGCTCCAGCACCTCAATCTCCTTCCTGAGCTGAGGGGCCCAGAACTGGACACAGGACTCAAGCTGTGGCCTCCCCAGGGCTGAGCACAGGGGCAAACCTGTACTGGCCCACCAGGCTGTGGTATCCAGATGTGTATTTTGGCTGTCAAACTGAGTGAAACACCTGGCAACTCTGGAGGTCTGGCTTGATTTTCCTGCCATTGGTAGGCAAAATGGCAAGAAATCAAGCTACCTTGGCCAGTTCTGGCAGAGGAGGACTGATGGGAAGTGGAAATTGTCTCCCCAGATTCCTAGAGGAATGTTGTTTTCACCCAGCTGGTAACCAGCTGCTTGTCACTTAGAACCTGCCGGGGTGGCTGTAGAAGAGAGAAGACAGATGTTGGATGTTGTGCTGATACTCTTATCTTCTCCCCATCCTGCTATTGTGCACGTATCTTGCACTTTCACAATGCCTGGGTGTGTCAGGGAGATTGGTGAGGGGGTTCAGGACCCAGCTTCTGGAACCATCTTGGGACCTAATTACAGCACCAGGAATCTGCAGCAGCTTTTGGGGATGGTTTATCCTTAAAGGGGTTTCTTACCCCAATACTTTTTAGGCTGCCCAGAGCACTCCTCTTAAAAGCTAGAGAGGTGGGCAGTGTTTGAGCATTGCAAAGAATTAGTGAAGATGTGGAAATTACACTAGGTTAGTGCCTGCACAGCCTAAAAAAATAAAGATTGGCAAGACTGTACCTCAGTTCAGTCTTTATATATTTGCTCTTGAAAGGTGCTGTCTCTCTAATAAGTTCTGTAGGAATTTATTTACTTCTCAGTCATCCTTGGAAGTTATCAAGGCTATAATCTGTTTCCTGAAAAATCAACTAGACTACTTAAAAAACATAAAATTGGACTGTAACATGGTACATATATTTGTTTATTTTTAGCCTTGTAGAGGGCCAAGATGATTTTCCTAAAGCCCTGATATGCTGGGGTCTGGCACCTTTGTTACACTGCTGGTGTGTTGATAGGAGACAAATAAGGAGCTGGAAAGCCTTTTATGTTTTTTTGATGCACAAAAAAGTACAAAACTACCAAAAAGTACAAAAGGCTTGAACTGGCAGCACATAACAGTGATAACCACGCAGTCAAACACTTGCAAAGAGCTGGAGGAGCATCTTTTACTAGCAGTAGGTACAAGTACTCCTCTGAGTAGGCAGCACAAAAGCAAATGTGAAAAGTTTTTTGTCTTTGGGTAGCCTGGTTATGTCAGTGAGGAGTTGGCCTCCTAATTAAATCCAGACTGAGTAGCTTCCTGTTAGCATGCTAACTCAGCCCACAATGGCTTATTCTGAATGTCTGTTACTGGGCTCCTCTGCCAAGTCCTTTTTCCTTTTAAACTTAGAGGCAGAATTGCTTAAATAATACAAACAATCCCTGGAAGTCTCTTAACTGGTTTTTAGCAGTTTAATATTTTGCTGACCAAGTCAGTTTTAGATTTGCAGGGCTTTGGTTTGTGGTTTGTTTTTTGTTTTTTTTTGTTTGCCTCTTGTGTTTGTTTTTTTTTTTTTTTTGTTTTGTTTTGTTTTTTTTAATTTTTGTTTGTTTGTTTGTTGTATTTTTGCCTGTTTGTTTGTTTGTTTTTTTTAACATTCTCCCAATAATGGAATGCTGTAATGGCATATTTAAAAGATGACTTTGACAAACTCCTTGCAAAAATATCCTGAAATATTTTCATGTTTATTTAGAAGCGAAGCATTGAATTACCACCATTGTTCCCTCTAGTAAGATTCTCTGGAGGATAATGGATTTTCTTTTAAATATGATAGAAATGATGGGATCATAAAATTAGTCCATAGTAGCCAGACTATCAAATATCTCATGGAGCAAGCAGAGAAATATCTTAAAGATAAACTTTATAAAACCCTCTATTATTTGATATGACATTTGGTGTTTTGAGAGCCAAAATTGACAAAATCATTTAGCAACTACAGGTGGACTATTCCTGCAAAAAGATAGAACTTAATCTGTGTTTCCATGTGAAAGCTGTGTCAGGGATCTGGCTTCTATATGATTTTTGTGTTTTGTGTTTGTTTCAACTTTGTAGGCTGAAGGGGACCAGTTACCTCCAGAACATACTGTCAGCCAGTATGAAACATGCAAGATCAGGACTATAAAAGCTGGAACTCTGGAGAAACTTGTGGAGAACCTTCTGACAGCTTTTGGGGATAATGATTTTACCTACATCAGTATCTTTCTCTCAACATACAGAGCCTTTGCTTCTACTAAGGAAGTAGTGGAACTTCTCCTTGACAAGTAAGAGCCAGTAAATATGGAAACTGAGCTATCATTTACATGATTGGGGGGTGTTGTCAGGGATTTCTTCCATCACTTTAGGATATAATAACCTGATGGGCAGGTATCAGGAATACTGCAAAATTCAGTATTTCAGCATAAACATAAAATGTGTAAATGGGTGCTGCTCACATCTCAACTCTCACTAAGGCATAGTGATCAAGTAGCTAAAGTGTCCCATATCTGTATCATGTCTATCATAAAGTGTGACATATCTGTATCATATCTGTGTCATAAAGTGTGCCATGTCTGTATTATATCTCAGTATGGCTAAGAGTGGCACAAGAAAATTAATAGAGATTTTCTCCCAGAAAACAAACCAGAATGTGTGGGCTACAAAGTCATACCTAGAATAGATTCCTATGTTTTGCTGGATATGGGTATTTTCAGACCTAACTCTCTTGTTTGGAGGCTGCTAATTTGATTGTACAATCAAAGCAAAGAACTCACTATCCCCTTCTAGTACTTCATGTGAATAAGGAGCTGTACATTTTTGCAGACAGCACAAGAACCTCTTAATGTTATAAGAAAAACTTTTATGGTAAGACTGCTCCATCCTGTCTGCTCTATCTGTATAACTGCTTAGAACAGTTACTTACCCACTTAGTTTTCTCACCCTAAATTCTAGCAGACATGACTGGGTCAGAGGTGATCTTATTTTGGGAGTATCCTATTTATTGCACATTCAACATCAGGTGATGTACAGAAGCAGTTATTTTGGCATCTAGTAATCAGAACAGAGGAATAATGTAAGAACAACTAGGTTTTAATTTTGGCTCTTTCAGCAGGTAGATAAGGAACAAAGCAGAGATAACTGTTCTTTTGTATTTGAAAAAGAGTATAATACTGCTTGCTTTGTTGTTATGTTATGTTATGTTATGTTATGTTATGTTATGTTATGTTATGTTGTATGTTATGTTATGTTAATAACAAGGCTGAAATACCTGGCTGCCTGGCCTGCTGTGATTGTTATAATAGCTGTGGTTGCTGAAGTACAGTAACTTCACAGCCAGGTAGGAAGTCAAGTGAGGAAAGAGAAGCCATCCTGGGGAGCAAACCATATGGCTACATTTATTACTGTGAGCTTTCTGTCTCTCAGTCCATACCAATTCTGATGTGGAACATGAGGAGCAGTAAAAATTGACAGTGCATATATACAAGAATATAAAAATACTGAGGAATTCCTTTGTTTGAATGGGTGATTCTATGCCCTCAGTTTTAGATTATATGTTTTGGACATATGTATATTGGAAGACTAAAATATGAAAGGACATCGAGTTTCTGTAGGTTGTAGTAACTTCAAAGAGCTGATTTGCCAAGTGACACTAAGGCTGTGGATGTGCTCTACCTGGACTTCAGCAAGGCCTTTGACACCGTCTCCCACAGGATTCTCCTGAAAAAGCTGTCAGGCCACAGCTTGGACAGGGGCATCTGTGCTGGGTTAGGAACTGGCTGGAGGGCCGGGCCCAGAGAGTGGTGCTGAACGGGGCTGCATCAAAATGGCGGCCGTGGTGTCCCCCAGGGATCAGTGTTGGGCCCAGTGCTGTTCAATATCTTTAGTGATGATTGAGATGAGGGGATTGAGTCCATCATCAGCAAATTTGCAGGTGACACTAAGCTGGGGGGAGTGTGGATCAGCTGGAAGGCAGGAGGGCTCTGCAGAGGGACCTGGACAGACTGGAGAGTTGGGCTGATCCCAACGGGATGAGGTTCAACATTCCAAGTGCCGGGTCCTGCACTTTGGCCACAAGAACCCCATGGGGAGCTCCAGGCTGGGCACAGAGTGGCAGAAAGGGAGCTGGGAGTCTGGATTGCCAGGAAGGTGAAGAGGAGGCAGCAGTGTGCCCAGGTGGCCAAGAAGGCCAATGGCATCCTGGGCTGGCTCAGGAAGAGCGTGGCCAGCAGGTCCAGGGAAGGGATTCTGCCCCTGTGCTCAGCCCTGGGGAGGCCACAGCTTGAGTCCTGTGTCCAGTTCTGGGCCCCTCAGCTCAGGAAGGAGATTGAGGTGCTGGAGCAGGTCCAAAGGAGGCAACTGGGCTGGGGAAGGGACTGGAGCACAGATCCTATGAGGAGAGGCTGAGGGAGCTGGGGGTGTTGAGGCTGGAGAAGAGGAGGCTCAGGGGAGACCTCATCACTCTCTCCAACTCCCTGAAAGGAGGTTGGAGCCAGGGGGGGGTTGGGCTCTTTTCCCAGGCAACTCTCAGCAAGACAAGAGGGCACAAGAGGTCTCAAGTTGTGCCAGGGGAGGTTTAGGTTGGACATGAGAAAGAATTTCTTTCTGGAGAGGGTGATCAGACACTGGAATGGGCTGCCCAGGGAAGGGGTGGATTCTCCATCCCTGGAGATATTTCAAAAGAGCCTGGATGTGGCACTCAGTGCCATGGGCTGGGAACTGCAGTGGGAGTGGATCAAGGGTTGGACTTGATGAGCTCTGAGGTCCCTTCCAACCCAACCAATTCTATGATTCTATGAGAATAGCCAAAGAATTTGGCTACAAATTTACAGCAGAAACCAATGGTGGTGTGCATATACATTGTCACTTTCAGCCAGTAGTGCTTCATGTCTATGATTTATTCTGCTTTTTTAAAAATACATTATTAACAGAAGAAGCTGAAATAAATAAAATAGTGGCCTTTGCAAGGATACGTTGCCTAACTGCTCTTTCAGGGCTTTTGTGCACTACTTGATGTGTGTCTGGGGAAATTTCCTTCCTGTAATCAATGAAACTTGTGAGTAGATCAAATACTGTGGATCAGTTGGTCAAAGGTAGCTCTAGACTAAATGGTACAGACCTTGCTTTTCAATTAAAGGCTGTTAAGTTGTCACACAGGACATCATATTTTGTCTTCAAGTCCATTCATATATGCTGTTTAAATCCCAAGAGAGCATCTTTGTGTGTCCCACCTGTTCAACATAGTTTTGGGTTTTTTTCTGGTTTGCACACTTATTTCTCTCTTACTAAGGTACTTCAGTCATGCAAATAAATGTCCCACTTGAGACTGTGGTCCACTGAAACAACACTCAGGTAGCTTTGTTCTGCTTCTGATTGTTTTGTGGTTGGCAGGCAAGATGTTCAGACCCTGTTAGGCTGAAAAGTCTTTTGGGAATCTTGCTTTTGCACTGAAGTTTGTAGAACTCTAGATTATCTAGATAGATAATGGTTATCCTCTAGATAACCATTCTCTTTTCTTCCCATGTTTTCCTCTAGCAAAAAGAATCATAGCATCCTAAAACCAGAAATATACCAAATTAGTGAAACATGGGAATTGTAAAATCAGATCTAGAATTTGAGAGGGGGGAAGAACTCAACGTCTTAATTAAGTTTATCATCATTGGCTTTGGTTTCTACTGCTGTTTGTTTTTTTTTTCATGTAGGCTTTTTTTTTTAATTGTAGGCTTTTAAAACAGCTTGAAGGAAGAGTTACTAATTCTCTGAGAATCCTTGGTCATGAGACATCTAAACTTTTGGGGCTCCTATGAAAATGCCAGCTGTGTGCAGTAAACATTTCTGTAAATAGTGTAGCTGGTGCTGTTTAGCTCAGTTCAGGCTGCAATTAAGTTCTTAATATTTTCATAGCTGGGAATTACATCTGTAATATTGCAATTGTATTGCACCACAAAAGGGGTGGTAAGCCCTATGGAGTTTTCTTACATTTTCTTATAAGTGTGTCAGAGAGAAACCCAGCCTTGACTGGAAAATTAATCATGCTCAGCTTTGAAATGTGTGTATAAACATTTATAATGGATTTCATTTGAACATTCAAGCAGCACTGAACAGGAAAATAGGTGTCCTCTTCTAAAGAGGATGTGCTTGTAATTCACTGCAGGATCTTTGACTTGTGCACTGCTGGGTCCTTGTGGTCTTGAAGAGATGAAGCCCTGCTTTAAGTGGTTAGATGAGGGCAGGAAGGCATAATAAGGGAAGTTCAGGCACTGCCATTTTCTACAAATAATCCTGCATGATATTTTCAGCAGTGTCTCAAGTGAGTTTGAGTTGTAGGGCTGTTCTGAGCAGGGGCATACATGAAGCTGGCCCTGCCAACCTCCTGATGCTGCTTTAAAGTGTCAGAAGAGGACAAGAAAGCCCAAGGAGAAAGCCTCCTGAATAAAGCTATAGCTTTATTCAGCATGACTGTAGATAAGGGTAGCAGCAAACAATCATTGAAGCTTAAAGAACATTTTTAAAATAAGTACCAAGGCCTCATATTTGTTCTGAAACGGTTTGTTTTATTTTCAGGGAATACTGTTTAATTTAATTGTATTGATTTTTTTTTCTTTTCTGAGCTCAATTCTTTTCTTACTGACTTGGGTACCTCTCAGAGGGAGTTACAGCATCTCCTTCAGAGAAAGGGCATGTAGGCTGCCTGACTTTATCAACAATATCCCCAGCCTTTTATAATAAATGAGAGAATCCACAGTAAATCCTAGGTTACCACTTCCTTCCCCTCTCACAAATCTTAGGATTGTAGAGCTTAAGAATCCATGGGTGTTTCTCTTAGCTTTTCTGATATGAATAATCTAGAATTTTGTGGCTTGGGACAAAATATAGATGAAATTCAAGCTATAGAAGTTGATTTATGCAGCTGTGAAATACAGACTTGTGAAGAAAAGCAGATGTTATAAGGAAAAATAGAAAAAGAAATGGATAGTAATTGAATCTAAGCAGCTTAATTTTCATCTCTACATTAGTGTGGAATAAATAGCAAAGAGCCTGCATTTTTGCAACTTTCATGTTTGTGGTATTTGTTAATAACAGTGCAGAGACTAAAGGGGGTGTCAGCACATAATTTGTGTTTTGGGAGTACTTGTATTTTGTTTTCCAGTGGAGTAAAAGAGTAATGAAAAGGGCAATCTCTTAAAAAGGCAGGAAAGATTTTGGCATCAGTTGTCAGCTTTGGTTTCACGTGAAGAGTTTGAAGCCTGTTTCTTGGTTTTGGTGACAGGGCAGGATTGTGGTTAGGGGAAAAATCATGATTTCTTCAGCATTAACTTGAGCTTAGGACATGAAACATTTATTCTGTAAAAAAAGTTTTGGTTTGTTTTTGGCTTGGTTGGGGTTTGGTTTTTTTTAGGTTTTTTCCCCTCTATACTTCCAATTAAGCTTTTGCTTTTTATTGAGTTTGAGACTATTTGTTCTTTTGGTTGGGTTCAGTCCTTTATAAGGTTTTCCTTCAGCATAGAGTAGAAGTCAAACTAATAAAAAACTTAGGCACAAGCTGATATGTTGAAAAGTTAGGGGGATGACATATTTTCAAAGCTATTTAAGTGTAATTGGACATCCACATCCCTTTAAGCATTCATGGAAGATGGCTGTTACATCTCAGTGTAACAGCCAACTCTGAAAACCTGCCAAGTCTTTAGTGTTAAATGTACTGATATTTTCTCTTTGTTTGGTAGGAGTGGGTAGGGAGATTTAAAAGAAAAAAAAAAATTTTTTTTTAGTGTGAAAACTCTGGATGGCAATTCCTGGAGAAGCAATGAGATCAGCTCCCCCTGCCCCCAGGTGTGTGAGGATGCAGCATGATGTTCCACAGAGATCCTTTGGTATCCCCAGTGCCTCTGGGTGTGCTGTGGAATTAATCACTCACCAGTGTGAGGGAAGCTTAGATGAGCCCCTCACATGTGTTTTATTTTGCCATGGTAATTGTGTTCCTTGCAGTGGTGCTTAAAAAAGCAGGGCCAGGCTGTACTTGGCACAGTCACATATGAATCAGCAATGAGTCCCTGTCTCAAGGAGTTTGGAGAGAAGGAAATGGATACTGTTTGAAGGGAGAGACAGAGCTGGATAATGCCAAAAAACAACAAATCAGTTTTACATTTTCAGCTCATTCCTTCTGCTGGGAGACAGCTTGATATTGGGTACATGGAGAAAAAATAAAGGCAGAGAGGGGACATTGAAGGGACAGGTCCTTCATAGCTGTCTGTGCTTTAAAGACAGCAGATTTATTTAGTTGTTGCTGTAGCATCTATTCTTGCTTCTCTTGTTTTCCTGTTCACCAGGTGGTTTGTTTACTCCACTAAAGAACAAACTTCATTCCCATGCTGTAATGTGTGTCTGACTCAAAACACCTTTCAGTTCTTGTTGAGTGGCTGTGCTTCCAGTCTCTTGCTTTTATGCTCGTAAGCCTCACTTAGGTTATTTGCTTGGGGCTTTGCAGAGAACTGCCTTTTTTAATTATTTCTGAATGATTCATGGAGTATTTTCCTCCCTCTTAACAGAGATGCAGTGATACATTTTCTACTCTAATATTTCAGTATTTAAACTTAAACCCACTGCATTCTGGTCCCGTTTACTTAGTTGGTCCCTTGTAGTGGATTTTAAGTTTCCAAACGCCAGGCAAGGCTGACAAGTTCTGGGGGCTACAGGATCCTTTTGTTTCCCATGTTTCTTTTTGTATGCAAAGCATTCATACAGAGCTGAGCAGTGAATGGCTCTTTGTCCCAGAGCTGGTGAGAACAGAGCAGGGGAAGTCAGATGTATCATTAACTCCTCCTAACCCGTATTTAATGACCTGTTGTTCATCTCTTGTGTTGAGAGGTAAGCTGAGCTTTACATCTGGTGATACAGCAAAGCTTGATAAACTTACTCAGTTTTGCCAGCTCTTTATTACTGTTTTATATTATAATAATCAAGGTGGGTCTCTCTGGTGGGATTTAAATGCAAGTGCCTAAAGTGCTGCAAATACATGTTTGGATTTCATACAAGACAAGAACAACAACACTGAATCATCTCAGTACATTTTGTTCTATCCATTTGAAAAATGGATATGAAAATGGAATTGTTACAAAAAACCAGAAGCTTTCTTTGCATGTTCCTCCCAGCAGGGGGAAAAATGTCTTCTGTCTGTTGGCTAGGACATAATTTGACCTAGCAGTTAACTGATAAGAGTTAAATCCAGTAAGAACAGGTTCAACTTCACACTTCAGCTCAGCAAAGTGGTGGAAGGATTCTTCTTCAGGCTCTTCAGATGTATTCCATCCTTGCAGTAAAGCAGTGGGAAGTCTATCAAATATTTAATTGCCTTCACTTTGAATTGTAAACACTGATAATGAGCATTTATGGTGTGACTGAAAAATGAGAGAGGCCTGGTAGGGTTAGGTGGTGAATTCAGGCACAGCCAAGTGTCAGAAGGAAGGTATCTAGTAAATTTTACAGCTTTGGCAGTGCTGATCCCTATAGAGGGAGCATGGACAGGATGTGAAATTGCTGAGAGAAATTGGAGAATAGAGGAGGAAGCATGAAGGCCACTGATGAGCCACAAAATTTCAGAATAAGATTAATATTCTTGTGCCAAGCACTCTGAGGGTGCTCCTGCTGGAATGTGACCAGTAAGGGACTGAGGTGTTATTCAGTGTGTTTAGAAGTGCATTCTTACCTCAGTGTCACCTTAGCCATGCATAGTTTTCTTTCCATGTTCAGATTAGCTCTGTGAAATCACAAGAGCAGAATGGGTTATCTTGTACATACCTCAGTCTCTAAGGACCCTTTCTGTTTGAAGAAGCCCTTAAAACAAGAAGTACTATAATACTTCTGCTGTTTTACAGGACCAGTAGGATTGTTTCAGGATGACTGAGAAGGATTTGAGCCCTTTAAAACATGTTTGCAGTTTTTTATGCATTTGTTAAGCCTTTTAATATTTTTTTTTTCTTTTCTGGGCAGGAAAAATGCTGAGATTCCTGAATTCTTCATCACTTACGTGGGAAGTCAGGATGAATGACAGTGTGTTGGTCAGACTAACTTACTAGGGTCAAGCAGTCATGATTTTGCTCTGAGCTTGACACAAATGTGCCCTAACAACTGGAGCAAATAATTTTTTGTTTTGTCTACCTGCAGTGTAATTGGAGGTGCAAGATCTGTATTTAAATGAGCATTTTCAGATAATGTAAGTGGTCTTAGGGCAGTACTCCCAAGGCTAAGTGAACCCAAGCTGATGTCCCTAGGACACTGGCTGTTCTGCCTTTATCAGAGGGATGACTTGTTTGCATTTAGGAGTTTGGATTTATTTTGCAGTATGTACATGAACCCTCATCACTCTGTCTCAGCTTCCCCACCCACAGTGGAGTTGTTCAGTGCTAAGCCCTTGTCAATAAAGTTGTTGAAAATGAAGTTATTCTTTTAAAGTGTTGTGGAATTCTGAGGTTGTGAGAAATGGTAGGGCAGAATATCATTATGAAAGTAGTGGATGGTGCTGCTCAAACATTTTCTTTACAGTCAAGCAGATCTGCTGGTGAGAGTGAGCTTGCATTCAGTTGATTTTCTGTACACCAATTGATTTTCTGTACAGGTCTGTGATCCTTACATACAAAGCTTTAGAGTAGCATAAAGCTTCCACCTCTTATTTTTATCCTATGAAACATTTTGGATGTATTTTTTTATTGTTCTGACATGAACCTTCTGGACAAAAACTGACAGCCCATTCTGTTTTCTCTATCTGATGCTCTTGGGATGTTGTAGTGCAGACATTTAAAGATGCACTTGTTCCAGCTAAATGCCATTAATTGCAGGTGCCTCACAACTACTCCAGCAAAACCTAGCTTGCCTTATTCTGTACTGTCATTGGCTGCCTTCATGAAAGGATCCAGCAGATATATTTATATATATCTGAAATAATAAGCACTCCTTCTGGGAATGAGGCCATAATCCTGCTGCCTGTGTAGGTGAGAGATTTTCCTTTGCACTGGTGGAGTTGTGCCCATGGTTTCTTCTTTTCCAGTGCCACTTTCCCATCACTATGAACCATTCCCACTCCTGGCAGCTGTGTCAGTTTTGGCACAAGTAGGCACTTGCCACCTAGTGAAATCAGAGTTGGAGGAATGGCAGGTACTAGAGAAACAGAAGCTGTATTGGAAAAAGTGCTTTACAGCCTCATTGCACACTGGAATGTTGCTCTGGGGAAGGATGGAGTGAAAACAGGCAGTAAAAGCTGGAGCTGTGAGCTAAGAAACTGTTTTGGTTGATTCTTGTTGTGTGCAGGTTGTTTAATATAAGCTAACAAACTAAGGTGGAAAATACTAGCTCTTTTTTGTAGTAATGAAGTAATATTCAAGCTCCTTAATTTCACCCAATGTTAGATTCCATATTTGTATTCTGAGCTAGAATCACTTTCTAGTTGTTTGTGATAATTGTACATTCATTATGCTATTATTCTTATATTTTATTAGTATTCAGCAGAGGTTCCTCTAACCAACCTTCTCCTTTTTCAGGTATGGAAACCTCGAGACCTTAACCTGTGGCACAGTTGAAAACCAGAATTCCTCTGAATCCAAAGCAGTACTCAGGATGTAAGTGTGGTTTTGTACTGTACAGCAAGTCAGGGTTTGGTTCTGGGAGAGGAGTTGAGCAGTGTTGTTGTTTCCTCTGCAAATCCACAGCACTGATAGCTTGCTTAGACATCAAGCAAAAAGATGAAAATATCAACTCTTGTAATATAATATAAAGAGATCTTTCTGTCAGGGAGATTGTCTCAGAATTAAACATAAGATGAACACATCTAGGCCAAAATTTTGTTGATTACTTAAATTATATTTTGTTGCTTTTGTTGATTGGGGTTTTTATTATTATCATATTTTTCCTTAAAACTGTGATCAGTAAAACACTGAACAAAATTACTCTAATTTTGTTCAAACAAAACAACCTCAGAGTTGGACCTCAGAGTTCAGAGTAAGCTCTGAATGTTGTTGAAGGTATTATGAGCTTAAAAAACCCTAAAATCATGACTTTTTTTTTTTAGTACTTAAGTTTTCATGTTCAGTACCCTTCTTCCCACAATTCTTCCTACTTTCAGCCATTCAGAAAGTTCATGATAGCAAGTAACAGGAGCATAAAGTTCAGAAAAGGCCAGTTAATCCAGTTAAACATCTGAGTTAGATGGACTTCAGCCTGTGTTTCCAGGACTATGATTCCATGCCCCTTGTCTGATAAGAGTTGTAATGAATAACTTACTTGACCCTCTGTCTCTTCCTGTAAGTTTGTTTTTGTTTTTTGCTTTTCCTTGTGCCACATAAACAAGATTCTCAGTTCTACATATTTTTGGGTTGAGGTGTGACACTCATCTTGTCATCTTAGTTAGGTCATTGTTGTTTTTGGAGTTCTCTGTGTCCACTGCATGACTTTTAGCTTGGGACTTGTGTTGACAGTCAGAAAGAAAAGAGTAGACTTAACACACCAAGTCATGCAACAGTTCAGAATAAAACCATTCATACATTAAACACATACAAATTATAAGCATGATCAGCCACATTAGGAATTAAAGAGAGGTCCTTATGCTAAGACACATTAAATGAGAATTTGTATTATAATTCAATCAGTTTTGGTTTTAAGTGAGGTTGTATAGCTCAAATGTGTGGTTTAGCACACCTGAAAAATAGCAAATAAGGAAAGAAAGTAGAGCAAAAAGAAATAAAGTACTTTCTTTTGATTAATCTAATAAGAGAACTCTACACACACTCCCAGACAGGAGCCATGGGAAATGTGAATGACACAATTATATCCAAGAGATCTAAACCACTTCAGATATTGTGGAAAGGGGGTCAGCAATCCAAGCAACTAATGCTGTTTGGGGAGGTCAATCCTCCTGACATGGTGTGTGTTGCCTACAAGATAGTTGGGAACAATGCTCTTGGTGATCTGATCTTATTGCTCTGATCTTTATTCAGAGTGGGTGAGTTCCTCTGTTAACTTTTAACTGACTGGTAAGAGGTTGTTTTCTATGCAGAATGATCTCTGAGCTCAGCTGTGCCCTATTTCCATGCCAACACTGAAAGATGGTGTTTATTTTGATTTCTGGGCATTTGATTTCTGATTCCCTGGGGGCAGACAGCTAATCCCCAAACCACCAACTGGGTGTATTTAGAGGTGATGTATTAAAGGAGCAAAATGCCTTTTTCCCAGGATTTAAAACATTAAAGACATGCCTCAAGCTGCTTGAGGACAGAGAAATAACTTGATTTTATGCCTCACAGTATAAAATACTGTATCTGCTTGTATGTGTGGCAATGCTGAGGCCATGGCTGGGTGCACAGGACCTGGAGAGCTGATGCAGCACATCACCTCTCATGGAGAAAAGGTGCATGCATAAAAACAAGCTTTAAAAATCTCTGTCAGTGAAGTTCCCAGAAGTCAGCACACACAGAAAAATGTCCAGACTGGCAGTCCAGGCTTCCTGCAATGTTTGCATTCAGGGAAGACCAGTTTAATGTGAGCTGCTTCTGGATACTTTAAACCTTACTCAAAAACAGAGTAGTATGAGCCTGAAGTTACCTGCAGGAGAGGTTTTCCAGGAGGCAGACAGTGTTGCCATATTTGGCCATGGACTTGGACCAGGATTTTTTGTTTGTTTTCTTTGCAGAAGTCTTAACTTTGTGTTTTCTTCAGAGACACCCTGTGGGCATGCTGGTAAATATAAAAGGGAGAGAAAAAAGTGTGCTGTCTCCCCTTTATTATAGAAGTTGTTGTTGTTGTTTATATTATTTTATTGTATTATTATATATTGTTATTTATTGTTATACAAGTTTATTGTTCACAAGTTACTTATAGAAATAACTTGTGCTTGTAGCTACTAAGAGACTCCTCAGCCAGGGCAAAGGCAAAGGAAGTGCTGTGCCCTAAACAGTGAGCCATGTTCAGATCCATTTATTTACATCTCTCCTGATGAAACCAAGGAAAGTTTAGGAGCTTTTATAAATCCCCATTCAGTTTATACCTCTAAGAGAAACAGAATTTCTAAAGAGCAGAGGAACTGGGAAACTGGTCTCCTGTTTGCAGTATGAACTTTTTTTTTTGTGTCTACATTGTATACTTGCATCCTTCCTCACTGCTGTAAAACTAAAAAAAAAAAAAGATTCTTACACGAGTTGGACCAGCTGAAAGAAAAGCAGAAAGTTTATGTAGTACAAAAAGTAATGTAGCTTTAAGCCCTCAAATTCTCCTTTTCTGTAGTCACAAGCACTGCTATGGCTGAGTCCTGAGGACTTAAATCTGAAATAACAGTGAAAGTCCTCTGAAGGACTTTTGGAGTATGAGTTTGTGGTTTCCTTCTGCTACTGTCTTTGGTTTGCTGGTTGGGAGTAGGTTGGTGATGCTCTTCCTCAGATGAATGACAGGCCACAGAAATGAATCAAGATGCTGGGGGCTTTTTTTGTTGTCTTCAGTGTCAGCTCATAGTTGCATCTGCTTTATTATCAACATGTGGCATCTATTTGTGTGTCAAACTTGGAGTGTAGAATCATTGGAAACAACAGATAAAGCAGCAGGAAGCTTAGCTGAAATCTCCTCATTTCATTCCACAGCAATTGGGTAAAACATAGAATCCTAGAATCCTAGGGGTTGGAAGGGACCTGGAAAGATCATCTAGTCCAACCCCCCCTGCCAGAGCAGGGCCCCCTAGAGTACATCGCCTAGGAACGTGTACAGGTGGGGTTTGAATGTCTCCAGTGAAGGAGACTCCACAACCCCCCTGGGCAGCCTGTTCCAGGGCTCCGTCACCCTTACAGTAAAAAAATTTTTTCTGATATTCAACTTGAACCTCCTGTGCTCCAATTTACACCCATTACCCCTTGTCCTATCACTGGTCACCACTGAGAAAAGCCTAACTCCATCTCCCTGACACTCACCCCTTACATATTTGAAAACATTGATGAGGTCACCCCTCAGTCTCCTTTTCTCCAAACTAAAGAGACCCAGCTCCCTCAGCCTTTCCTCATAAGGGAGATGTTCCACTCCCTTAATCATCTCAGTAGCTCTGCGCTGGACTCTTTCAAGCACTTCCCTGTCCTTCTTGAACTGAGGGGCCCAGAACTGGACACAATACTCCAGGTGTGGCCTCACCAATGCAGAATAGAGGGGGAGGAGAACCTCTCTTGACCTACTAACCACACCCTTTCTAATGCACCCCAGGATGCCATTGGCCTTCTTGGCCACAAGGGCACATTGCTGGCTCATGGGCATCTTCTTGTCTACCAGGACCCCCAGGTCTCTTTCACCTACACTGCTCTCCAGCAGCTCAGCCCCCAACCTATACTGGGACATCGTGTTGTTCTTCCCCAAATGCAAAACTCTACACTTCCCCTTGTTGAATTTCATCATGTTTCTCCCTGCCCAACTCTCCAGCCTGTCTAAGTCTCTCTGAATGGCAGCACAGCCTTCTGGTGTGTCAGCCACTCCTCCCAGCTTAGTGTCATCAGCAAACTTGCTGAGGGTACATTCTATACCCTCATCCAAGTCGTTGATAAATATATTGAACAACACCGGTCCCAGTACCGACCCCTGAGGGACTCCACTGGTCACACACCTCCAACCAGATTCTGCCCCATTGACTACAACTCTCTGACTCCTTCCTTTCAACCAGTTCCTGATCCACCTCACTACCTGATCACCAAAACAGTTTAAATAAAGAAAATTAAGAAACTATTGAGTTCCCACATAAACCTCTTGCATGTTTACCCCTCTTCTTCTGTGTTAAAATAGCAAGTAGTAAAACCTTCAGTGTAATAGTACAGCATTTGAAGTTTCTCTAAGTGATAAACACAGTCCCATGGCTTCTTGTGCCTTGAGACCTTCCTGCCAGAAACCTTGTCTTTTGTTTCCTGCTGAAGTTAGGAGCCCTGCTGGAAAACAGTGTGCAGAATCCTGCAGGAATAAAAGTAGTCCTGAAACATTGGACTCCAGGGAAACAGAAACCAAAGGAAAAAGGAAAGGAAGGAAAATTGGCTGGAAGGTTTCCGATGTCTGGGAAATCCATGGTGGGAAGCAGTTAAGATGCAACTGGGAGAGCAACTCATTCCAGTAAAGGCTGTGAAGTTAAAACAACAGCAGAGACCAATGTGGTTACATGAGAAGTGGAGTCAAACACAGGGCAGGGTAAGGGAAGAGTGTGAGAGTTATGAAAATGATCTGGACCAAGCAAAAAAAGAATAATTAGAAGAGCAAAGAGGAAGAATTACTGGCATCTCAGTTAAAACAAAGAACAGCTAGCAGAGCTCTTCCCTTAGTGGTTTTCCACACATCCCAGTGAAAGCCCCCCATATGCTGTTTAGTTCTGAAGTCAAAAGAGGAGCAGATCATTTGCTGGAAGTCATCAGCACATTTTTTATAAGCAGATGGGGTGTGAGAAACTACCCTTACATCAACCTTTGGTTCAAAGCTGAGATTTAACTGCCCATGTTGTTATTTAACAGGCAAAACAGAGAAAATCCAACTGATTTAATTTAACCTGTGTGAGAAAGCCTGGAAGTTATTGTATGGGAAGAGGAGAAGAGGGACTAGCACTCTGTAAAGATAATTTAATTGATGGTCTTCAGTAGGTGTTTGGCAAATTAAAGATAATTTGGTGCATGTTCCTGTGTGATTTCATCAGAAATCAGTCATTTAATCTCCTTTTGCAACTGAGGCTCTCCTTTTTTCTCTTTAATTGTGAAGATTCCCTTCTACTCATTCTTCAGAAAGAACTGTGGTGGGGAAGAAAACAGTGCTTTTGCCTTTTTGGCAAGAAATGTTTTCTTTAATTCCTATGCAGACCTCTTCAGGCCCAGTGTTATATCTGGCTTCTTAGTTGAGAAAAGGCTGTGCAGAATATCCATGTAACCAATGGAATCATTTGTGGCTCTGTGACCTGAGAGCTTCAATCTCCACCTCTTTGGTAGCAGAGATGTGAGAGTTGGAGCTGCCACAGCCTCAGCATGATTCCTGGTAGCTCATGGGCAAACGTGAGTGGATGAATAGCTCTCTGTTCCCAGTTTGTAAATGACAGAATCAGGTGTGCTTCTTTCACCTAACATTAGATAGATTTTGCAGACTGAAACTTTGCAAGGTGGGCTTCAAGCAAAATTGGTATGGAAATAATGAGAGGGCTTTCTGGTACTTGTGGAACTGGAAAGCACTGCTGGCCAGAGCCCAGAGTCTGTGGGTGGCATGACAGGAGTTAGACATCAAGAAGCTTTTTCTTACAGACAGGAAAGGAAGAATTTATAGCTCAGAATCCATCCCTGAAAAATGCAGCCTGTGATGTTTTGTTCCTGTCTGAGCTCTGGGTCTGTCAAGTGCAGGGAGTTCCTTCTCAAGGGCAGGAAATGTAAAGCTGCTGCAAGATATGGGCAATTCTCCAGCCTGTTTTCAGCAAGCTGCCCTCCTCACACACCCATTAACCCCTCAGGTGACAGGAGGTTACCAAGGTTCCATGTACCTTTTTTCTTTTTCCTCTTTTCCCTCTTCACTGAAATGATTTTGCTGGCAAAAATCAGTGACTGTAAAGGCTGTGAACTCTTTGCCCTGCTCTGGAGAGGCTGGATCTGTCTTAAAATCTGCTTAATCTTCAACTTCTGAGAAGTTCTGAGTGGACTAAACTATCCTGACCCTTTCTTAACTAATGTTTTAGGTTTTAAATACCACTCTCAGATACTGTTGTGGTTTCCCTGCCTGCAGAACAAACGTGTCAGGATTCTTACACAGTTCTGATTTGAAACTTTTCTGGATTTACTTTGGAGTTCCTTGTTGTTGAGATTTCACTTGTGGGAGTGCAAATCAGGAGCAACCCTGCTGAAGGCCCTGGCGAAATCTGAGTGGTATCTTAATAATACTGATTCTGTGCATGAAAAAAACAAATAAAATTCCTTGCTCAAGAAAGTCTTCACACTGCCTTCACGTGGGATAGGAAGGGACCTGGACAGACTGGAGAGATGGGCTGATCCCAACGGGATGAGGTTCAACATTCCAAGTGCCGGGTCCTGCACTTTGGCCACAACAACCCCATGGGGAGCTCCAGGCTGGGCACAGAGTGGCAGAAAGGGAGCTGGGAGTCTGGATTGCCAGGAAGCTGAAGAGGAGGCAGCAGTGTGCCCAGGTGGCCAAGAAGGCCAATGGCATCCTGGGCTGGCTCAGGAACAGCGTGGCCAGCAGGTCCAGGGAAGGGATTCTGCCCCTGTGCTCAGCCCTGGGGAGGCCACAGCTTGAGTCCTGTGTCCAGTTCTGGGCCCCTCAGCTCAGGAAGGAGATTGAGGTGCTGGAGCAGGTCCAAAGGAGGCAACTGGGCTGGGGAAGGGACTGGAGCACAGATCCTATGAGGAGAGGCTGAGGGAGCTGGGGGTGTTGAGGCTGGAGAAGAGGAGGCTCAGGGGAGACCTCATCACTCTCTCCAACTCCCTGAAAGGAGGTTGGAGCCAGGGGGGGGTTGGGCTCTTTTCCCAGGCAACTCTCAGTAAGACAAGAGGGCACGGTCTTAAATTGTGCCGGGGGAAGTTCAGATTGGATATTAGAAAGAATTTTTTCACGGAAAGGGTGATCAGACATTGGAACGGGCTGCCTGGGGAGGTGGTGGACTCTTCGTCCCTGGAGACATTTAAAAAGCGACTCGATGTGGCACTCAGTGCCATGGGCTGGTGACTGTGGCAGTAGTTGTTCAAGGGTTGGACTCGATGATCTCTGAGGTCCCTTCCAACCCAGCCTATTCTATGATTCTATGATTCTATGAATGCCTCAGTGTTTTAGCTGTTAAATGAGATGCAGATCCAGGTGCTTGCATCAACACGTGCTGTATGTGTGCTCTGTCTTTGCTCTTAGTGCCATAGCATCAATCTTACGAGCTTGGCTTGATCAGTGCTCTGAGGATTTCAGAGAACCCCCTGACTACCCCTGTTTGCTGAAGCTGCTGCATTACCTGCAAATGAACATGCCTGGCTCTGACCTGGAGAGGAGGGCACAGAACCTCTTGGAGCAGTTCCAGAACCAAGAAGTGGAAAATGACAGTAAGTTACATTTTCCTTCTGTCTTTCTGTTCCCCCAGGCTACATGGGACCACAAAGATTTATGTGTATTTCAGGCTAGTTGACAGTATTGTGGGGCTCACCTGTTTTGGTTTTTTTATTTAAAAATCCCTTTATGAGGCTGCAGGTTCTGTATGGAATGAAATAATGGTATGGTAAGAGCTATACCTATTCACTCTGGAGTGAACTGGGAAATCTGGCACTTCCCTAATGTTTAACTGGAGATTGGTGCAGCAGCTAAGTGGTTAATTGTCATCACAATTCCCATGCCATTAAGTTAAAACACACAGCTGCTTATTAGCTGGTCATGGTTCATCCCTTCCTCCTCCCAAGAAAAGTTCAAACCATCCAAAAAGAAAAATACAGAGCTGTGACAAAATACAGCTTGAATCACAAGCCTTTTTGTCATTAAGCTTTTCTTCCCAGTTCATTATGTCAAAGGAAGTGTCTGTGGCTGTTTTTTCCTATTTGAGTGGCTGGCTGCTGGTATCCAAGGACAGAGGAAAAACTGAGGTTACTGGAGGTCACAATCTACTGAAACAATAGGGAACTGTAGTAACACAAATAATGCTGTGTGCAGTGTCAAACCTGACATGCACCCTTATCCTGGTCAGAAAGCTCCCTGGGGCATAAGCTGAAAAGTCCTAGGAACTCATGTAGTGTGTGAATGAGAACTGGAATCAGCTTCCAGTGAAGTGGTGAGAGGGAATAATTGATGTAATAAAGGAAACAACAGAAAAAACCCAAACATTTTATCCCATAAAAATCATGTCTGCCAGAGGTTCCAGAAATACCATGTCAGTGCATAACAGTGTGAAATGGCAAATTGGCTCACTAACACATACATAAAAAAAGAGTTCCTCCTTTGCTTTTTCCTCATTTAACACAGGTAGTGACCAGGATTACTGTATGTGCCTGCTGATGCCCCTTCCTGGGCTTGGTTCTGACAGGTCAAAGGAAGCTCACAAGAACTGTACTTGGGTACTTGTGTTGTTCAGTGCCAGCAGAAGTTTCCAGCAGCCCTGCTTTTGCATTTGCTTCCTCAAGTAACACTTAAAAAGATTATTTTCTGAGTTATAGATAGGTCAGTTTGAATGAAAACATTTTTCAAAATGGGGCAGAAGAGAGGAGGAGAAATCAATTAAGCTGTGGGGTCTGCAGAGAAGGGTTTTAGAGTTGTCCCTTTACCACAACTTTGTTCATTTCAGAGATTTCCTTCAAAACTCTAATTGTGTTTCCTGCAATCCAATCTTGCTGATAATTCTTATTCTAATACACATTGTGCTCTGGTTTTACAAACTGTGGTCCTAATCCTGCAGTTTGATTTGTGTAATCAAACATCCATTCTGTGCTGCTATCAGCCATGCCTGGAGATTAGATTGCAATGATTAGATACAGAAGGAATAAAACTGTTCCTGGCCTTGATTCTTTCAGCTTGAGCAACATAAAGCAAGGTAAGTCAGGGACTGCAAATTCAGAAGGGGCACATGGTTCCTCTCACTGAAGTCAAGAAGGCAGCTGGGCTTTGAGAGGGCTAAATGTGTCAGAGTGAGGTGAAAATGATGTGATACTTGAGTACAAGGAGATTCCAGCCTCTTAGGGAGCAGGGAGAAGGCTGCTGCTTACACATTTATGAAGATGAGAAAGGAGGTTTTCTTTTTTTCCTTCTCCAAATGGGGCAAAAGATGCAGGAAAAAAGGAAAGGAAAATCTTGCCTTGCACTCCAGGACCTGACTTGAAGGGCTCTGTGAGGCTTTGAGTAGGCTTGCAACTCACTGATGAGGATTTTCAGTTCAGTCAAGAGGTGAAAGGCAAATTAGGAGTTACTTCACCAAAAAGAGAGAGAAAAAAAGTGTGACTTTTGTTCAACAGAATCCTCTTTAATTATGTGCATTGTTACAAAACAGCCCCAGAAAACTGATGCTGGAACAGAGCTTTTCATTTCTCACATTTAGCTGTGTCAATAAATTGTGCAACTGGGAGGTACAAGATGGAAATCTGGTACAGCCTGTAGTTATGGCTTGGTACATCAAAATAGAAGCTGTTCACACAGATGATTAGATTTTGCTAATTAATAAAGAAAGGAATACTGAAGCATTTTGAAAAATGATAGTGAAGTACCACGTTATCTGCTCTTGTGGCTGTTATGCTTTAGTTGGAGATGAAATATTGCATAACATACCCTGGGCTGCTTGGTTTTCCAATGAACTCTCACTAAGTCAGTCCTTCTGTTGTTAGTCTTTAACAACTCATTTTTTCCCCTCCTTTCTGTTGGAGTTAGTCACCTTACAGCAAAAAGGGATTAGGAAGAGGATTTCTTTTCAGGGATTTGCTGTTTGACTTTCTCCACCGTGGGAAACAAGGGCCATGTCTTTGAGTTTTAATTTGGCTTTGTTCCTAACCTGTGGGACTCAAAAGATTATTTGGAACCATTTGTGAAATCCCTTCCTTTTGGCACTGCTGGGGGGTCCCTTGATGAGGACAGTTCTCCTCTCTCACTTCATTACTGCTTCCCACTTCAACTTAGAAGCTTTCAGCTGAATCCTGTAGGTGCTCACTGTATTCCCTTTTCTGGAAAAAACTCCCAGAGAGGGAAAGTGAGGGATGCTGGAATAAAGTCTCTTCAATATAGTCCATATAGCTCTGTGAAGGCACAAAGAGTGCTAGGAAAAATACAGTATCTCCTTTTATTTCCACACATGGGAGATGAAATCTGGTTGTAAGAGCACTCCTAATGCAATATTGTGAGGATATAAGTGCAGCCTTGTTGCTTTGCAGTTTGATTTTTTTTATTTTCAGATTATAAAATGCATGAAGACTGAAAAGTAAATTAACAAAATGCAGTGTTAATGAGGAAATTCTAGTTGTTGCTGTTGGTTTTTCTTTCAGAACTGTTAATGAGTGGGTTAAGTCATTTCTTATCTCAGAGACCCTGAACAGCACAATTCTCTCAGTTTCTTCTTCCTCCTTTTCTTTGCCAGTTTAATCTGCTCCTGATATTTCTCACTATAATATGCAGCACAGTGGGGCCTTTACATCAGGCAGGACCCTCTGGACATGCTGCTGTAGTACCTAAAGTGACATTTTAAAATAAACACCTGTTTTGGTTCATTACTAAATAGTGTTTTCCATCCTGAACAGATGGGTTCCATTACACTTCCCCCTGTAACCTAGATGATGAAGAGGAACTGGAGATCAGCAGTCCAGAAGCCTTTTCTTTTTTTCAAGAAGACCTTGTGGCAGAGCAGCTGACATACATGGATGCAGTATGTAGAGTATAGATACCAGTTGAACTGTGAGGGAAAACAGTGTTGGGCCTCTCAAATGGTTTTTGTTTGTTTGGTTGGTTGTTTTTTAAGTTATGTCAATTTAATTATGAGGCCTCTTGTTGGGACACAGAACACAGCCCTGCTTGGTTATCCAAACTTGCTTCACTCCTTGGCCTTTGTGCTTCAGTCAATCTGAAAGCTCTTTTTCAAAAAAAACCAACAAAGCAACCCAAACTGTGACTATATACTGTGTAGCCTTTTTTGCAAAGTTTAACATTTGACACCTAAGAAATAGCCTGTAAGATGTGTATAGGTTCTGTTTACTGTAGTGCTCCTATTTGGTTTGTCTGTATCAGTCTCCTTCAAAATATCACTATATAAAAAATGCTTGGTTATGCAACTGATACAAAAATGTGGCTTATTTTCCCAGTACTGTTTAGCTGACAGGTTTTTTTAGGTCATTAAGCCTATAAAGTGATTTTTTTTAAGCTAAGAGAAAACCTTTTATTACCATACTAGATCAAATTTATACTATAAATGTGCATTTCTTCTTATGGACAGTAGAAATCTAGGAGAATTCTGCTGATTTATCTATCTCTGTTTCACTCTAGAAACTCTTCAAGAAGGTTGTGCCCTACCACTGCTTGGGATGCATCTGGTCTAGAAGGGATAAAGAAGAAAACAAGCACTTGGTACCTACTGTCAGAGCCACCATCTCTCAGTTCAATGCAGTTACCAAATGTGTTCTCAGCACTATCCTGAAGAGCAAAGAACTCAAAACACAGCAAAGATCCAAGATCATTGAGAAGTGGATTCATGTTGCACATGTAAAACATTTACTCTCACTGTTCAATGTTTCTTGGGGGGGTGGCCTTGGAGTGATGGAATTAGGAAGGGGAAAAGGGGTTGTGTACATTGGTCCTGGACCAGGGAACATCTCAGTTTTAATTCTTTCTACATGAAGAATTCCCCTTCCTTTCCTTAGTTCCTTCCTCACCATGGAAGTGGGGTTGATGCTTGTCTCTTCCCAGGGCTGGGATTGCTAATGAGTGGGAGTGGCATAGACTTGATAATTTAATGTTTATGGTAAGATTGGTATAAATTCAACCAATTCACTTCCCTAGGAAGTAAATACAGTGCAAGGAGTGGTGGTTGATATCATCCAGAAGTTAAACTTGTTTCCAGAGGAAAATTTAACCAAAATGGAGCAGGCCTGGCAGTAGAATAGGCAGTGGGCACAGTCAGGGTAAGCTTTTTGCTTATTTGTCTCTGGTCATCCATGTGCAGTCAAGGAGAGTTATGATGGAGATACTCAAGGAGAGGCTTGATGAGGTTATGAGCAACCTTCTCTAGTTGAGTGGGGTTGGAGTAGTGACTTTTAGAGATCCCTTTGAACTCAAATTACTCTGTGATTCCCCTCCTGCCTCTGTGAACACCAAGAGAGTTGGAGTAAGATATGATGGGTGGCAGCACAACTGTTTGTGTTTTCATACACTTACAGACATGTATGAAAGTAAAATTAATCCAGGGTTTTGAGTAAGTGCAGACAAAGCTAACTTACCTCAAGGAAGCAGTAGACTCTTTAACATGGAAAAAAATAAAATTATTGCTCGTATTCTCTTGTTTTGAAAAATTCTTGAGGCTGAAAAGTCAGTTGCCCATGGAGTTATTAATGGTTTATATCAGGTATAGAAACCAGCTGGGCTTACAGGGGGTGAGAGATGCAAGCAGTGACCAGAAAAAATAAGCAGTGTTACAATATGGTGTCAGTCTCCTCAACCTCTTACCCTTCTGCTTTGTTATATTCTGACATGTTTCTCCAATGCATTTTACTCTGCTTCAGTTCCTCTGTCTTCTAGCAGATTATAGATTTCTTAATCTTTGTATGAAAGGGTTTTATGTCTTCTTTATGTAACTCTAGTTTGATAATTTCATAGATTTTATCTTTATTATTTTACTGTAACCTTTTAACTCCCCTCAGAGCACAGTAAAACAGATCTCTCTTTTGAAGAGAAAGCACTTTCCTAAGGACCTGTTTTCATGTGGGCTTTTGCTGTAAAAATCACATGGATTCTTTCTGAGCTATACAAAAAAAAAAAAAAACCCAACAAAACAGTCATCAAAAGCTCAAGCCAAACAGAGGTTTTCCAACCTTGACAATTCACTCCTGTGCTTCCAGAGGCAGCAGCTTTAGTCCTGGCACCTTGGCTCTGGGTGCTGCATGGTTCAGGAAACTGGTATGAGGAAGCAATCTGACTTCTCCTTGGCATTTGATTTTGTTCTCATCTGATGGCTGCTTTATAGCCCGTGGAAATGGATTAGGAAGTTTGAGGCTTGTTTTCTGTTGGCAAATGTTGAAGTTGCAGAGTGTACCACCTAACAGGGCCTTTCTGGGGCAATTTGTCCACAGTTTGGGCAAGCAAGTACCAAGCAGCTTCCTTCTCTTCCCAGGCCAGCAGAGAGGCACCGTGCTCATCCAACTTGGGCTCTGGATTGAGAACTCTGTTCTCCACCTCTGCTGATTAAGTGTTTCTCCCTTTACTGAGTTCATTTGCATAATTAAATACTCCAGTCTTAGCTGAGCCCATGAAAAATGCATGTGCACACTCCACAAAATAATTGCACATGTAGAACAGTGAGGTGCATATGTACTTAGCTGCTTGCTTCTGAAGAAAGCTGCTTGCTTTGTGCAGGCAAATGAGTGTTTTGAACAGTTAAATGCCTGAATTAGAAAATAATCCACTCGTTTAAGTGCAGTTATTCCTGACAGCTAACTCTGTCTCACATTTGTTGTATTTGTGACTTTTGGATCCAGTTTCTTGGTACAAGACAGGCTGAATAGTTTTTCTAACTGCCAGCTCTCTCTGCTTCATCTAGATCTAGGGTTCCTAAACAGGAGCAGCCAATTTCATGCACATAATAATTTCTTTGAGAATAAAAAGTAAAAATTAAATCATTAATACCACATTAGGCTTGATTAAAAAATAAAAAATAAAATCAAAGCTGCTGCTGTACAGGATTCTTTCTGGTTTTCACCCTGTGAAGGACAGAGAGTGAAACAGTTATTCAAAGTGATCTTAGAAATTCCTCTTTTTTACAAATGAAAGCTTGATAAAGTTTAGTCTGCAGTCAGTTAAATCACTGAGAAAACAAAATCCAATCTTGAATTCCTAATGTGCTTTAAATTATGCAACACACAGTTAAATCAGGCTGCTTGCAAACTGGATCTTCCAGTCCAAACTCTGGTTATATTTGAAAAAAAAAAAAAAAGCTAAGAATATGTGCCTCTAAATCTAGGCTCTCCCCAGCCTGAATTTCAAGTTGAACTTAAAGAAAGGATCTCTTATCTCTAATGTGTCAGTCTCTGAAGAACAGCTGTTATGTGACTTTTTTTGGCCCCAAACTGTGCAGAAATACATTTCAGGTCTTGTGTGACCTACCACATGATCTTGTGCTTGGTCTTTATCTGTCCTTAAATGCCAGTCTGCCCACTCAGTTGTCTTAAGCCACACTTTGTTAAAGCAGCCTCCTGAGTTGCACAGGGATTTGTTTGGGTTTTTTAGAAAAATAAGTGGGAGTTAATACACTTTCTTTAGTTGTTCAGTCAGCTTCAATGCAACTCATGAACTGAGTTCTGATGTATTAAAGGCTGACCATTTTTTATGCTAAGGTTGCTTTAAGGAAATCAGAAAATCAGTTATGTCTATTTTCACTGTAATGCTCCTTCACATAATTAGCATTATCAGGGTACTAACCAATGCCCCAAAAATTTTCAGAAGCAGAATTGTAGTTTGAACACATTCTCATCTACATGGGACAGTGCAGTTGTGTTGTCTCCTTAGTGTGTGTGTATAAACTCTTGTGAGTACTTGTACTTGCAAGAGTTTCTTAAGTCTGTGTTTCCCAAGTTTTAGTTTTTGAGCCTCCAACAGATTCACAGGAATTTCTTGAAGAGTCACAGGCCAGATTTTCCCATTTGGTCCTTGCTTCCATTGGTTTACCAGAAGTCTGTGCTGGTTTTTTGAGGATTAACTTCTTCAGTATCCTTCACCATCAGAGGTTTTGCCACAGAGGAGCTGCATAAGAGATGGCTCTGGACTGGTCTCTCAGTTATTTGGTCCCAACTCTGAAAAAGCTAGGGAGGTTTTTCTCTTCAACAGTTTCAAGTACTTGAATAACTGGTTATTCCTTCTCTTGTCTTTATTTTCAACTGACAGATGACTGAAAGTTTACATTTTAAATACCACATACTAAGAGGCAAAGCCTGCTTGCTTGCCTGAAGGGTGAAAGAGATTGTTAAATATGAAGAGCTTATTAAGAAGTGTAACATTTGTGCTTTTTAGCCTGGCTTCATGGACTTGTCTCCACTTGTATTTTTACTAGAACTGGAAGCTGTAACACTGCAACATCACCACAAATACATGAAAGTGAGGAAAACAAGATCCAAGTGCCAAAGCCTATAAAGTATTTGGTGGCTGGAGAGAGAAGTGGTATTTTTGATGCTCACTATTTGTACAGCTGTCTGCTTAGCAGTGAGAATGTGTAGTGCACATGACCCTGGTCAAACAGAAGAGCACTAATATCTTTGTCATGCTGACATTTAATGCTCCTGTTTTTCTAACCACTCCTTTCACAGGAATGTAGGATGCTGAAGAATTTTTCCTCCTTGAGAGCCATCATTTCAGCACTCCAGTCCAACTCCATCTATCGGCTAAAGAAGACCTGGGCATGTGTTCCAAAGTAAGTTTCCCCCTCCTCTCTTGTGCCTAGCCCCAAGCAAAAGCAAAAACTCAGTGCTCTTTCTTTTCATCTTGTTCTTCTCAGTCTTCCTATGCTGCTTCTTCATGGACATCTCTCTTAGAAGAATCTCTCATTACTGTGAGGCTCACACCCCTTTTTTTGGCTCAACCTGCTGTGAATTCCTCTTTCATATTGAGGGGATAACCTGCCCTCAAGTATACTGGGTCTCTTCTGTCATTTGTAGCATATCACATCTTCTACAACATATCTGGAAAAACTCTGGGACTAGCTACTCACCCAGCTCATGCAAACCACTCTTGGAAGGCCAGCAAAAGCTCACCATGATACTTGCCTGTTGTCTTCTCTCCCGTGAAGTTGGATCCAAGTTGCTACAAACTCTCATTAATCCTCTCCTGGTCCTGATATATCCTTAAAATATGGCCCCAGTCTACAGAATCCAAACCTGGATCAAAGACAGTATTTCTCCTAGGGGAATACCCTTCTGTGCAACTGGGCTGTTTACTGCATGCCAGGCAGTCCCTAGAAGACTCTGTTAGAAATATGGTGCTCTTTCAGTTTGGGAAGAGTAGAGTTCGTTCTTTTGCCCTTGATCAACCAAGAAAAATGTCACTCTGCTACACAGCATACTCCTGAACTTCCCCTGGAGGGTGTTCCTGTTCTGTGCTCCTGATCCTGATCAAAAAGCAGGGATGTGGCACAGCAGTTAGTGAGGCAGTTCACTCAGGCAGGGCAAGCAGGAGAGGCACAGCCACCTCCCAGCTCTGTCAGGTGAGCTTTGTTTTTGTGGGGGTTTTTTCTGGCAGTGGTTTCCAAAAATGTGAAAGGTGCTGTTATCACAAGGGGTGTGTTAACAGGGATGGAATCACCCAGGAAGGACACTGAGATGGATGGAGCTGTTGAGGTCTTTGGCTGTGCAGAGTGTTTGAGCCTGGCTTTAGCAGAGGGCAGTGTGAGTGGCATCTGTGGAGGATGGGAGCAGGTGAAAGTTTGCTGTGCCTGGTGACAGAGCTCAAGGAAGAGGTAGAGAGGCTGAGAAGCATTAGGGAAAGTGAAAGGGAAATTGACTGGGGGAGTCACACCCTGTCACCCCCAAAAGGAGTTCAGCAGGAGGTGGTGAAGCCCTGCACCTCCTGCCAGCAGGCAGATCACAGAGTCACAGAATGTTTGGGTTGGAAGAGACCTCCAGGATCATCCAGTCCAAGCTTTGACCAACACCATAATCCAGCTACTAAACCATGTCCTTAAGGACCAGGTCCAAATGCCTTTTAAATGCCTCCAGGGATGGTGACTCCACCACTGTCAATGCCTGACAACCCTCTCAGTAAAAAAATGATGGAGCTAACCAAGTAGATGAGGAGGAATGGAAACAAAGCCCTGACCAGAGAGGTAAATGAATCCTCTCCTGACTCCCATCACTGCCCCAGGTGCCCTTAAAAAACAGGTATGGGCCCCTGGACCCAGAGAATCAGGTGGAGGACAGTCAAGAGAAAGATCAGTCTGGAGGGTCTCCTGATGGCACCTCATCTACCAGACAGAACACAACCACAGCTATAAAGAAAAAAAGAAGGGTAGTGTTGAATAAATGGGACTTGGACACTTCAGAACTATCTTTTCAGAGTGTGTGGGCAGGGCAAAAATGAAGTACTTGGTATACCTCTCCCAGCTGTTTTTCTGTCCCTTTGTGTCCATTTACTCACTTTCTTTCAACAATCTGATCCACTGGGGTGTGACTGAAAACCCTGCTGTGGGTCTGCATTCATGTGGCATTTGTGAATCTGTCAGATAAACCCTGATGTTACTGGGAGCACCAGAAGATCCCAGAAAGGTTCCTGATATATGTGCAGCATCTCATTGGTTGCATTTATTTGGTGTTACTTGTCAACTGTTAACAAATCATGAGAACAAATAGTAATGTGATGTGATTTAAAAGTTCTTTCTGATAGCTTAAATGATTTCATCTTTTCCTCTCCAGGGACATAATGCTGATGTTTGAAGAGCTGTCTGATATCTTCTCAGACCATGACAATTATTTGACAACTAGGGAGCTGCTAATGAAGGTAAGAATTAAGTTGGGTCACAAGGTTTGTATCTTAACCCAACCTGAGGTTAGCCCATTTTCTAACCAGCTTCCAAAGCTCATCTCTCCCTCTCTTCATGGCAAAACCTGTGCTTTTCTCCTGGTATGAGAAGGAATTCAGTTATTCCTGCAAGAACCTACACTGCCATTAGCCTCTTGAGCTTGGAGACCCACATGCAGCAGCCCAGATTCCATGTGGATCTGCTCACTGTAGTGCTTTTGACTTGATTGGAACAGTGCCTTTAGCTACAGATGAGGAATTAAGCTGAGATATTTATCTGACTATCCCAAAGGTTTCTTGGAACTAGAAAACAGGGCTGGGAATTTTGAAGGAGTGGTTTCCTGGTCCATGTGTGGCAGATGGACAACAAAGCAGGCTGTGTCTGAAATATTTTGACTTGTAACCCCAGCAAGCTCAGGAGCTTGAAAGGAGTGAGGAAAAGGAGCAGGGAAAGGTCATACTCCAAGGAATGTTTGTGGCAGTTGTTTCTTTTTACATGAAATGTTTCTTTAAACTGTAACCAGCTTACTGATTGGGTTTTCTCTCCATTTTGTCTGGTATTTGTAACTTGCCATTGTATCTGAAACAGTGTCTTGCTTAGGGGTGCTGGGTGAGCACATTCAAACCTGACAATCTGTCAACATCTGTAGATTTTAAATTTTAAAGCAGGTGAGACAATATTAAGCATAGAGGGAAAATGGGTGTTCAGAACAATTTATTTAACTAAATGGCAAAATGACAAAACAAAGCTCACTCCCAGCTCAGAGCTTCTGACTCCCAACAAATCACTCTCTCCAGCTGCTGTAAGTAGATTTGCAAAACATGTTGAAAGCAGTGAGAGGAGAAAAATGTTACAGAAAAGCTGGGACCTCTCTCCTACTTCTCATCTTTGACTGGTTTGTAATGGCTGGAGAATTTAATGTCCAATGAATCCTTTAAGTCTTTGTTGTCTTTCCCTATAAATAGTCTGTCTAGGGAAGCCAGGCCTGACCTTCCTGAGCCATCTTGCAAAATTTAAGTGGAGAGCAGAGAAAATGCCATGTAAAGCAGATCAGGCAGCATGGAGAGAGGAGCACTGTGTTCTCTTCTCCCCAGGCAAGGGCTCTGCTGCAATCTGCATTTTTAGGTTCTGTGCCTGCCCACCAGCTGCTCTTAGGGAACATGGGGTTTACCTTTCAGTATCTTGAAGGCACTGAGCCAACAGACCTTTTCCATCTGCTCCTGGTTTTTAGCCAAGGAAGGAAATACAGAGTTTGAGTGATGAGTCTATTCCCTGTGACTGAGGAAGTAAATGTTGCAATGACAGGATCTTTACAAGTCCAGGATGTTTTGTGCCTTTTAAAAAGGCACTGGGAGTGAGTCATGCTCCATCCATCCATTCTTCCACTGGAAAAAATAACAGTAACTCCCAGCATCCCATATGGGTCCCGGGAAATGAAGGCTACAGATCTATTGTAAGATTGCTTGAATTGTGGAGATGAAAACCTTTTCTATTTCCTGCCTGGTTGTTGTTTAGTCAATAAGCCACAGAGTGTGGTTGCTGTATCTGAATGTTGTAGAGTAAGAAAGCCAACAAAGCATTACATAAGATGGAGATGTTTATTCATAGCAATCCTGAGGTCAGGAATGTCAGGACAGAGTCCAGAGAACCACCTGGACACCTGGAGTGTCATCTAAACTTCCCTGATTTAAAGTCTCAGGAGGTTTTAACAGCACTTAGCTTTGGCTGAAGTAGAGTTAATTTGCAGAAAAATTCCCCTATGATCATCTTGTGGGGTTTTGTCCAAAATTCCCAACTAGTGTGTGAGTCCCAGAAAGTCAGCACATGATGTACCCATGCAGGTACCTGCACACTAAATGTTGCTGCCCAAGCTTGCCTGGTTAAATGTATCTGTAATTATAAATTGCAGATAGCAATAAATAAAACACAAATACAGTTGCCAGCTTGCCACTTAAGCTCCTCCATTAATTGCCTTTTTATTGCCTTTTAACTCACAGGAAGGAACATCCAAATTTGCCAATCTGGAGAGCAGTGTGAAAGAAAATCAGAAAAGGACCCAGAGGCGACTGCAGCTTCAAAAAGATATGGTGTGTTTGGGGTCCTTCTCCCACTCTCACTGATCTGATAACATCATTAACCCTAATGGGGGAATTGTACAAGAAGCAAAATTGAGGAAGGTGTTTAAGAAAGGGGATGTGCAGCAGGTAATGCTTTGGGCTGTCTGTGGACTGGAAATGCTGGAGGAAATGGATACACAAACCATCAGCACAGCCACCCAGTGACAGTGAGGATGCTCACAGGTGGATGTACACAGGGGCCCCATGATGGTCCCTGTCACCACTCTTCCCTGTCCTACAAGGGGAAAACTGGGTGTCTTGTTGCTCCTCTACCCACTTAGAGTTGTTTAACATCTCAGTGAGCTCTGCAGGAGGGATCCTGAGCTTTGGCCTTAGCTTCAAGTCATCCAGAAATGTATTAAACCTGTCATATAAAAGACTAATAAGTGATGGATGAATAGAAACATCATTTAGAAAGAATATTTTCATCATTTTCAACTGTCTTGTCCTTAAAGAAATAATTCCACTGACTACTCTTCTTACAGTTTAGTGAGAAATACAGGGAAAGCCACACACAATTTTCTCACAATAAAATCTATAATGTGAATGCTGGAATTCTTGTGATAAGGAAAATGAGCTCTGGCCAGAGCAGAAAAACCTCATTTACTTTTAAACAATCCCATGAAGCTTCTGACATACCAGCTTGAAAACTGCACAGACTTCTACAGAGATAGCTTTGTAAAATGTGCCTGGTTTCCAGTCTGCTGGTGAAAATGGCTTTTGTCTCAAAGTTGGCAAAGATTTAAAAGGACACGGGGAGAGAACTCTGGGATAAGGAGGCAAAAGTGCTGAATATAGTTCTGGTTTGTCTTCTGGTTTGACTGGAAAAAACACAGATTGTTTTGGGTAGTAGAAACAAATGTTTCCTTCACAAGTGTAGAAATACCCTGTGCTCTCCAGCTGCTAGCAGTCTAGAAAAGTTTAAAATTTGAATAATGACTATTAAAATGCAGTAAATGATTGGGGAAGAATGGTGAGTTCTTTGAGGAAAAAGCTGAGGCTGATTTAAGTGTCACATAGCAGCACTATTAAGTAAAAATCCAATGGTGTGAAGCAGAGAGGGAATCTGCTTGCACAGGGTGGCCAGGACCCTCCCCAGCTCATTTTTTTGAAACCAATAGATGCTGTCCCTGCTTCTTCCTCAAGCAGGGGCTCTTGCTGCCACAGTTAAAAACCAGGCTATGGTGGCAATATTGACATAAAAAATAATTATATATTCCTACATAGAAAGAATATAAAACCACTTAGCAGTATCTGTGAGAGCATCCCACTTTCATAAGAATTTGATTTACATTCTAGATCAGATGCTGAGGACAGTGCAGTCAGTGTAAGAAAACAATGTATAAAACCACTGTTTGGTTGAGCAGCCTATTTTTCCTTCATTTTCTTATGCAGGCATTTTCTAGAATTCTAATTATTACCATTTCTCAGTCATTTAATCCAATGTTGATCTGATCACTTGCAGGGAGTAATGCAGGGCACTGTGCCTTACCTTGGTACCTTCCTCACTGATCTTGTCATGCTTGACACAGCTCTTCAGGACTCTGTTGAGGTAATTGGGGTCAATTTTTTGAATCCTAGATATGCTCCCTGCCTTCCCAGCAGCAAATGTGTCTCTTCCTGGATCTTTTACTGGGTTCTTTTTGCAGTTCTTAAAAATAGAAGAATCTGTTTTCAATAAAAAAGGAGGCATCATTCACAAGAAGAATCTTGTGTAAATTTGAGTGCAGTTATCTCAAGGGACAAGATCAGCATTGTATTTTCTTAGGAGAGAAAATACAAAACGAGTGGGCTTTCTGTTAATTCCATTTTGTTTTGCTGAAAACAGTGTTTTAAGTTTAAAGATTTCTGTGGATGGTTGGTAAAATCACCACAGAATCACAAATTCTGCTCTTCAGACTGATCACTGAAGTGTTTTAGTGTTGACTCAAGATGTGTTGGAGTGCCAAAGTTTTTTTCATGAGTTCTCTTGAGCTGAATGAGCAGGGGAAGCTGATCTAGCACAGGAAGGGAAAAAGGATTGCAAGAGAGTCTGGTCATTAAACAGAGACTGAGGATGGGGCCAATTTTCCAAGGTGTTTGTTTCAAAGGTTTTCAAACACCTTTAAAAATTGTCCCCAGTCAAGCAGAAGCTTGAGGACACAAATCCTTTAGAAACTCAGATCTGCAAGTGCTGTGGTTTTGACCAGATTAGGTATTTTTAGAAGGCCCTTGCTGAGGGCAGGTCTGTGCTTCACATTAACCTGCTACTTCATCCTGTTTGTGATTAAATTCAACTGGGTATGTGCTCTGCTGCTCTGATTCCTTCTCTTTCCTTCCACCAGGGTGGCCTCATCAATTTTGAGAAGAGGCGAAAGGTGAGTTGAATGTTCTGCTGCCCTCTCCTAGAGAGTGTTCTCTGGGTGAGGCCATCCATTTGGCTTTGCTCAGGCATCTGCACCACCCACTAATTTTAATGGAAGTGAAAAATAGATCCCTGAAACTCTATGAGCCTCTGCCAAGGTGGTGAAGGAAGAGCATCTGCTTTTTAGATGTGTGCAATAGGGGAAGAGGGGCTGCAGGCCACTTCCTTCCCTGGGATTTACATCTGGGGCATGCACAGTCCCTCCATTTGGTGTTCATGGGACCACATCACATGTGGCTCTTGTGTGTTGTGACCTGTGAGAGACCTCACCAAAGTGAGACCTTTGTTTCCAGAAGATAAGACTTCATAACACCTCCCCTCTGCTGCTGTGAGCTGCTTGCAGGTAAAAGGCTGCAGAGAATTCACTGGGTGTATGGGACTGAGAAATAAATGCTATCAGTCTTTCCTTTCAGCCTGATCCTTGATGGTCAGAGATCATAGAATCATTGAATGGTTAGGGTTGGAAAGGACCTTAAAGATCAAGATTCAACCTCCCTGCACAGGCAGGGACACCTCCCACTAGACCAGGTTGCACAAGGCTTCACCCAGCCTGGCCTTAAACACTTCCTTGACTCCAGCCTGGCCTTAAACACTTCCAGGTAATGGATATCAACAACCTCCTTGGGCGACTTATTCCAGTGTCTTACTACCCTCACAGTGAAGAATTTTTTCCTAATATCTAACCTAAATCTACCCTCTTTCAGTTTAAAATCATTACCCCTTGTCCTGTCACTCTCCTTCCTGGTGCAAAGCCCCTTCCCAGCTTTCCTGTAGGCCCCCTTCATGTACTGGAAGTTTGCTATAAGGTCTTCCTGGGGCCTTCTCTTCTTCAGGCTGCATAACCCAAACTTTCTCATGCTGTCTTCATAACAGAGCTGCTCCAGCCCCTTCATCATTTTCATGACTCTCCTCTAGACCTGCTCCATGAGGTCTGTATCTTCCCTGTGCTGGAGGCTCCAAAGCTGTACACAGGATTCCAGGTGTGGTCTCACAGGGGCAGAGTCACCCCCTTCATCCCACTGGCCATTCTTCTTTTGCTGCAGCCCAGGATGTGGTTGGCTGCCTGGGCTGTGAGCATACACTGGTGGCTCATGTTGAGCTTCTCACCTCCTACCACTCCCAAGTCATTTTTCTCAGGGCTGCTCCCTATTCATTCTCCCCCCAGCCTCTATTTATGCCTGGAGCTGCACACACCTGGGTGCAGGACCTTGCACTTGGCCATGTTGAACGTTATTAGATTGCCATGAGCCCACTTCTCCAGCCTGTCAAGGTCCCTCTGGATGGCCTGGCTTCCCTCTGAGGTATCAGCCAGAGCACACAGCTTGGTGTCACCAGCAGACATGCAGAGGATGCTCTGTTCCACTGGCCATGTCTGTAACAAAGATATTAAGCAGCACAGGTCCTAATACTGGACTCATCACTTGCCTCCACTTGGGCACTGAACCATTGACCACAACTCTCTGGGTGTGCCCATCCAAGCAATTACTTATCCACTGATTGATCCATCTGTTAAATCCATGTCTTGTCCACTTCCAGTGCTGGCACCCTCATTATCCCCCTTGCTTGCTGCCTGAGAATCCCCTAAGTACAGAGCATGATTCCTCTCTTGGAGCTGGTCTGGCCAGTGCAGGGGTGAGTGGGGAGGGTGATCTGAAGAACTTGTGACCCCGTGCTGCTCTTGGAGATGAACCAGCAGTGCTGCTGTTTGGTGGTTTGCATCAGCATTACACTGGTGTTGGTGATTGGGAAAAGCTCTGTGGTACAGTGTGGTTCCTGGTGTCTGGCTTCTGATTTGTAGGTGTCTGATATAATGTTCATGTTTCAACAGACATTATGGGTGAAAGAAAAAAAATGTCTTTACTCTTTGAAAAACTGGTTCCTGGAACAGTCATCCACTCAACTGAAACTGAATTTCAGGTCAAACTACGTTTGTCCTGGATCTGCTGCTGCATGTTCAGTATATGAATAAGTCAATTTGACTATCGTGTGTTCTAATTAAAATTCCTTTTTGATTATTTATTTTCTTAGGAATTTGAAGTCATTGCCCAAATTATGCTCTTGCAATCTTCATGTAACAACTACTGCATGACACCAGACCAAAAGTTCATCTGTTGGTTCAGGAGACAGCAGGATATAACAGAGGAGGAGAGGTAGGTTCTCTGGCCAGCTAGAGAAGCTCTGTCAGTGTTAAGCTGTCCTTTTACAGGAGCTGACATGTTCTGCTCTCCAGGTGAGTGGAAATGCAGCTGCTTTCTGGGAAACAGCTGTACAAAACCTGCTGAGCTGAGCAGGTTTCAGTTTTGAGACTGCAAGTCAGGCTTCTGAAATACTGAAATCTGATGGTCTGTTGTGGCTGGGCTGTGTGTACACCCAGGCACACACATCTTCAGCTCAAGGGACATCAAGAGGCTGTCAGAGGGCAGCAGGTAACCAAGGCAATGCAGAGATTACTGAGTGCTCAACAGATTAATGTCTCCTGGGTGTTTGGGGTGGGTTTTACAGCCCTGCAGGACAATTTATTTACAGCATTTTAATATCTCCACTGGGTATCAGCACCCCTCTGCTGCACTAAGGGTGTAAGCACAGATAGATACATTCTGTGTTGTACTGTCTTAGTAAAGAAAAGTCAGCTTACCTAAAGGTCACATGCAAATTGTTTTCCTGATTTTTTAAAAATTAAATTATGAATTTCATCCAAAAAAAGCATGAGTTTTAAAAACTGTTCTCATGAAGTAAATTATCCCCTTCACCATGAGACAATGCGGACAGAGCCATATTCCTCTTTGGGGGGTTGCAGCCTTCTGTGAAGTGGGAATAACTGAAGGTTTCTCAATTTTTTTCAATATTGGTGCTTTAAAGTGATAGAAATAGTAGTGTTGTCTGTAAAAATGAGCTCAGTACCCTCTGTTGTGCAGTTTCAGCCTCTCACGTGAGGTGGAAGCAGCTCCTGATGCTACTGCGACGTCGCCGAAATCTCGGAAGAGCATGGTGAAGAGGTTCAGCCTGTGAGTACCACAAGGCCAGGGGGGCATTTGGGATCTAAATAAGGTTTGGGAACCTGAATAAATCAAACCTGGTACTGGTTTCATCAGCTGAAAAACCTAGCTGGGGATCCAGACCATAGTTATTACTTTAAGGACAACACCATCAGCACACTTCTGGCTGAAGCTGGCTCTTGCTGTGGCTCTAAGTAGTCCTGAAGATTATTAATGATGGAAAGATGTTAGAAGCAAAGCTTCCTAAGGTGTCAGAAAATGGAACAATTTTAGTGCTGGATTATAAATTCAGAATCTGTTGTGAATAAATTCTCTTAAGTGCAGTAGAAAAACAATAAAAGAGGACAAAACGTGGCCTATTATTAATCTAATTGCTGTACACATGCAAAAAATCCTTTAATATTAAGGTTAGCAAAAAGGCATTTGATAATAGAAACATTCTGCCTTCAAGTTAGAGAAGGAAAAAACTCATGAGGACATGGTCCAGTTGAGTCCAGTACTGCAAAGATTGAAACAAGAGGTGGGTGGAGAACACATGGGTGGCAGGTAGCTGAGCACCCACAGGAAACAAAGACCCACAGGAATTCATGGAAAGCTGCAGGTGAGAAATTTGAACCTGATGCAAGAGGAGATATGAAGGGACTCCTGCTTATCAAGATGAGGAGGGAAAGGATGAATTTCACACCACTGTCAGCTCATAACTCTCCTTTCCTGCTTGGTTCTTGCATCCTCAGAACAGGCAGGAGCCATTCACTTCACAGCACTACTTCAGGGTAGGGTCTCAAGGAAGAACAGATTTTTTCAATCTCATCTTTTGAGTTCTGATACCAAAGAAAAACCCAGGTAGCTGCTTGCAGAGTGTTGCAATGAGTCCATCTGAGTTGGTGCTGATACCTTAGGAGAACAAGAGCTTTGCAGGTGATGGTGCTTGAACTCTTGATGGCCTCTTGTTTCTATCTCTGTTGGCACTGACCCAGCTGTGTGCAAGGGTTGTTCCTGCAGAGCACAGGCTTTATTCTCATTTCTGACTGCATTTCAGGGCTGTAGGGTTGTAATTTGCTGTATTGATTGTGTTTGCACTCTGAGGTCCTTCTCTAAAGAATTGTTTTAGTTGCACTGTAAATGTATTTTTTAAATTAGTACTCTAGAAAAGCCTGGCCTAATTCATCCTGGCAACAGTGAGTGACACCTCTCTAAATTGTTTTATATCATTAACTGCATGCTAATTTACCTTGCTTCTCTAATTTATGTATTATACAAGTTTGTTTCCTTTGACACTCCTTTAAATTCACCTGACCTGCATTTAGCAATGAGTCTTGGTGAGGGAGAGCCACAAGTTTACACTTTCTTGTGATCTCATTGTGTGCATCTCCATTCAGCTTCTTCTAGAGAAACTGGAGTGAGAGGCAATTTTTTTGACTGAAAGAATTTGCAGCAATGATCAGTTTGCCTTTTGCAGACCTGGTGCATGTTACCTATTACCTTTCATGCACTACTTCACTTCAGGCAGCTGGGTAGGTCTTGAGCTGCCTCATGTCAGAGGGCCCAAGGTGTGCACACAGCAGGAGCCAGGTGCTGTTCCTCTGCCTGCTCCTTAGTTTGTAAATGCATCAGGTTTGCAATCAGTCTTTTCCTGGCAAGTGAATCTGAAAATTTAACAGCCCAAAGAAGAGGCTTATTTGTTGTGTTTGGGCATTAACTCAAATTTGGGCCTTGCAGCTTGCCAGGAAGGTATTGTGCTGGTGTGGAACAAACTTTCTTGCTAAAATATAATAAACAGCATAGAGGAAATGAAAATTAGGCCACTCCAGATAGGAAAATGGACCAATGTATAAGATAATTGGAGTCAATTGGCAGCTTTGCTTAGCCCAGCTCTGTTCTGCTTTTATTTACTGGCTGTTGTGCTTTCTTTTCTCTACTAGCATGTTTCTAGGCTCTGAGATGCTCACCCACAGCACACCCATCAAAGAACAATCCAAATCTACTCCAGGTGGGAGCTCCAGTGAAAGCACAGACTCAGCCAGTGTGTCTTCATGTGAGCTTAATCACTCTGAATCTGAAGATGTCTGCATCAGTCCCATAGGCACTCCTGATGAGGCTCAGAAAAAGGTATGGTCTGGGCCTTGTTGTTGCATAAATAACCTGTGAGAGCCCACTGACACTGCCAGCAGGCCCTAGGATCTTGCCCAAGCCTGTTTTTCATATTTATAGGGTGTTAGGGGTTGGAAGGGACCTCCAGAATCATCTGGTCCAACCCCAAAGCAGGATCCCCCGGGGCAGGCCACACAGGGATGCATCCAGGAGGGGTTTGGAAGTCTCCAGAGAAGGAGACTCCACAACATCTCTGGGCAGCCTGTGCCACTGCTCCATCATCCACACAGGAAAGAAGTTTCTCCTCATGTTGAGGTGGAACTTCCTGTCCTATCTTAAACCCCTTATTCCTTGTCCTGTTACTGGGCACCACTGAAAAGAGATTGGCCTCATTCTCTTGACCCCCACCCCTCAGATATTTATAGACATTACTAAGATGCCCTCTCAGCCTTTTCTCAAGGCTGAAAGCCCCAGTTTGCTCACTCTTCCTTTACTGGAGAGATGTTCAGGTTCCTTACTCATCCTTGTAGCTCTCCCTGTCTGCCCATTTGGACATGCCTTTGTAGAAGGATATCAGGTTAGTCAAGTACAGTTTTCCCTTAGTAAATCCATGTTGGCTGTGTCTGATAACCTTCTTTTATCTCAAGTGGTTTGAGGTGGCCTCCAGAATGAGCTGCTCCATCACCTTTCCAGGGATGGAGGTGAGGCTGACTGCTCTGTAGTTCCCTGATTCTTCCTTCTTGCCCTTCCTGAAGACTGGAATGACACTGGCTTTCTTTTTAGGGATATTTTGCTGGGGGTTGTCATACTGGGGTTCAGCTTATAGTTATATTTTAAATGAAATTGTACTGATTGTTTTTTAACCAAATGAAGCACAAAGTCCCCAACGCTGTCATCCCTAAGTTTGTTAAACTGTGTAGCTGAGCACTTGTCACAGTGGCTTTAAAAATTAATTGGAGGGCAAAGATCCTCTCTGCAGCTTTGGAGCAAAGCAGACAAAGAGCAAAACAAACTTGGAGCCGTGGTGCCTTCTGTTCCTTCCCTGTCCCTCCTGGTTGTCCTCAACTTGGTTCTTCTCTCTGTATCTGCTGCCACCTCCTGGCCTCCTGCATCTCCTGCCTGGCTCCTGGGAGGTGAGAGCAAGCAGCACCCAACTGCAAAGCAGTTCTCATTAAACTGGTGAAATTACTTCTGGAGGCAAGGCCCATACTTCCAACCTGCTAGGCAGAGAGCAGAGGTTTTGGTTGTGCCTTCCACTTTCTCAAGTTCTTCCTTCCTTGGTCAGTTTGTGACTGTTTTTTCTTTCTTTCTTTTGTACAGCTCTCTGAATCCTCCTCCTCCACATCCTCCTCCTCCTCCTCCACACATTCCATGGACACATCATCCTCAGGGGTGTCATCTTTAATCTCATCTCCTGTCGTGCTGCCCTCTGATGAGAAGTGCTCCCTCTCCATTACCTCCAAAGAGTTGCCTCCTGTTTACAACCAGCAGAACAAAGATTCCTGCATCATCAGGACCAGCATCGAGGAGAGCAATGGCAACATGTACAAAAGCATTGTGGTGAGTGCTGTGGAACACTGAAGTGCTCTTCATAGAATCATAGAATCATAGAATCCTAGGGGTTGGAAGGGACCTGGAAAGATCATCTAGTCCAACCCCCCCTGCCAGAGCAGGGCCCCCTAGAGTACATCCCCTAGGAACGTGTCCAGGTGGGTTTTGAATGTCTCCAGTGAAGGAGACTCCACAACCCCCCTGGGCAGCCTGTTCCAGGGCTCCGTCACCCTTACAGTAAAAAAATTTTTTCTGATATTCAACTTGAACCTCCTATGCTCCAATTTACACCCATTACCCCTTGTCCTGTCACTGGTCACCATAGAGAAAAGCCTAACTCCATCTCCCTGACACTCACACTCTTAGCCCTGGTGATGTTTTCATCCAGAGAATCATAGAATGGCTTAGGTTGGAAGGGAGCTTAAAAAGTCACAGAAGAAAGTCTGAATTTATTTTTATAGAACTGGAGAAGAAAAGTCTCAATCCAATTCTGCCTGAACCAAGGAGGAGGCCCCGGGTGGCCTCCAGCAAACTTCAGGAGAGCACTGGTTTGCAGAAGGGGTGTGAGGTGTGTGCCACCAGCAGATGCTGCCTCCAGGAGGCATTTGGGATCCACAGACAAAGCAGGGTGGGTACATCCTGGGAAAACTCATCCCTGCAGCCAGGGAGCACAGCAGGTGTGTGTATTGCTGTCACACAGCTGTCAAACTCGGTTTGGTTTTGGTTTGTTTTTTTTTTTTTTGCACTTGTTCCACACCAGAAAAGTACCTATTTTGGATTTTTTTTTTTTTTCCAAAGACTGAACTTGCCTCTGGATGAATGCCATGGATTGTTCCCAAACAAGACAAACAAACACTACTTGTCTGGATTTAGGTTGTGTCTTGATGCCACCCCAGGGTGGTTTTCCTTTTTCTTTGCTGACCTGTGGGACAGAAATCAATGCCTTTTGTGTGTACTCTGAAATGACTGATGTACCTCTTTGTAATGTGCAATCACTCATGGAGAGCAAAACCTTTTTTAACTCACATTTTCATTCCTGAGGGGCAATAGCTTGGCCTTTTATTTTAAAAGTGGGCATTGAGATGTTTTCATCCAGAGAATCATAGAATGGCTTAGGTTGGAAGGGAGCTTAAAAAGCCACCTATCCCAACCTCCCTGTTGTGGGCAGGGATGCCTCTCAATCAGACAAGGCTGCCCCAGGCCTCATCCAGCCTGGCCTTGAAGTCCAGGGGGACTTAAATGGTGCTTTTGTTTTTGGGAAACAATGAGCCAGTTCATGACACCTGGCTCCACAGGGAAGATGACAAATGTTGCCATTCAAAATATGTGGCACTTGGTAAGAGTGAGAGGTTTGACAACAGCATCTTTGTAGAAGTGTCTGGTCTTGAAATTAAAGTTTGCATTTTAGCAGAAAGTTCTGTGTGGAGCATTCTGATGAAGAGAATGCTCTTCTGCTGTTTTGACACCAGGTTTTGCCTTGAGCAGCTTTCCCCAGGACCTGCCTTCTGGAAACTGGGTGCTGTATGCAAGGAAGCTGATCACCCATTTAATTGCACAGCTTACCTCTCTAGTGAAAGTTGCCAGGCACAGCATTCCAGAGCTTCCTTCTTTCCAGATCCACAGAGGATTCTGGTGGTGCCAAGGGAGCTCTGGACCTGTGCTGAACTCTGACTCCTCCCTGCTGGCTCTGCAGGCACCCGAGGTGGCTCAGCTGAGCACTCAGGGTCCCTCCAGGCCACACAAAGGGTGGGGGGAGCTCTTAGAACTCTACCTCATGATTTTAATGATCTGAGCTTTAAATTTCAAACAGCCATCCCCTGAGGGCCTGAAAACTTCAGCTTCTGCTGAGACAAACCTTCCTTTTGAGCATTCCCTTTGTCTGACTGCTCCAGATGCACAGCACTTCCACAGCAGACAGTGAACTCAGCTACAAGGCCAAAAATCTTTGCAGGATGTCAAAGTGTTTGGCACAGGGGACTGCAGATTAATTGATGTCTGCAAACAACAGATGGGGCAGCTATTTCTGTGGATTTTTATGGCTAGTTAGAACAATGCCTGATCTCTCACAGGGTTTGTTTAAGAGAGCAGACACTGATTTACTGCTGTCTCTTCTAGGACAGTGTCTGTCATCTTGAACAAAAAATCCACCACACCAAATGTCACAAATCCCACGCTTCAGTATCCAGCAGTGCCTACTGCTCCATTCCTGACCCATCAGTGCTCTGAAATCTTTTCCAAGTGCTCTGCAGACAGGCAGGCCTCTGCTAATTATTAAATCAATTAAATCATCATCTTATTACATCAGTGAATAGGTAGAATCTCTCATTGCAACTCTCTCTTTGCAGCTAACGAGCCAAGACAAAACTCCTGTTGTCATCCAGAGAGCTATGTTGAAGCACAACCTCAGTGCTGACACAGCAGAGGATTATGAGCTTGTACAAATCATCTCAGAGAAAAAAGGTAGGGAGGCAAAACCCTGCTGCTGCCTGAAAGGTTCTGCTGGATTTTGAAGGAGTTAAAGGCTAAAATGTGAAGCAAGGTTGGAAATGCCACAATTGCCAGTGAGAATAAACCCACCTCCCCCCTCCCAGGTAACTGGGATGATTCTCAATGCTCTGTCAGCCCCTCAGACTGTACAGGCAGAGCTTGCTTGGGGGCTGTCAGGTATGGGACAGTGTTTGCAGCTCCCTGACTGCTGTGGGGCTGGGCAGGAGCTCCCAAAAAGCCTGCAAAGAGCTTCCAGAGCAGCTTCAGCTTCACCAACTGGGAGGGGATCTGAGTTTGGCCCCCCTCCTCCCCTTGGAGGTACAGTTACTGTACTCCCCCTGGTGGAACAGTTGCTGTGGGCACTTGGTCAGTTCCCTGTTTCCTCCTGGTTTTCCTCACACCACAAATAAACAATTACTCTGCTTCCTCTTTTGCAGAGCTGGTGATCCCAGGCAATGCCAACGTCTTCTATGCTATGAACAGCCAGGGGAACTTTGATTTCATCCTGCGGAGAAAACCTACGGACAGTGGGGAAAAAATGCTGAGCCCCTGCAGCCTGATGCTTCCCAGGACTCCAAAGAGGAGCTGCTGGAGTGGCAGGCCCAGCAAAATTGCACTGTGATGGGGGCTGAGCACAGGACAGAATCACAGCTGATGAATGTACCCGGCTCTGAAAACCTTTGAAGCTGAAATGCAAAGTCACCTACAGGAAGTCTCTCTCATCCCTTGCAGCCAGATGTTGACAGACAGATTTACAGGACTCTCTGGACTGGAATTTTGGTGTGTTTGGGGTTGTTTTTTTTTTTTATTTTTTGTTTTGCACATTAGCCAAAGGTGAGAATCCCTGCTAGAGGGGAAAACAGGACTTCAACATTTGTCTGAATTCAGTACACCACAGAAGCCAACTCTCTTTGTGAGTAAACCTTTTCCTTTGTGCCAGTATTACACAGAAGAAAGTCTAAATTTATTTTTATAGAACTGGAGAAGAAAAGTCTCAATCCAATTCTGCCTGAACCAAGGAGGAGGCCCCGGGTGGCCTCCAGCAAACTTCAGGAGAGCACTGGTTTGCAGAAGGGGTGTGAGTTGTGTGCCACCAGCAGATGCTGCCTCCAGGAGGCATTTGGGATCCACAGACAAAGCAGGGTGGGTACATCCTGGGAAAACTCATCCCTGCAGCCAGGGAGCACAGCAGGTGTGTGTATTGCTGTCACACAGCTGTCAAACTTGGTTTGGTTTTGGTTTTTTTTTTTTTTTTTGCACTTGTTCCACACCAGAAAAGTACCTATTTTGGATTTTTTTTTTTTTCCAAAGACTGGACTTGCCTCTGGATGAATGCCATGGATTGTTCCCAAACAAGACAAACAAACACTACTTGTCTGGATTTAGGTTGTGTCTTGATGCCACCTGAAGGTGGTTTTCCTTCTTCTTTGCTGACCTGTGGGACAGAAATCAATGCCTTTTGTGTGTACTCTGAAATGACTGATGTACCTCTTTGTAATGTGCAATCACTCATCAAGAGCAAAACCTTTTTTAACTCACATTTTCATTCCTGAGGGGTAATGGCTTGGCCTTTTATTTTAAAAGTGGGCATTGAGAGGAGACAGATGGGTTTAAAGCATTACTGCAACCAACCAGATTTTCTACACTCATATTAATATTATAGACAACCTCCCAGCACCTCCCTTGGTCTTCCTAGAGATCTATTTAATGAATTTCCTGACATGGTACATCCTTGCAGCTGGAATAAAGGATTTTATCATCTCTTTGTGAAACTCTAAGTACCACACTTTTTGAGCCTTTCCCCACAACACAGGCTTTCTTGAAAGCATAGTGAGAGGTTTTATTTTAAAAAGCCCTAACTGAGACATTGGACTGTGAGCAGTCCTTACTGAACAGCCTAATTTTCAGATACTTTATAGTTAAACAAACTCATGCTCCAATTTTTTACAAAACTGGGCTCAGATGACATCAATGCTCAGCAATAAACTCCTGATGCAAACAGTTGGGTTGTACCTTTTACACTGCACAGAGATTTCTCACCTCTGTTGCACTGTGCAGGTTCTAGGCTGAAGAGTTTCAGAACTCCAGTTGCATATTTTTATTGAGAGGGTGAAGATGGTGAGTTTGTGGCTGAACTTTTGCCCAAGACTCCAAGAGAAGTTGAGTTTTCATTGCATTTCAGTGTAAGAATGTGTTAATGTCTGGGTAGTAGCATTTGTGAAGTGTAGGATTGTTCACTCAGAGGTTGTATGTTTGAATCTGAAAGGTGAATGTTCTTGATTTTAAAGTTACACTCTCCAAAAAGTTATAAATATGAAAAGATTTTTTTTTTTAATTGCTTACCTGTAATCTTTATAAAATAAATATAAAAATTGTTTTTCACTAATATTTTCCTGGAGTTAATCTACGTTTTCTCTTAGAATTTATTTATTATTTTTATTTATGGCTTTTTTAACACCTCACACCACTTCTCTCACTGTCACCCTCTCCAACTTCAGCAGTTTTATTGTTTTAACTGTTTTTCTCTTCCCTGCCCCACAGATGACTCAAAACACCCCATTTTAGCTGTAACCCTTCAGCTACAACCTTCCTTCAGCTTTGTTTGGCTCAACATCAGACTCAGTAACAGGTTTGTGCTCTTAGTTCCTGTCAGCATTACTGTGCTACATAATTTTATTTTCTTTTTTAATTCCTACAAGTTTTCATGAAGATGGCTGCTTTGTTTCCTCAGCAATGCAGCTGGGAAGAGCTATCCCAGTAAAACCACTCTCACCTCCATTACCTACTGAGCAGCAATAGCTTTTGGCTTTTTAAAAACCTACATTCCTGTAACATCAATGCACTGAGCTGCCCTCCAGGGATGGGGATTTGAGCAACCTGATCCAGTGGGAGGTGTCCCTGCCCATGGTAGATTTAGATGACTTTGAGGTCCCTTCCAGCCCAAAATGTTCTGTGATTCTTTATTACATCAGATAAATGAGCACAGGCCACAGGGACTCACCTCTCCAGCTCCTCTCTGCTGTTCTGTCAGACCCACATGCAGCTCACTGGAAGCCACGTGGGTGTTACAACAAGCTGGGACCTTCATCTCTGGGGCACTTTTCCCACCACAGCTCCAGAAGTTTCCAAGTCCTCAAAAAGCATAGCCAGGGCCTGGAGAAACAGCTCTGCTGCACCATCAGCCCTAATCCCAAGGGAAGCATGGAACAATTTTAGGAAGGTGGTACTCACATCAACAGTGAAGGGCAACAATACACTGGATGCTCACCAGGTCACAGATTTCCTGCTTCTGAAGGTCACCACAAGCTTCTTACCCACAGCTCTGGGATTGCTTCAGCCACTCCAGGGCCCTTGTAAAGCAGGACCTGGGGAGGAGGTGAGAGGGTTTGTCAGAGAGGAAATGTCACAGGCTCTGTGTGGTGGACATAGCAGCCCTGCTCTCCATACTCACCATGTCACAGGGGCACCTGCTCCACCCTGGCCAGCAGAAGGGACACAGCTTCCAAGGAGCAGAACAGGAATTTTAATACAGCCAGGGACTCCCTGATGGAGTGAGACAGCTGAAAAACTCCTGAGCTGCCTTCCCTGGCCAAGGCTACTCCCACCCAATGAAGAATAACACACAGCTGTTCATCTTGCACCAGGTTTTATGTATTATCAGACCAGCTGACAGGTAATAACATGTTTTCTTTGGCAGAAAGCACAACATTGATCAGTAATTATTAAAAAAAAAAAATACAAAAAAAACCACCCCCAGCCACATACACTCAACAGGCCCAGATCTGCAAGCAGGTGAATCTCAAGATTGTGAGTTGGGGGCATCACCCCAGCACAACAGCAGCCCCCAGATTGAGGTCTGGGCCAGCAGAACCTAAGCAGTGTAGCTCTTGAGCACCCAGCTTCTGAGAGACATCTTTTTTTAAAAAAAAAATACAACAACAAACACCACACTCTGCTGACACAGTAGCCAGCAGCAAGTACATCAGAACACATCCCAAAAAAAAAAAGAAGACAAGTTTGCTTCTCACATGAAAAAAAATATCAAGACAAGTTGCCTTTCTGTCCTATAATGTGCAATTCTATCAAGGCTGTTGACACTGGTATTTCTGTAGGTTGTTTGAATTTTATAAAAAGATAGTGTCAAACAGTTTGTAACCAACCCTTTAAGGTTTAATGTTCCTAGAAGTCCTACACTTGATTTTAAAGCCTTGCAAACAGGTTGTTAGGCTTTGTTTTCCTGAAGGAAGAAACGGAGGCAGGAGTTGAACAAAGCCATGACATGGACCAACTCTGCTTGTGTTCCCTTCAGGCAGTGCAGAGACAAAAGAAAACCAGCAACTTTCACTTTCTCTGCTATTTTCCAAGATTTTAGACATGCCAGGACACCCATTCCAAACTGGAAGGCCTGTTCAGATGCAAGTTTTGACATTTAAGGAGGGGAAGGCAGCAATAGTTTTGTGTAGAAGTGTGATGAGGGAGAGGATACTACAGAGGAGCACTGCTCCAGTGCACTGAATGTTTTTGGAAAGCATCTTGATTCAGACAGGGTTACCTTTGAAAAACAAACCCAAAGAACTCAAACACTTGCCTGCAGTTTCTCACGGGGACCAGGGTAATAAAACCTACAAACCTACAAGAAATAATGGTTACACAGCAGCCCAGCTACAACTACCCAGAAAGGTATTAATGCTTGGACACCTCTATATATTAATCTTCATAAATACAGTGTTCTACATGAGGAACTGTAGAATCATGTCATTCGAGGTTGTTTTTTGGGTTGTTTTTTTTTTTTTTCGTTTTTTGGTTTTTTTTTTCTTCCAAAAGCTCACAAAAGCTTTTGTTCAGATCTCTGCCTTTTTTTCTGCACACCAAGAACACTTGTTCTTTCTCCTCCTTCATCTTCCACCCAGCCTGAGAGGCTTGGTTAGTTGTCCCCACTGTGCTTTGCCATTCCAAGCTGTGGGAGGAAGACCACGTGAAGAGCTGCTCTACAACTTCCAAGGGTGAAAAGCTAAAGTGTGAGGCAGGTTCAGCTGTCAGGAGAGTCCCAGCAGAAGCAGAAGCAGTCATAGCTCATCCCTGGAGGATGGGGTGTTGAGAGATGACTGGGAAGGCAGGGCATCCTTGCTCTGGGCATCACTGTGGATCTTCTCCTGCTTCTGGGATTTCCAGGAGTGTCTTCTGTCCCAGTCTGTTGACACTGTCTCATTGTCCCAGATGGTTGAGGTCTCTGTGTCACTGAGGTAGCCTGGCTGCCCAGTGTAGTGCGTGGGGTAAACAAGGAGGGGTTCTGCTGAAAAGGCTTTCAAGTCTCTGGACTCATAGTACTCCATGTACTTTGCTCTGCAGAGGAGAAAAGAATGATCAGTAACAGAGAAAATGCTGAGCAGTGCCACTGCTTGTGACTCAGACACAAGCCAGGCCACCAGGCAAAGAGGGCCCAGGAGTGGAGGGAGTTGCTGGGGTGGAGTCTGACTCTCTAGAGCACAAACCACATGCCCAACAGCATCACAGAATCATCCTGGCTGAAAAAGATCTTGAACACTATCTAGTCCTGGAGTAGACAACCAAGAAACACAAAGAGTAGCCCTGTCCTCCACCAGCCAGGCTACTAGAAGTGAGACACATCAACATTATCAGGCTGAAGATGATTCAGCAAGACCCAGCTGATGTTAACACAGGTGGCAAAGGTGCTGTACTCACACAGGGTGCTTGTTGTACATGACTGGCAGAAATTCATCTACAGGCAGCATCTTGCTGAAAGGCTCTGCTCTGATGAGTTTCTTAGCCCCTTGTAAAGAGATTGCATAACCCAAGGTCCAGTAGGAGTAATCAGCTTCCACCAGGTTCATGACATTGGGAACTGCTTTCTCAGGCTCCTGCACCTGCATCCTTTTCCGGCCAATATAGCTTAAAGGGGGGAAAACAATGGAACTTGGAAACAAAGCAAATCTGCAGCAATTACACAACTGTTTATGTAAAGCAGGGAAGGGTGGAGGTCCAATCCAAGGAGTAAACCCATACCAGGCTCGCAGATTCTATCCCACACCACTCCCAGCCACCCAAGTCTTAACCCAGTGGGTGGCATAGCTGTGAGAGACTTTGTAAGGGAGGGACAATGACACGTTCAGAGCCTCAGGAGTGAGCTTTGTCAGTTCCTCTGCCACAGCAGCATTTCCAGATGCTGTAGAGATCACACAACACTGCCCACAATAAGCAGCAATGGTACCCATGGGGCACTCCAGTGCCACCCCCAGGAGAAGAGCCACCAAGAAGCCTCTGCCACCTTCCCCGATGCTCCAGCTTTAATCTGCATCCCCATCAGGAGCTGTGATCCTTCCCTGTGATCCCAGGAGTTCCCAGCTGGCTGAGACCCAAGTTACTCACATAAGCTCCCAGTCCAGCTGGGCTTTTTCAATGTCATCCATCAGCTTCAGGAGCTTCCTTTTGAACTGGTGTTCGAAGCGCACGTCGTCCTCAATCACCAGGGTCTTCTCCAGCTCTCTGTTCACCACCTGGAACAAGAAGGAGCAAAAAGATCCTGACCTGGCACTGAATATGCAGGCAGGGAGCCAGGAGAACCATTCCAGGAGCAGAGGTCAGCTAGGAGAGACTGCTGGTGAAGAGAGTCCTGAAAATATCCCATGGCTGAGCATCTGCAAGCTAGAAACCCTCTTCCTCTGACGTTGCACCATCTTCTAAATATCACAGTGGGGGGTGACTGCACACAAATGCCCAAACTAAAGTGTGCCCAAGGCATTAAATACCAACATCAAACCACTTGACTCCCAAGTTCAAAAAGCAGCATGCAACTCACCAGCTACAAACAGCACTAAAATCACAGCTATTGTAAGTGGCCTATCAAGCAGAGGCCTAGCAGAAGACCACAGCCCGGAATATTACTCTTATTAGTTGCAAGATCAACACTATACCATGTATCATAACCTTATTTTTTATGTCATAAAACTATTAGCTCAAAAATACTTGTGTACAATTTACAAGGATTTTGTTATGCTCCAAACTACAGGTAAGGCCTGTGGGCGGGCAAAATGTTTGGTCTGTGAGCACAAGTACACAGAAAAACACAAAACAAAACAAAACCCATCTTGAACCCAGGAGCTGCCAGCTGGCATGGCCACCTCCTCAGGGGCAGGTGCAGCCAAAGCCATAGTTCAGAAAAACCTCTTTTTCAGGAAAAAACTCTTCCTGGAATCTTGTAAGAAGAATAATCCTGGAAGAAGAATAACCCAGTGCCTCCTTCTCCTGAAGGAGGACTTCTGAAGTGACTGAAGTCACTCCTGCTGGATTTAGGCTGTTTGGATCAACACCCTGCCCTGGAGCCAACAACTCTGTCTCCTCAAATACAGGACCCTTCATATTTGGGCTGCCTTGCCTGGTCTTCTTTTAGTACCCCACATCTCACTTGAAACAACCCCTCCTGTTGGTGTTGGGCTGTGTAACTCCCAAGAGCTATGACCAGCACAGCCCAAATCATCTGAAGTGGATGGGGCCTTAAGCATCCTGATCTCGTGGTGTTCCTGACCACGGCAGGGGGGTTGGAACTTTATGATCTTTAAGCCCCCTTCCAACCCAAACCATCCCATAATTCTGTGTCATCTTACAGGTGACCATACAGCTTTTGCCATCCCAACAAGACCTCTTAGCTCAGGTAACAGAGGTCCCAACTGTTAAAAATATTTACAATATGCCAGCTCAAAAATGTCAATGGGCAGAGTTACTATCAACAGATGCAGAACAAGGGGAAAAAAAGCAGGATTTTTTTTTTTTAAAACATCCTTTGTTCTTCAAAACTTGCTTGCCCTTCTCCTAAGCAAATATGCTCCAAGAAGGCTTTGCAAAAACAGTCATGAAAATATTCTGAAAAAAACAAATCAGAGTGAGCTGCTTGGCAGATGGAAAGCAGAGGTGAGAGAGCTGAATGTTGTGTTGGAGAAAACCCCTGTAAGCCAAGGAAAACAGAAACTGGGCTCATATTGATGCTCTGCACTGGGACTGCCTGCCCACAGCACCATCCTGCAGGAATCAGAGGCACCCCCAAGCTCCTCACCTCTTCCCAGATGTAATAGTGGCTGAGGAAGCAGCCAATCTCTCCCCGGGTGAGTGGTCTGGAGGAGTATGGGTCCTGGTAACCTGGGAGCATATCAATGCTGAGAGCTTTGAGCTGACTCGTGTTCAGTGCTCTAAGACAGAGAGAACATCAGCTATCACCATTTAAAGCAGAGTAAATTCAGATTTAACATAAGACACAACCTGGGAAATGCTGATGATGTTCAGAGAAAAGCCACATCTCAAGAAATTCCTGCACGTTTTGCTCAAAAACCTGGAGAATAATTAACTTCTTGATTTGCTTTTCTAAATCAAGCTGGCAAATCATGTCCTTAATTCTGCCAGTGCCTCCTTGTGAAACCAGCAACTTGTCAGGAGCTTGGCTTATATTATTTTTCTAAGATGTCTTGATGAGTACCCAAGTCTTTACCATAGGGAGCACTTGGAGCCCTAGCTCCCTAAAGCTTTTTTGCAACTCCCAGACTGAAGTTTCTGCCTTAATTTCGTGTTAAAAAAAGGTCATAAAACACCTCAGAGTAAGGAAGGTGCTCTGTCAGGGTTTGCTGTAGCACGACAGCTTTGCAGCTCTGAGATGGATGAACATCTCAGGAGATAATTTCTGTCAAACACTTTCACTGCTGACTCCTTTTAACTACGTGGAAGTGTTACAGTTCACAGAAACCTGTATGATTTTAACCTGATTTTCATCTTAGTCTGAACCACACTGCTCTGGGCTCTCTCCTGGAGAAGGACTAATTGCAAAAGAAGAAAGAAACAGAGTAAAACTGCCCCAAACAGGCTATTGGGTAAGGAAGAGAGACTGGCATCTCCCTCAGCCCACCCCTCCCCACTAGAAGGCCCCCCAAGGAGATGGTTTTGGGTAGAACCCCCTCTTTGCAAATAACCCCAGCTGAAACTCACTTTCCATCCACAGCCTCCACTACCTTGACTGCAATCTCCTGCTCATAGAGAGTCCTCAGCATCCGATCCCTCCTGTCTTTCCTACGCTTCAGATTGATCATGAAAATCTGGGAAGAAGAGAAAGACATCAGTCTCCTGGTTTGGGAAAGGGGGAGGGAGAAAGGAGAGTCATGATCTACTCTTCTTCACCAGCTCTACTGGAAAAGCAGATCTTATTAAAATACCAGGTATAGTTTTACTACTATACTTCAGTTTTTTGCTTAAAATTTGTTTAAAAAAATTGGGGTTGGTTTTGACTTGGAAAGTTTGGAAAGGTCTTTGTCTAACAACTGCTTTGCATTGCAGGGGAAGTTGCTCTTTGAGGATGACAAAAGGTGAGAGGAGACCAGTGGCAGATGAGTCTATAATTTCCAAAGATACAGGATTTATATGAAACACAGGTTAAAATGCCCAGCTCCTCTCCCAGAGGAACACTGCCCCAGGTGCCTTCCCACAATGCTGCCTGTATTTAGGATTTTCAGTGGGGTCACCATCCAAGTACAAGGACACAGCAAAGGGAAGATTTTTTTAATTACTTTGGGCACTGAACACCCATTACTACCCCTGCCAGAGAAACAAGCCTAGCAACATGCCAAGGCCAGGAATAGGGATGTCTGGACAGGGCTCAGTCCAAGCCTGGAAGAGACAAAGTCTCCAGGGGAGGGCAGAGGACTGAAACCCTCATTTAAAGGTAAACTGCAGAGGGCCATGGATATTTTTCAGTCCCAGGCAGACAAGTACAAGTGCAGCCTTGTGACCAGTGAAGCTAAACCTTGTCCTAATAAGAAATGGATCAAATTCCAGCTCAGTACAGATGCAGAAATAGTAAGTTGCATAAATAAAGTGCAGCCACAAAGGACAACATGGAAAAAAAAGCCCAACAACCTACACCAGCTGTGATCTAAACACAGATGCACAAACACACGTAGCCAAATCCCATTCAGCCTTCACAAGCCATGTAAACAGATGGAGCAGAATCCACCAAGAAAACAAAGGCTCCCCTGATCACCACAGCTCCCTCAGTCCCAGTGCCCCTGCCAGCCTGGCAGCTGCACCCACTGGGGCTACTGGGGCTGCAAACAACATGGACAGTGGTGAATTAAAGCACAGCAGATCCCTCTCCAACCTTCTCCCCTCAATACCTGCCCTTTCTGTAACATTAGGCAGAGTTGGGAGAGGAATTTCTGCTAGGTCCTGGGCCACTCCTGGTATCAGCAGTCATCTTTTTAGTTCACTTAATGCCACAGCAGAAAAATGTGGTGACCAAGCAGAGCAGGGGGAGAGCTGCCTCAGCAAGGAGCCAACACTCATGGTTTTCATTGCTCCTGATATACCCAGCTTAGACTAAATCCCATCTGTCAGCCTGGCTCCCCTGGCTGCTCCAGGCTCTCCAAGGTCTCTTTCAATCAATCCCTTCTGTCACTGGGAAGCAGGAGAGGTTTCCCCAAAAAAACAGTTTTGTTGCAGAATGGAAGGACTGCTAAGTTGCTCTGCATAGTCAGATGTAGAGGAAACAGCACGAGAGCTGGGGAGTTAAATAACCTGGTTTTCATCCTCACCTCTGCCATCTCCTCCTGGAAATGGCCCTCATGACAGGAAACCCCAAAGGTTTGCTGGGCACTGCCCTTGCACACAAACCTGCACTTCTGAGCAGGGGTACTGCAGCCTGCAGAGCCTCCTTCCTCCACAGCAAATGTCAGAGGGGATGAACATTCCCTCAGCCCTTTCCCTTTTTCTTCCCTGAGCTTGGCTGAAGTTCTCCCCAAATAAGGATGGGTATTTTCTCCTTGTAAAAAGTTTAGGCCCAAAAGATGAGTGGCTGGGAAAGATCTGACTCTGTGAAAAGCAGCATAGACCAAGGGAAGTGGCTGGGAGCTCAGCTACAGGGAGAACCCTGGGATAAATGATAAATGGGAAGACAAGACAAGGGCAGCAAAACAGGTTCCTTACTTCATCAAATCCCATCTTGTCAGGGTTCTTTGGAGGAATGGAGACATACTGAGAGGGTTCAATGGGAGGACGATCAACTGAAAGAGAGGAGAGGTTGAAAGCTTCACCTTCAAACACAGGCTGTGCTGAGAGAACAAATCTGCAGGAGTTTCCATCACTGGGCTGAAAAAAAGCCCCAGGAGCTGGGAGATGCAAGTCAGTGCAGAGGTGAGTGGAGCAGAAAGTGTCCACTTTGCAAAGCAGAAGCCAGAGCTCGTGACAAAACCAAGCTCCTGGAGTCCTTTCCACATGAAAGATGCATTTCTGCATTACTGTGGGGAAGTTGGGAGGCTCTGTGAGTGGGGCTGACCTGACTCTGAGGTGACTCCATCCCCAGGTAGAAAAGCAGTGGGAAATGGAAAACTGCATATTAAACCAGGGTGAGAGCAGGCAGCTCAGGATCCAGGCTCCCAAGGAGAAGAGAGCTTGGGTGCTGGCAGCAGGGGTCTGCAAGCATTAACCTGGGGGTCCCATGATGGGAACTTACTCATGGCCTCGATGAGTGTGTGCACAAAGTTCTCAGTTTCCTCCTGCAGGGTCTGGTGAGGTTTCAGGGGCATGGGAAGGAACCCATAGTGCTCCTGGTTGCAGATGAACATCTGTACTCCTGGGGGTCACAGAGGAACAGAAATGAGAGTCATGCCTTTCACTTACAGATTTTGCTGATTTTCCTGAAGCCACCACGAAACTTAAGCCAGGACCTCAGTCCCCAGAACTGCTGCTTCATAATCAAAGAGCACCAAAACATCACAGAGCCATTCTCTGGTTTATTTGTGTGGCCTCTCCTGTGAAAGCCATTTCCATTTGCTCTCTAAGAGCAGAGATTATTAGCTTTGTTTTTCTCTTAGGAGAGACTGGGAACCCCTCTCCCTAAGCCAGAAAAGGGTCTTTTTTTTTGGCTTTGTTTTTCTCTTAGCAGAGACTGGGAACCCCTCTCCCTAAGCCAGAAAAGGGTCTTTTTTTTTTTTGGCTTTGTTTTTCTCTTAGGAGAGACTGGGAACCCCTCTCCCTAAGCCAGAAAAGGGTCTTTTTTTTTTGGCTTTGTTTTTCTCTTAGGAGAGACTGGGAACCCCTCTCCCTAAGCCAGAAAAGGGTCTTTTTTTTTGGCTTTGTTTTTCTCTTAGGAGAGACTGGGAACCCCTCTCCCTAAGCCAGAAAAGGGTCTTTTTTTTTGGCTTTGTTTTTCTCTTAGCAGAGACTGGGAACCCCTCTCCCTAAGCCAGAAAAGGGTCTTTTTTTTTGGCTTTGTTTTTCTCTTAGCAGAGACTGGGAACCCCTCTCCCTAAGCCAGAAAAGGGTCTTTTTTTTTGGCTTTGTTTTTCTCTTAGCAGAGACTGGGAACCCCTCTCCCTAAGCCAGAAAAGGGTCTTTTTTTTTGGCTTTGTTTTTCTCTTAGCAGAGACTGGGAACCCCTCTCCCTAAGCCAGAAAAGGGTCTTTTTTTTTTGGCTTTGTTTTTCTCTTAGGAGAGACTGGGAACCCCTCTCCCTAAGCCAGAAAAGGGTCTTTTTTTTTGGCTTTGTTTTTCTCTTAGCAGAGACTGGGAACCCCTCTCCCTAAGCCAGAAAAGGGTCTTTTTTTTTGGCCTTTGCCTTCGCACTGTGAAAACAATCCTACAGCAGAGGGCAGGACCAGCCCTTAACACAAACAGCTTCACAGACCCAGAAGCAAAAGCAGGAAGAGGTTTTCACCCTGCCCTGGGGTACTGGTGTATCAGTGAACCCCTAGAGGGAAAAACACCAACCAAACCCAGCATGGCTATGGGTGATGGGAGCTTTTCTCTGAGTTTTGCAAAGCTTCTCTGTCAGAATGGAATAAATGCAGAGTAACTCTTCCAGAGTGGAGGAACAAAGCTTGATCATCAGCTTCAACAGCACATGGGTGGCCAGAGGTGGACCCAGGCAGCTCCTGGGATCACACAGGATGAAGCTGTGAGCCCCAAGGCATGGGTAAAGCTGTAGGGTCTGTTACTAACCTAGCAAGGGATTCACTCAGGGCTCTGCAGTCAAGCATCTGTTTGCTTTGGCTAGAAAACTATACAGAAACATACAGAATACATTTTCATCTGTGTTGGCAAATGACTTTGAGAAATACATAGGACAAACACCTTGGAAGTGGCCAGTCTACCACCAAACACAAGTCCTTTCCCTTTTCAGGACCAGTTTTTACAGTGCCCTGAAGAGAGAGAGAGAGGAAAAGCCAAGAGAGACACCAGCAAGGAGGAAAGATGTGTTCAAAAAGAGGTGGTAATGTTCAGTCCTGCTGATCAAAAGCTTTTGCAGTTGCTTGTTCACAAACCTGAATCTGAAGCTGCAAAACAAAGAGCAAAAGTGTCTCTCAGAACAGCAAGGGAGAGACCCACCCACCACTGGCCTTGTTCACTGGGAAGGTCCCAGCAAGGTGTGACCAGGAAAAAAACACTGTGACCCCTGGACTGACCTCTGACTGTTCACTCATGATCAGGTGTAACTGCAGCAGCACTGGGCCTGATGTCACATCAGGCAGCACACTCCAAAACTACATGCAGAAAAGCCAAGAAAAAGAAAACATTTCTGTTCTTTTCCATTGAGCTCTGGTAAGATCCTTTATTAATTAAACACAACCTGGAAACTGCTAGAACCCATACAACAGGCCAAGGAGATTTAAAAAAACATAAACCTGCCTTTCTTTTCTTTTAAAAAATTGTATTTATTTAAAATGAAACACGCACAGCTACCCCTTCCCCTCTAGATATTAAACAAAAAGCAGACACTAACTGGTGTGTTGATTATTTCATGTATTAGTCCCCCTAATCCCTGGTATTTTTAGCAGAGCAGCACTGTCAGTATTAATGATCCCAGTGTTTCTACCATTTTAAGTTCTGCAAGTAAATTGCTGGCTGCACTACTTGCCAAAACAGATTCAGCTGTCAGCTGCAATTTAGGTAAATGGAGGAATAAAAAATACTACCTGCTGACATTAATGGGTTTGGCACTGAACTAATCAGCTAATCTTATCTTGCTCACTTATCTCCATTCTTATCTTCTGCTGGTTTAAATACTGTTAATCTGTATAGAGTCACACCACTATTTCTGCACCTTCTGGGGTAAAAGCTACTTTAGAATGGGGAGGAGGACTTGCTCTCCAGCTCTGTTTTTATAATATAATTAATTGCCACAATGGAAAAAAAAAGCTTTAGATAACATGTATTAACAGCAAGCTGGACTAGTGGAAGGTGTCCCTGCCCATGCAAAGGACAGATCATCTATTTCTAGATGATCTTTAAGGTCCCTTTCAACCCAAATCATTCCATGATGCAGATTCTTAGTCTTTAGAAGGCTCTGAGCAGGTTTCACAGCCATGCCCTTAACCCACAGCCACAGTCAGGCAACCCAGATTTCCCCCAGGTCTCCACAACCTCACCTTCCTCCTGGGTTCCTATGGATCTGCAGAGTCTCAAGCTAAAAGGAAGCTGAGGAGATCTGGGTGGATACCTTGGGAGGAGGGCAAGGAGCTCCACAGAGTTGACTTTTGGCAACAAAACACCCACAGTGAGGTTTGTTCTGAGTACTGACTCCTGCCACAGGCTATGTCCTCTCAGAAGTGGGATGGTCCCAACAAAACAGTGACTTCAGGCAGTAGATTCAGTGTTGGAAATGAATAGTTTGATCTGGGGCCTGAAGTGCAGTATTTGGCCTGGATAAAAGCCCACATAATGTATGACTTGAGAGAAATAAGTGAAGTTACTCCACAAATAAGTTTACCTTAGAGTCCATACATTTTTCACATTTCTGAACTTGGACTGTCATTCTTTTATCCTGGGTGACAAAATTCAGCCCAGGACACAAGCCAACAATTTGAGCAGATCAAAAGGCCAGACTGCTGGAGCAAAGCCTTCCATGTCATGGCTCAGTCCTGGAAAAGGCTACAGTGTTCTAGGATGGAAGATAAAAAGTGTGGCTCTGACTGCCTGAAATATTTCTGAAGCAGCTGTTGCTAATGCAATGCAGTTACCACACTCTTTGGATGCTGCATTTCTGGGATAGCTGTCAGGGGGATAAAGTGGGGCAGGTGGATTTGAAGGAGCCTTCTTTGCTATCCAGACTTAAATCTCAATTCACAGAATCACCCGGGTTGGAAAGAACCTCTGAGATCATCCACTTAATCCACTCCCCCCGTGGTTCCCAGCCCATGGCACTGAGTGCCACCTCCAGGGATGGAGAATCCACCCCTTCCCTGGGCAGCCCATTCCAATGGCTGATCACCCTCTCCCTAAAGAAATTCTTTCTAATGTCCAACCTAAACCTCCCCTGGCACAACTTGAGACCTCTTGTGCCCTCTTGTCTTGCTGAGAGTTGCCTGGGAAAAGAGCCCAACCCCCCCCTGGCTCCAACCTCCTTTCAGGGAGTTGGAGAGAGTGATGAGGTCTCCCCTGAGCCTCCTCTTCTCCAGACTGATGTTGTCCTCTTCTCCTCTTCTGATGTCCTGACTGTGAAAATCAAGGCCCCAAAGGTCTCCTGCAAATTCACATCTCACCTCTGCCTCCCCAGGGCTCCAATTTCAACTCTTGCTTCCTTCCCTCTATCAGGTGCCTCTCTCCTTTGGTACCCCTCATCCTCTTCCAGCCAAGTTTTGAAAAGCTCCACTTAGTCTACCAAGACCACACCATCTTTTTCAGTGCCATCAAGAACTTCAAACTAGAAAGATCACTAAAAGGACAGCTGCTGGCTCCTGTGCTGGTCAATAAAACCAGACCCTTCCCAGTTGCTTCTTTCTTTTCTGACACAGCTACATACAGCCCTGCCAGCCAGGACTTTGCTGGGGACAGAACACCCTCCAGGTCCATTCTCCAAAAATAAACAAAAGTAAGCATCCTAAGCCATATCCTTTAAGATGTTCAGACTTCTCTGCAAACACCAACAGACAATTCCTGCTGAGCTGCCATGAAACAAAGCCTCATCAGCACTGTGGGTGAGCAACTTGGGTTTTTTTGTTGTCTGGACTGCTACATCTAAAAAGAGCTTTTAAAGTCTTTTGCCCTCACCCCTTCCCTCATGGATGTCCTGGAAATGGTGGCCTTGGATACCTTACCTACAGACTTCAGAACACCTTCCACTCTCACAGCATTCACCTGTGCTCACTATTGTCCTGCTGTGACACCAGTTGAAGGTGGATGCTACATATTTTCTCTCAGAAATGCTCCTCCCATCCCGAGCATGGCTTCCAAAATAGCCAGGATTCAAAATTACTTTGCAAATCACTTGCTGCTGATCAAAAAGAGGGAAGGAAACAGGATCTTAAGACACCACAGAAGCTACCACATGACTTTTGGCCAGTGAACTCAAAGTGGAGATCTGGATGTCTCTACCAGCAAAGGCTGCACTTACCTGCCTGGCGACTGGAGAAGGCAAAGACCATGATATCATCAAAGCTCCAAGTGTAGTCCTGGTGGGGTGGGTAGAACATCAGCTTGGTGGAGGCCTCTTTCCTCAAGTCAATGAGGAATGTGGAATGAATCATTGGGACAGCAAAGCAGCCTGTTCTCTTCCACTCCCGAATCAGGGGATAATCCAGGGTCCTTTTATAATAGCCCTGCAAACACAAGGAGGGGGCTGCATGTTACAAGAATTTCTGGCTCAGAAAAAGCCCTAAGCCCTCCCCAGCAAAGACAGATGAGTGCCCAGGTCTCAGCTTTTTAAGTGTCCTCCACTTGGGGAGGCCATTGCTTGGTTCTGAGAAACATCTCATCCTCCAGAAAGACAAAAAGAGTAAAGAGGTCACACCTGCAACCCTCCTTTAGCTCAGCTTCCTCCAGATTCAGTTTTTTCAACTGAGGAATCTCAGATAAGGAAGCAAGTTTCAGTTATATGCCTGCACACCTGATGAAGAACATGGATTGCTCTGCTAATACCTACAGCTCAGGTGAAAACAAAGCCTGAAAGACATTTCCAGACTGCAGTGGCCTCTTATTCCCAGATTCCCTAGAAAGGTATGGTCCTTTCCCAGAGATACCCACCCAAGACTCTGGATGCAGAGAGAGGAGGAAGCTGTGATGACTCTATAAGACTTCTGTCCTCACCACATGCCAAGAGCACCTCTGCATGCCTCAGAGCTACAGCAGCTTCTTTTCAGAAGGACACTAAAAAAGGCAATGGGAAAGCCCAAAGAACAGAAATAATGCCCACTGCTTCACAGCCACATGGCAGGAGGCCTTTGGAAACACAGCCCAGCACCAGTCACTTGCCTGAGGAGTGATGCCACACCAGAAGTTAGAGTAGAGAGAGCGAGACTCAAGCATTGGTGCCACCAAGGTCTTGTTTTCTGCTATCAGCAAGTTCAGGGTTTGTGGGTTGGTCAGTAAATTGTCTGCATCAATAAACTGGAGAAAGAACAGAAAAGGAAATTTGTTGTTAGATGAAATGACTTGCTTCCCCTGGCAGTGTTTTGGGAACAAGGCAGCCAGAGGGATGAGGATGGCAAAAAAGCCAAAGCACACTTGAGGGACACATCACTGTTTGGGTAAAGCCCAAGGTGACTGCCCCTGTGACAAGGTAGGAGATGGGATAAGATGCAGAGCCTCCCTCTGATTCCACAGAACATCACTCCAGCACAGGGACAAAATAAAATAACATAGATGAAAATGCAGGGCAGGTTTATTCTGTGAAGAGGATCAAGAAGAACTCTTTAAAACTGGCTTTACACCCTCACTTTTTTCAGAGGCTGTGGGAACCCACTGCTGCAGTGACCAAAGGTACTCAACTTTCCACAACTGTTCTGCAGAACCATTTCTCTCATACTTCAGCAAAACCAGGTGGGATTTCAACCTGGAGGGACCCTTGCAGCTACCTACCCATCCCCAGAACTATATTCAGTCCTGAGCCCTGTGGAGAAAGCCTTTGGCTTACTCTGGAACTTCCCTCTCCAGCAGCAGTCTCCTGCTCATCAGAACAAGACATGACACACAGCATCTCACTTCAGAGGACTTTGCCTTTAGATGAAGAATAAATATTTTGGCAGCCACAAATATCAAAGTGTCTGCCTGAAGAGCTTTTGCCTGAAGACAGACAATAAATCAAACCTTGTATTTACCAGGATGTAGTCTGCCCACTTCTCTCTTGCAGCATTTAGGGCAGCCTGTCGGAGTTTCATTACATGAGTGAAGCGGGACTTTGGCCAATGCTTTGGCCCAATTTCTTCTGGGTAAGACCTACCAAAAAGAAAATAAAAAATAGTGATTTCAACCTATTTCTGGGATTGTCAACCTATTCTATTAGACTAGACAAAAAAAAAAAAAAAAAAAAAAAAAAAAAAAAAAAAAAAAAAAAAAAAAAAAAGTAGTCACCTCAGGCAACCCAGGAGAGGTTTTGAAGGGTAACAATCCCAAGTTTGGTGCTGGCATGTGTACACAAGCAGCAGTGCAGCATTTCCATAAGCAAAACAGCACTATCAAACCCAGGAATTCCTTCTGCAGTGGCAGAGGTTACCCCACCAAGCTGATTTACCTCATCTGACCCTCTGGTAAAAACTTCTCTGTCTCTTCAAGCTTCCAGTATGTTCAACAAAGATGTGTAGATGAAGGCGATTTGGATTCCCTGGGGCTCTGGGTTTTATTAATAAATGTTAACACATCCTGATAACAGCTCTTAAATGTCCAAACACCCAACCCCATGAGACCAGAACAAAATTAGCTGCATGTCTGTTTTCAGAATCAGGTCCAGAAGCAAATGCTCTGTAACAAAGATGGAAGGAATCTCAGGGGCAGATCCCTATGTGACATAAAAATTCAGGACTTTGAAACACTGCCAGCATGAGCCAGTGAAGGAGCTAAGAATTTCAAAAACTTGTTTCAGAACTTTAAAAAGCCAAGTTTAACAGGATTAAGAAAACTCAGTTCCAATGAAATTATTTAAAAAGTCAATTAAAGAAGCTTCCCCTATAGCTACGCATCACGAGTGCCCCATCACTGCACTGAGGATATTGAAAGTTAAAGCAATCCTAAAGAAAGGGGAAACTGGTGATGGAAGAAATAGAAAACAGAACAAAACAAGGAATAACTTATCCTTTTTTGAAAAAAAAAAAAAAGGAAAAGGAAAAGAAGGAAAGGAAACGGAGGAGAGAAGAGAAGAGAAGAGAAGAGAAGAGAAGAGAAGAGAAGAGAAGAGAAGAGAAGAGAAGAGAAGAGAAGACAAGAGACAAGAGACAAGAGACAAGAGACAAGAGACAAGAGACAAGAGACAAGAGACAAGAGACAAGAGACAAGAGACAAGAGACAAGAGACGAGAGAAGAGAGAAGAGAGAAGAGAGAAGAGAAGAAAAAGGTGTTGCCCATCATTCTTTATAAGAGGATTTTCTTTAAACCTAATTTCATATTTCAAAGCAAATCATCCAAAGGCACAACACACTGAATTAAATCTAGTTCTCTGGCTCAGAACTTACTAAATATTTGATGGCTTGGACAAAACTTCCAAAGACACTATGGGAACAAGCTATGATTTCTCTGCTTCTTTGCAAATAAAGAATGACAGTTTTTATTCCCTGTAGCTTTTGACGTGATTTGTTTACCATGCAAAGAGAGCAGCTGCAGATGTTAAGTAACTGAATGGAAACTGCTTTCTCCTCCAGAATTCTGTATGCATTGTTTCACTAAGCCAGAGACCTTTTCAATTTTAATGGGACAACATACCCCCCACAAAAAAATCCATGTTGTAATGTTTGGACATGTAGTACATCTCCTGGTTTGAAAAAAACTGAAAACCTAGAAAATCTGACATCCGTGCCAAACAGGTTCAGTCAGTCCCTCACTGCAGTACTCACTGGGGGTCTTCCAATGGCCTCCACTCCACATCATGGTAGAGGTTTTGCACATTCTTCAGCCACTCTCTGAGGACTGCTGTGGTATTATCAACACTGTGGTCAGTGGCTACCCTGGAAAAATGAGAGCAGAGAGCCTGGTTAGCATAACACTTAGATCTTTTGCCTTTTCCCAGCTAGTAAAGATGTCAGGGACAGAACCTATTTCTTACAGGCATATCCAGCTCTTGGCAGAACTCAGGGCAGCTCCACAGATCTGCAAGTGCTCTTCTCCTGCCTCACAGGAATCACAGCAGCTTTACCATCCCACAGATACAGAGCAAAACTCTCAGCTCAGTTCATCCAAAGGAAAAGACAGCACAGGCCACCTCAAGATGAATGGTGCAAACTAAACTAGCTGCACAGGTCCTATTTTCATCTGTACCAGGATTTTGCTCTGCTTGCTGAAGTCCTGCAAGTCCACCTTCCATCATACATCACTGCCTCATCCTATGGTCCAGGAATCCGTTTTGCCAGGACCAGGGCTCTGCTAAGGCACCAAGATGAGGGAAAGAACACCTCACTTGCTGCTCCATGGCATGGAAAATGATATCCAATACCTAAGAAGCCACTTTCCTTCAACTGGCAACCTGCAATTAGCACAGCCCTTCACAACTGCCCCGTGTATGGCCAAGCTGAGCACAGAGGTGGCAGAGGAAGGCAGGGATGCTCAACATCCACCAGGATCAGCATCAGATCTCCTTCTTTCCCACCATGCCAACACATCCTGCACTGCATTCCCAGCAGCATAACCAGGAGGCCAAAGGAGGTGATTCTCTGATTCTCCCTCCCCCTCTGCTGTACTCTCCTGAGACTCCCCTGCAGTGCTGTCTCCATTTCTGGAGGCCCCAACATGGAGCTCTTGGAACGAGTCCAGAAGAGGCCGTGCAGATGCTCAGAGAGCTGGAAAACTTCTCCTATGGAAACAGCCTGAGAGAAGTGGGGTTGTTCAGCTTGAAGGAAAGAAAGCTCTAGGGAGACCTTAGAGCACCTTCCAGTACCTGAAGGGGCTACAGGAAAGCTGGGGAGGGACTTTTCACAAGGGCATGGAGTGGCAGGATGAGGGGGAATGGTTTCAAAATGTGTCACAGCTCAGGCCCAGCCGGTACCAACCGGGCCTCTGCCCACTCACCCCCCATCTCCACTGAGGGACAGGGAGGAGAAAATCCACCTTAGGGTTCATTAATTGAGACAAGGACAGGGAGGTTTTCACTCCCCAATTCCAGTAACAGGCAAAATGAGACAAACTCAGCTTGAGAAGAAAAAGAGCGGATTTAGTCTACAAGGAGAAAGAGAAAACACAACCAGATCTTCTTCCCGGGCCCTTCCCTCCCTCAGGGCACAGGGAACACAGGGGGGGTTCAGGGTCAGTTCCCCACACGCTGTTTCTGCTGCTCCTTCCTCCTCAGGGGGAGGACTCCTCACATTCTTCCCCTGCTCCAACGCGGGGTCCCTCTCATGGCAGAGAGTCCTTCAGGAACCCCTGGGACGTGAGTCCCTCCCGTGAGGTGCAGTCCCTCAGGAACTGCCCCAGCCCGGGCTGCCCACAGAGTCACGGCTGCTGAGGGAACAGTCACCTCCTCTGACACGGGGCAGAGCCACATCTGACCCTCTCCAAGATCCTGCACAGGCTGCTGCTTCACCTCTGCCCCACCTGAGACACTTCAGGGGCTACAAATCCACATTTACCCCCCTGGGGTCCTTCAGGGGCTGCTCCCCCGTGCTCCTCCATGGGCTGCAGGGGCACAGCCGCCATCTCACCACGGGCTGAGGGGAAACCTCTGCCTGGGCACCTTTCCCCTCCTCCTTCACTGACCTCGGTGTCTCTCCTCTGGCATTGCTCTCCCATCTCCTCCTCTCCTCTGCAAGTCTTTTTTTTTTTCAGTTTTGTTTTCCCTTTCTTGAACATGTTCCTCACAGAGGCACATCCAGCTTCCCCTATCTGGTCAGCCTGGGGCAGAGGTTGGGCCAGGACTGGAACTCTGGGAGCTTCCAGCAGCTTCTCCCAGGAACCAACCCTGTGGCCTCCCTGCTTCCAAAACACCCCTGCACCACCCCAAGACAAAATGGAAGAGGAGAGATTTAGGTGAGACTTAAGGAAGAAATGAGGATGCTAAGACACTGGCACAGGTTGCCCAGAGAAGCTGTGGCTGCCCCATCTCTGGAAGTGTTCAAGGTCAGGCTGGATGGGGTTTGGAGCAACCTGTTCTAGTAGGAGGTGTCTGCCATGGCAGGGGGGTTGGGATTAGCTGATCTTTAAAAAATCTGAACCCATTCCAGTCTGTGATTCTGTGTTATAGGCAGCAAGCAGCAAGGCTGCAGCTTGGATAGAGGCAGCTTCCTCCACCCGGGATCATCATTAAGTCTTCAGGCAACAAAGCCAAGTCATGTCCCAGCTGCTCCTTTCCAGCCCAGGTTTCCTTAGGACTTTGCACATCCAACTCCTGAGGTCCTCTCACATGCTCATGGTGCACTCTAAATTCCCTTAAGCCATAGGGCTGCTGTTTTTTCTTGGCCAGAAGGCAGGAAAGAACCATTCCTGGTAGGAAACAGCCCACACAGCCAAAGCTCCACTGGGAATTTACAATCCCTTTGGATATATATAATCCATATATAAGGATTTATATAAATACTCCCAAAGGTCCCATGGGGAAATAGCAAGGGTGGTATGAAATACATCTATAGCATCCTGAAAAGAATATTTGTCTCTAAACATCCACCCTGACAAAAGGGACATTGAGCTTGGGTGGAGGCCTCATTCATCAGCCATCTGGACTCTGTTCTCTCAAGGAGAGCCCCTCATTTGGGAAACCCCCCTGAGAAACAGGGCTTGCAAGCTCATCCCCTCCTCCAGTGGCCATCCCAGTAACCTGAGCACTCTCCTTATTCCCTAAGGGACAGGGACAGGCAAGCTGTACCCTGCGGAGTGACATCTTGTGTGTGCCCCATGTAAAGCCCCTGGAGAGGGCACACGTGCAGAAATCAGGGTTACTGCTTTGTCATCCCATCTGGAGGGGCCCAAGTGAACACCTGGCTGTGCAAGAGATGCCAGAGCCCCCCCAAAAAGGTGGGGTCAGGGGGCATAAAAGAGGCAGACTGGGAATGCTGGATGTGTGCCCAACATCCATGGACCACAACTTCCTACCCAGGGCATCCCTGGATCCAAGGTGGGGAGATCTTTCCTATCTCTTCTTTATCTCTTTGTTTCTACCCTTATCTCAGCACATGAGGGTAACATAGTTTCTAACTTCTTTAAGTTTTATTCCCTGTTGCTTTGTTTTGTTATTTGTAACCTGGTGTTTTGACAACTTCCTGAAGTTTTGCTAACTTGTAATCCATTGCTTTGAAAGTACCACCTTTTCTAATTCTGCCAGCTGTAAGCTGTCACGTTTTATCATCTTCCTCACTTTTAAGAAAAATTGTGGTTTGTACAAACCTCCTGGGTCATAATCTTACTCCTAGAGTACCACGCAGAGAATCCCCAAACTTAATCTCACTCAATGGGTTGTTAAAAGAGATTAATTAGAGGAGGAGGATTGGGTCCAGCTGCACATAGGCAGGAGTTTAGGAGGCAAGGGAGTCCAGTCCCAATCTCTCTGGGTCGACCCCAACTCTGGGGAACTCTACCCATCCCTCTGTGGGACATAAAGATGTCACTTTGGGAGATGTGACAGTGCTGCACCCACCTTGTAGGTCGTGACAAGATCTCTAGGGGGAGGCTGCTGAAAGGCTGTGCTGAGTCCCCCATCAACTCCTATAAACCTGTTGTCCTCCAGCTCGAGACCAAAAGGCACTTCCCACAGTATCCTTCACCCTACCTGAAGCCAGAGATACCTGTGGTTAGGGGAGGGCATGCAGAAGGGAGAAAGGAGCCATATCCCAAGCCTCGGTGTTATTCCAAACTATTTCAGGAAAATACCTCCACCCCAAGCAATCCTATGATCCTCCAGATGAGAATCAGGCCATGAAGCCATTCTAGTTCATGCAGCCAGGAGTTCCCAATCCCATGGGGTTAAGGCTGGCTTAAATTAAAAAATAATCAGGAATTCAGATTCTAGGTTTATTTATAATTAGGGGAACACTTAAGGACAGGAAGCTTATTTGTTGAATATTTATTCCCATCTATTAAAATGACAAATATTTCAAGTTCAGCAAGTGAATGGAGGAAACAGGAAAGGGAAGAAAGGAAAGGAAAGGAAAGGAAAGGAAAGGAAAGGAAAGGAAAGAGGAAAGGAAAGGAAAGGAAAGGAAAGGAAAGGAAAGGAAGGAAAGGAAAGGAAAGGAAAGAGAAAAGGAAAGGAAAGGAAAGGAAAGGAAAGGAAAGGAAGACAAGGAAAGGAAAGGAAAGGAAAGGAAAGGAAAGGAAAGGAAAGGAAAGGAAGAGGAAAAGGAAAGGAAAGGAAAGGAAAGGAAAGGAAAGGAAAGGAAAGGAAAGGAAAGGAAAGAAAGGAAAGGAGAAACTGGGAAGGAAACTGGGAAGGAAACTGGGAAGGAAACTGGGAAGGAAACTGGGGGAAGGACTGGGAAGGGGGAAGGAGAAGGGGGAAGGGAAGGGAGAAGGGAGAAGGGGAGAAGGAGAAGGAAGAAGGAAGAAGGGAGAAGGAGAAGGAAGAAGAAGAAGAAAGAAGAGAAGAAGAAGAAGAGAAGAAGAAGAAGAAAGAAAGAACGAAGAAAGAAAAAGAAAGAAAGAAAGAGAAGAAAGAAAGAAAGAAGAAGAAGAAGAAGAAGAAAGAAAGAAAGAAAGAAGAAAGAAGAAAGAAGCAAGAAGATAGAAGAAAGAAAGAAAGAAGAAAAGAAAGAAGAAAGAAAGAAGAAGAAAGAAGAAAGAAGAAAGAACGAAAGAAACAAAAAGGGAAAAAAAAAAAAAAAAGGAAAGAAGAGGAATCTCTAGACCTACCCACATGAAACTGCTAGGAAAAAAATGGCATTTTACTACACCAGGCTACAATGGTGGTGTTATGGTGTTATGTAGAAGGTAAATTCCTATCCCAGTAGACTTTGATGAAGATGTTGATGAGACCAAGCTCTGGCACAAATAAAGGACTGCTCTCTTTCTATCCACCCCAGCAGCATTTCTAAGCCCAGAAGTTTGTCAGCATGGATGAAAAATGCTTCTGACGAGCAGCTTGGCAAACCTTGGTTTTTCCAGCTCTGAGCCTCAAAAAAAAAACCAAAAAACAAACAAACAAAAAAAAAAAAACCACAGCAAAAAAACCCTCAACCAAAAGAAACCCAAAAACCTCAAGCCATTCTGAAAAGCAGTGACCACTGTCACTTTCAGAACAATTAAAAATCAACCCTAATCAGCACTTACTCTTATGGCAAGACCTAAATGAATGAGTCCACCCACCCCCATCCCCTCAGAAAAACCAGCAGCTCTGGGCTTTGCAGTATCACTGTATGGAAAAACAGGCACATGCCTTCTTTTTTCTTTTTTTCTCTTTTTATTTTTTTTTTAATTACAACCCCTGCAATAAGGGATATATAAGGATATGGCCCTTAGACTAAGGCCTGATTTTTTTTGTATATTTTTGAAAGCAAGCTGAAAACCAGCAATGGGCAGATAAACATAATAATTTGTATAATGAAGGAAAAAGCTTTCTTGGCTTTTCCTTTTTTTCTCTTTTGTTCTCCAATAGAAGATTTGGATGTGTGGCTCCAAAATCTTAAAAAAAAAATATCTTAACTCAAAAAAGGTTAAATGAGAGCAGTCTTTAGACATGAAGTATCAAATCCCTATATCTGTATTCTTAATTTTAAGGCTTTAGGATCCTTACAAAAACCACAGCTTTTGTATTTTTTGTATTTTCATATTTCCTATAGGTATTATTTTAATCATTCTTGTAGAACTCATATATAAAAAAAAAAAAAAAAAAAAAAAAAAAAAAAAAAAAAAAGTCTAATTCCTGCCACTCTTCCAAACAGAATTTTTAATAATTTATACTGGAGCAGAGCTCCAAAAGGACACTCCAAATGGACACACAGAAGTTTCTCCTCCTCAGATCTAAACCCATTCACAAGAAATAGAAATTAAATATTATAAAAGTTTGAGTGAGAATGTTCATATAGGGGCTTACGTTGTCATAATTATAACCACTTCAATATTTACCTTGGCTTTAAGCAGTGCTCTTACCATGGACACAAGCCCTCATTGTCCATGCTCAGCCATGTAACCTCTCCCAAAAATACCCAAGCAGAAATATAAGTGCAATATTAAGCACCTACTGTTGAAATCAACATGTGAGGAAAGCTGCTCCTTTTACAGTCCACTCATATTTTTAGCCTGATAATGTCTCTTCACATTATGTTTACAAAAGGGAGCTAATTTAGGGCTTTTATGGTCATCCTTCTCTTTTCTGCTCCAAAAAAGAAGGAAATAAAAAATAATAAATCACCCTTTTTTCACTTTTTTCTATCCCAGTCTGCACTCCCAAGCTATTTACAGTTCAGTTACCTCAGGCACTGGGTCAGAGGAGAAAATTTTCACCTTCACCATCTGTGTAGGAAAAGTACTGCAGGACAAACCCAGCTCTGGGTGCCTCTGGCTCACCAGGGGATGGGGCACACTGAGACACACCTGGGAAATCTGGGAAATTCAATGGCCAGGGAGCCTGCAGGAATTTTCCTGCTGAATTTAACGTTTCCCAGCTCATCCCCTTGACAGACAGGGAGGACCCTGAAGAGGGGTAAGCACTTCACATTCCAGAGTCAGAACTGGAAGCAGACAGGTGTCAAAAATAAAAGCTCTGAGGAGGACCTCTCCCCTCCTCTCACTGTTTTGAAGACTGGGATGTAAGAGGAGGAGGGTGCTGGGTTCTTGGTTTTCTGCTAGGAAAGCCAAACTCAGACAAACTTATCATCAGCAAGTTCGCAGATGACACCAAGCTGGGGGGAAGTGTAGACCAACTCGAAGGCAGGAGGGCTCTGCAGAGGGACCTGGACAGACTGGAGAGTTGGGCTGATCCCAACGGGATGAGGTTCAACAAGGCCAAGTGCCGGGTCCTGCACTTTGGCCACAACAACCCCATGCAGCGCTACAGGCTGGGCACAGAGTGGCTGAGAGCAGCCAGACAGAAAGGGACCTGGGAGTCTGCATTAACAAGAAACTGAACATGAGCCAGCAGTGTGCCCAGGTGGCCAAGAAGGCCAATGGCATCCTGGGCTGGCTCAGGAACAGCGTGGCCAGCAGGTCCAGGGAGGTGATTCTTCCCCTGTACTCAGCGCTGGTGAGGCCACACCTCGAGTGCTGTGTCCAGTTCTGGGCCCCTCAGTTTAAGAAGGATGTAGAGGTCCTGGAACAGGTCCAAAGGAGGGCAACCAGGCTGGTGAAGGGACTCGAGCACAAGCCCTATGAGGAGAGGCTGAGAGAGTTGGGGCTGTTCAGCCTGAAGAAGAGGAGACTCAGGGGAGACCTCATTGCTCTCTACAACTCCCTGAAAGGAGGCTGTAGTGAGGTGGGAGCTGGACTCTTTTCACAGACGACCTTCAACAAGACAAGAGGACACAGTCTTAAGTTGTGCCAGGGGAGGTTTAGGTTAGATATTAGAAAGAATTTCTTTACGGAGAGGGTGATCAGGCATTGGAATGGACTGCCCGGTGAGGTGGTAGATTCTCCGTCCCTGGAGACATTTAAAAAAAGACTGGATGTGGCACTCAGGTGGGTCAAGGGTTGGACTAGATGATCTCTGAGGTCCCTTCCAACCCGGCTAATTCTATGATTCTATGATTCTATGAAACTCAGACACCCAGGGTCCTTCCCATTGCCCTGCCAAGAGATACAGATGAGGCTGCTGGTGGTTGGGGGTGCATTGAGTATGGCTCACACAAACAGGACATCCATGGTTTTCCAGGACATCCAGGATGGCTTTTCAGGACATCCAACATGCACGGGTTTCCAGGACACCCGTGGCTTCCCAGGACATCCAACATCCAGGGCTTCTGCACATTGCAAGGCTGGGTTGGGCATGTAAGCAAGTCCCAGGAAAACCCAGAGCTGCCCATTTCAGCTGTCTTCCTTCTTGGTTTCTTTCTGCCAGGGATTCAGCTTACCCAGCAGGCTTGCTTTGTGGTGGAGTCCAACATTGAATTCCATCAAGACAAGAGCCATAGGTTGGCCACATCTTTTAATCTCCCAGGGTCTCATCAAAGTGAAAGCCACAGTCAATGAAGAACCTGTGAGTTCCTAACAACTGCAGCATAGGACCTGGTGACAAAAGGACCAGCAGCTGACCTTGACCATCTTCCACAGGACAGAACAGCAATAAAGTGTTCAGAGAAAAGTTTCAGAAGAAATAGCAATGGGGGAAGCATATTTCTGTATGTTGGCTCCTACTACTGTGCTAATAGAGGTGTGAGGGTGGACCTAGAAGCCCCCCCATGCCCTCACTGAGACAGAATAGGAAGGAGTTGGCCTTTGGAGCCCCATCTTTCATGTTTTATTAGAGATAATGGAGATTGATGGGGAATGCAGCAGTTCAGCCCCAGCTCTCTGTTTGTTTGCCAAAGCCACTTCACCAGGCACCTTGCAGCATGTTAAGGAATGCTAAATTCTGCAGATATTCCAAAGGAAGTTACCTCCCACAAATATAAACCCTCATCAGGAATCTGGCTAGGCTGGGCTCTCCAGAAAAGCCTTGGGGACAGAAAAGTGCTGCCACCAAAGGGTCTTTGACTCAGCACCACTGCATCCTCTGCTCTTGCTAGAAGGGCTACAGCCACAGCTGGCCCCACCAGATGCTGTGAAGGGAAAAAGCTCAGCCCTCAGAGCAGGTCCCAGCATCTTCCTGACAACCCTCTGCTCCTGACAACCCTCAGCTCCTGACAGACAACCCTCTGCTCCTGACAACCTTCTGTTCCTGACAACCCTCAGCTCCTGACAGACAACCCTCTGCTCCTGACAACCTTCTGTTCCTGACAGCCCTCTGTTCCTGACAACCCTCTGCTCCTGACAACCCTCTGCTCCTGACAACCTTCTGTTCCTGACAACCCTCAGCTCCTGACAGACAACCCTCTGCTCCTGACAACCTTCTGTTCCTGACAACCTTCTGTTCCTGACAACCCTCTGCTCCTGACAACCCTCTGCTCCTGACAACCCTTAGCTCCTGACTGACAACCCTCTGCTCCTGACAGACAACCCTCTGCTCCTGACAACCCTCAGCTCCTGGCAGACAACCCTCTGCTCCTGACAACCCTCTGCTCCTGACTGACAACCCTCAGCTCCTGACAGACAACCCTCTGCTCCTGACAGACAACCCTCTGCTCCTGACAGACAACCCTCTGCTCCTGACAACCCTCTGCTCCTGACTGACAACCCTCTGCTCCTGACAACCCTCTGCTCCTGATAGACAACTCTCAGCTCCTGACAGACAACCCTCTGCTCCTGACAACCCTCAGCTCCTGACAGACAACCCTCTGCTCCTGACAGACAACCCTCAGCTCCTGGCAGACAACCCTCAGCTCCTGGCAGACAACCCTCTGCTCCTGACAGACAACCCTCTGCCCCAAGCTAGCAGCTGCAGTGCATTGCATAGGGTGCCCCCCTGATGCTCTGGGAAGCTCCAGGGATTTCAAAAGCATAAGGAAAAACTATTTTATTGTAAAGGTAAGAGAGGACTGGAACAGAGAGGTGATGGAGTCTCCATCTCTGGAGACATTCAGAACCCACCTGGACCCCATCCTCTGCAACCTACTCTAGGTGAACCTGCTCTGACAAGAGGCTTGGACTGGATGATCTCCAGAGGACCAGATGATCTTCCAAGCCCTAACATTCTGTGATACTTCATCCCAGGTGAGCCTTTACTAACAAACTGCTTCAGAAATCCATATTTTTTACTATGGCAAAAGTGACACATGATAAACAGAGCTGAGTATGTGGAATTTAAGAGTTTAAGTTGAACTAAAGAGAAAAGAGAACTAGGGAGGAGAGCAAGGTACTCCTAACAATTAATTTACTTCTAACCTCTAGCAAGGCTCACTGAAAGCCTAAGAATTTTCTGGATCCTGCAGCAAAAGCTCCCTTTGGCTTTCAGTTCAGAGTTCCCTGGTCTGAGTGGGGACTGGAGCTCTGTGACACTCAGGCTGCTGTGCCTGATGGCTGCTTTTCCTCTGGGTGTGAATTCATGCCTGTGAAAAACAACCAGTAAAACAAGAGTCCTAATATGAGTCAACCACAAATTTGGACTTAGATTTCCCAAAACAAGTGGTAAAAAAAGGAACAGACAAGTAATTTCTGCCTGGCTTTTTGCTTGAATGCTGCCAGACCAACTGAAAAATATAAAAACCACCAAACTGACAGGTTTTTTTACTGTGAACCAGTGCTGAATGACCTTGACTAGGGAACAGTAGAGCTGGAGGAGACTGGAGAGAAGCTCTGGCTTAGAAAGTGGAGGGGAAAAAATTCAAAACAAGACAGAAGCAAAACATTTCTGAAACCAAATGTGAGGGAGGTTCCCAAGGCAGCAGAAAATTACCAGAGAGCAGCTGCACCATTACAAAGACCTGAGACAAAGCTTCTGGACCTATGGCTCTGTCACCTTGCCCCTGAAGACCACAGCACACCACCTACCCCAAAGCAGCTCATTTTACTGTTTCCATCATGGTTTGATGCAAAAGTAAAGAGCTTTTCACTCTTTGGGGCAGCATACCCAGATTTCCCAAACTCATGTGGTTCATTTGAGCTGCGAAAATGTCCTTTTTTTATCCCAGAGGAGCAGGAGGAGTTGTTACTACCAACTGCTCCATCTTGTCCTTCCCAGGACAGAGCTTTGTGGCTCTTGTGGCACCTGTGGCTCTTGTTGACCCAGAACTAAGCAGACTCAGTTAATAGACAATTTTCTTCTCATTAGCAACACTGCTGCTTTGTAGATATTTGTGCTGCTCCCTGGACTGCCAGCCTGACCTTGCATCTACTAAAATCCAAGGCATGGATACCTCCTGTCTGACAGATCTTGATGGAATCAGAGGTTAACACATGAGGTGTGTCACAACCAAGCCATGCAGAGGCTGGGAACAACTTTAAGCTTTCCTTACCAACACATCATTGTAGCCCAATTATGCTCACACAGTTCATTAACAAGGCCCAGCTCCAAAGAACCGTTTTAAGCATTTCATAGAACCACAGAATCATCAAGCCCTTCAAGATCATTAAGTCCAATCATCAGCCCCACACCACCATAATCACTGAACCACCTCCCAAAGCACCACTGAGCTCCCCCACTTAAACCAAGTTGTTAAAAATCATAATGTTTGGGTGAGCCTTTTTAGCTTAACAGGGACTTGGCATTTGTTTGAGGGTTTTCCTGAATGAAAGACAGGCTTTTCCAAGCACCTCCTTTTGGGTTTTCATCATTTTAGCTTGGTCCCCAAGATGCCAGCTCCCAGGAAAGAGGGGTCTGAGCCCAGATCAGTGGCAGGGGTTCTGTGGAAGCCTGGATTACAAGAGCAGCAAGAGACTCCAGGCTGGGCAGCCAGACAAGAACAGGACCTCACAGGACAGGAATGCAACAAATATGTCTCTTCCCTCACTCTTTCCTCACGTCCTTCAGCAATTTGTGGATAATGGATTTTGCTGGCAGCTGGCAGCAGCAGTGACTTTAAAACCTTCAATCATCTTCCAAGCCCAAGTGAAAGAATGATTCACACATGTGTGACATGCACTTGGATCTTTGCTCTTTCTACACTACCTCAAGAAATCCCTGATTTTCTTGTCTCTTACTCCCTAGGATCCTAATTAAGATCACTCTAATGACAGAGTAATGTGCTCTAGACATTTCTGCTTTAGCAGGTCCCTTCCAATTTGATGATTCCAATTTGATGATTCTGTGAACTATATGACTTTCTTTCCATCATGAATGAATTTCCAGTCTAATAACCTACAAGACCTAATCAGCATCATTTTAGCACACAGAAGCACTTTTTATTCTAATCCAAATACCATACAACTAAATGGCTACAAATAAAAGTGATTTTCCATAATTTTTTTTCTGCACAGCCAGTGGAGGCTGTGAGAAACAATGTAAGGAAATGGGAAATGGGAACAGAGTATTTTAAATCATGTTACTAATTAGGAGAAGTTCAAGCAGCCATAGAAAACACACCAAGGTAAATCTGGAGCAAAGGAAAATTCAAGTTTTTTACCAGTCGAGAATCTGCTCTGTGATCTGGAAACCCTCAGGATGTTTTAAGTGACACCAGAGTGGTTTTACACAATAATTGCCCTTTCCATGTGATATGCAACAATAAAGACATTCTTCCCAAAGGTTTACTGTCAGGTTTTCTTTGAGGCCATAGGAGATGTAAAATAGGACCACAATGATTTGCAGCTCAAACCAGAACAAGTCAGGAAGAACTCAACGAGTTCTAGTAACAGGGTTTCCTGAGATGGAACCCAAATCTAGCATTTGGAGGAAAGATGTGCTTCCAAATAGGGAAGGAAAGCAAAGAGAAATGTAAAAACAGAACATAAACTGTTCTTCTTACAAGCAGAGTGATACAGGATGCTTGGCTACCCACAAAGATACTGCCTCTGGAGACAGAAGGATGGGTATGCCCAGGAGGGCCAAAGATGCTCAAAGTTGTCACTGAAAATCTATGGGATTTCCTATCTTCATCCCATCCTCTCTGGAACTTCCAACCTTTACACAACAGAGTGATCATTGAAATACAGGGGGACTGTCACCCCCTGTGTCTATTTATCAGGGTCTATTTATAATTATGTCTATTTATTGATGATATTAAAGGTCTTTTCCAACCAACATGATTCTGTGAAGTCAGCTCTGCATTTATGGCAGATTTCCCTTCAGACCCTGGGATTCTCCAGTTAGCCAGGAATTCCTTTGCTGTTGCTGGAGGCTGAATGGTGCTGCTAACAGGACAACAGCACCAAGCCCTCCAGACCCAGGCTTCAACAAGTTGGTTCCTGCCCACATGCTCAGATGCACAGAGCCATCACAGAGAAAACCTCCACAGTGAAACATTTCACAGATGTGTTGTGATTTCTGGACCTGGACAGACTGGAGAGTTGGGCTGATCCCAACGGGATGAGGTTCAACACAAGAACCCCATGGGGAGCTCCAGGCTGGGCACAGAGTGGCTGAGAGCAGCCAGACAGAGAGGGACCTGGGAGTCTGGATTGCCAGGAAGGTGACCATGAGCCAGCAGTGTGCCCAGGTGGCCAAGAAGGCCAATGGCATCCTGGGCTGGCTCAGGAACAGCGTGGCCAGCAGGTCCAGGGAAGGGATTCTGCCCCTGTGCTCAGCCCTGGGGAGGCCACAGCTTGAGTCCTGTGTCCAGTTCTGGGCCCCTCAGCTCAGGAAGGAGATTGAGGTGCTGGAGCAGGTCCAAAGGAGGCAACTGGGCTGGGGAAGGGACTGGAGCACAGATCCTATGAGGAGAGGCTGAGGGAGCTGGGGGTGTTGAGGCTGGAGAAGAGGAGGCTCAGGGGAGACCTCATCACTCTCTCCAACTCCCTGAAAGGAGGTTGGAGCCAGGGGGGGGTTGGGCTCTTTTCCCAGGCAACTCTCAGCAAGACAAGAGGGCACAAGAGGTCTCAAGTTGTGCCAGGGGAGGTTTAGGTTGGACATGAGAAAGAATTTCTTTCTGGAGAGGGTGCTCAGGCATTGGAATGGGCTGCCCAGGGAAGGGGTGGATTCTCCATCCCTGGAGATATTTCAAAAGAGCCTGGATGTGGCACTCAGTGCCATGGGCTGGGAACTGCAGTGGGAGTGGATCAAGGGTTGGACTTGATGAGCTCTGAGGTCCCTTCCAACCCAGCCAATTCTAGGATTCTATGATTCTATGATTCTGAACAAAATGTGGCACACATGCTAGGAGGCCTCTTCCAGTTCATCAGGCCTGAAAGACTTTGAGGATTCAGGCAACATACTGGCTGAGCAACAGGTTGTAAAATTCTATCTCTGTAGGCTTTTGGACAGCAGTTGTCTGTGCTGAAGCTGCACACCCAAATGGAGGACCTGATGCTCTTCTGCAACCCCAGTGCCCACCTCCTGACAATTCTCTCCACCAACACTTGCAGAGTTAGAAAAATCTGAGGCAGATGTTTCTGTATGCCCTATGGGTACATATCCATCCCTTCAGAAGCAACGATCTGTCTTTGCCCACAAAGGCTTGGAAAAGACAGAGCAGGCAGGGAGGAAATCTGGAGTCAGGAGTATCCAAGTGCAGCATCCTGACCGAAGAGTCAACCAGTGGCAACACCAGCATCTGTGAGAAGCATCCCATCAGCTTCCAAAGGGCTGGGATTCTCTTTGACCCTCATGGGGACATACAGGCTGATGGGCCTGTTGCAAAGGGTTCTATTTTTGCTGCCTAAAGCACCACAAAAGACATTATGACACAACAGAGGACACTCAGTGCATGGCTGAAGAGCATCACCTGCCCTGCAAGAAGAGGTTGAGGGACAATCCTCAGCTCCTCAGCCTGCTGGCACTGTGTCCCTTGGGATTCACTCACCCCTCCCCTCTTCCAGCTCAGCACACATCACTCCCAGTGTAGCTGAGGAATGAGCTTGGCCCAGGCTCTGCTGCACATCAAGCCCCTGGCCAATTTGTGCTCAGAAATCTGACTCTGCACTTCTCCTCCATGAAAGCCCTCACTGTCTGGGCATGGAGGGGGCTATGTACCAATGGAGAGATCAGTGGAGACACATGGAGAAACCTCAGCACTGCTCTCAAAGCACAGAGACCACTGCTGTCAAACACCCACAGAGAGTTAAGGCCAAGTTTAAAGCTTTCCACCCCAAGACAGAACTCCAGGCTTTGCCTTGCACAGGCAAAACAACTACAATCTGGGTTTTTGTCATTGCTTCTGCACATGAATCTCTTTCCACCCTGATGATCAGCAATGCTGCTGATGATACAGAATAAAAAAGGAATCAAACCCCAGTCAGGAAGGGTAATTCCTTCCCTACTCCTAGGACAGGGCTGTCTCAGGTATGTGGGTGTGATGTACCAGGTATCAGATTTACAGACACAGAGTGACCAAGACTTTTTCAAAGAAGTTCAACTTCAGGATGTATCAAGAACAGCAGTTTTCAAACTGAGGTCAGCAGATATCTATGGATTGTTTCAAGTTTTTTGTGAGAGTAACTCAAAAAAAACCCCACCCTACCATACCTATGTCAAAATTTGCTATACAAGCACCTACTTTCCCCCAGGAAAAACATGCTGGGTTCACACTCAGCCCACAGAGTACCATTCCCCTTTCACTTGTGCTAGAAAGATCAGTAGCAGTGCCCCCAGCAGAATCAAAGCCCTCATCTAAAACTTCTGTGACAAATGTTCCTTGCCTTACAGGTCAGCTACAATAACTGAGCAGCTGCAATCACAGACTAAATTAACTCAGTGGATTTTGGTAGACAGAGATAATTCACATATAGGTGTATTTGGGGACAAGAGAGAGTTGTGACTGAAGCATACACAAATAAGTTGTGACTTATTCCATACACAAATGGCCTCATTTGGGCCAGGATAGAGCTAATTTTCTGTCCTGTAATTTTACTTTCATCTAAGTCTCTTCTCAGGAGCTGTACTGCCCAAAATTAACAGCAAGTTTCTCAGTCAGTGTCTGGGACTGATAACACTGATGTTTATAGTTACAGCTAGAACCAAGTTCCTCAGTTCTGAGGAACATCTTATGCTCCAGAAAGAGAAAAGGAGTAAAGAGTCACACCTGCAACCCTTCTTCAGTGAGGAGCAGGCAAGATAAATGACCAGAATTGACCAAACAGAGGATTCCATCCCATACACCTCATACTCAGGATAAATTTGTGGGATTATGAGGGTCAAGCCCCTTCCCTTCAGCCCTTCTTCACCCATTCCTGCTTTCTTTGGCATCCTGGGAGGGTTCCATCCATTCCTCTCCCTGTGCTCCTGATCCATCCCAGCCTGAATCTGTGTGCTCCCAACTGCTGCTGACTCCAGGATTCCAGCCTGGACTTTCCCAGGGAGCCTTGGGAGTGATGTGAGAGTTACTGGGGGAAAGGATGAGGAACATGGTATTGTTTTTCTTTATGTTTGTATATATTTAGTTATTTTCCTTTTTTTATCATTACTGTTTCATAAAAGCTGTGTAGTTTAGTTTCCAACCTGTAAATCTCTCTCTCTTATTCTCTCTCCTTAATTAATAAAGGGGGATTAATAAAGAGAATCTGTCATTCAGTTAATGGCCAGCCTGGCATTAAACCATGACAAAAGGTTATACAAGGAGCCAACCAAGGCTGTGACCAGGACAGTTTTTCCAACTATTACTCCACAAAGTGATAAAGCCAAAGGCTAAGGCACCCCAGTGAGTCACAACATCAGGAATAAAACATTTTTGCCTTTTCAGGGATTATCAGAGCTTCAGATAGCACCCTTGAAAAGGAACACAGCCAGAAACATGAGAGTCATTTACCTTCCTGTAGTCTGGGATCAAGAAATCAGCAATAAAAAAGCCAACCCAAAGTGTTAATGTTGGAGATAAACCAACCCTTCCCTCCCAGAATAAACAAGCCCCCAAACAGCTTAATAACCAGTGCATAACCCCTGTGAATCCACAAGGTGAGGTTAATCCTACACAGCATCTGATGACATCAGACTGTAAATTTCTCTGGATCTGCTGTAAATTTGCAGGAAAAACACAGAGGGTTTCATTATCCTCTCACTGGCACAGCTCTCACTTGGCATAAAGGAGTTTATGCCAAATTTTGCTTTCATTAAGCTAAAGTTTACAGTCAGCAGCAAATTATTTTCGAGTTGAAGTCTGAAGAAGCCAGCAGTAACAGGGGACTTCATGGTTTTGGTCTAATCTTTCTCAAGCAGCCAGTTATTATGGCAAATGGAGGTTGCATGGAATGGTATAGTGCTTCAAAATAAACAGATTATGTCATACTTGCTGGCAATGGACTGAAAAATCTCTTATGCATAATTAAGAGATTAGAAAAACATCCACTGCAGCCCAGCGGGGGGAAAAAGGGAAAAAAATTCAACCTTTACATATGAAGTAGAGAGTTTTCCTGAATGTCATCTGTAATTTTGTCTGTCCCACTTCAGAGGAAGAAACAGCTGAAAAGGTGAAAATACCACATATGCTGAGAAGGTTCTGAATATGGGAAGGGGGGGATGGGAACAAACACCACTTTGCTGGCATGAAATAGTCAATTTATTAATGAAAATTTTCTCAGTTTCAGTAAGAGACAGATTTTACAGTGTTCTCACTTTGAATGGCTAAATGTACTCATCTAAAATGTAGTTCTGGGAATTAGGCAATTTGAATCAGAGAGCTCAGAGGGCATGCCCAGAGGCTCCCAAAATCCTCAGAAAAGCCTCAACCTCCCCAAACACTGGACTGAGGCAGCGTTAGAGCTTCATTACACAAAGACAGAAATAAAGGAGATTAATGGATTTTCACAAATCACAAAAAAAAACAATAGGGGCCAGGGCTGGGAATGATAAACGCCTACACTCCTTCCAAAATATGCAGTGAAATAAATTACAAATATTCAGCTTTTGTACAGTAGTTTACTTAACACTTTCACAGAGTATTTGTCAGACTGGTGGTAAATTTATGGCCAAGCAATCTCAAGAACAACTTTTCCTCCATGTTGCTCTTAAGAAAAGCTCAAAGGCAAAGTCTCTCTTCCCGTATTTTGCTTTCATGACTGAAAAAAGGCCCTGGGTTGTAGGAGATGTAGCTCTAGATTTAGTTTTTTAAGAAGCACTCATACTGGAAGAAAACACAACCAAAACCATCTCCAGGATTAGAAATACTCTGCACACACTTGTAACAACCCAGTGTAGAAACTGAAAGGGAGCTGAGGCTTCCAGACTCCAGTAAATGCCAATAAATTATTTACTACTGTTGTAGTGTCTCAAAATCTGGGCCAAATCTCTCCATTTCCTTGCTCAACAGACTCCTTCCTTCCTCTGCTGACCTTGTGCTCTCTCTCCCCAGTTTCAGACTCAGGGGCAAAAGAGATGTGGACAAGAGACAGTTGTGATTCTAAACTGGTTTATTTACTGCCTCTCATCTCACTGTACTTTGAAGTGTGTGCCTCTCAGCAAGCTGTCAAACCAGGCAGCCAGACCTCTGTTTTTCCTGCCTCACTCAGTACCCAGGTGGAAAAAAAACCCATTTTTCCTATACTCTCCTACAGACAACAGAAGAGAACTAACACCACACCACCAACCACCCCATCCCTTAACACAGCTATGTGTAAGAAAGCATTTCTAACTTAAATTCCAAATACTTTGGCCCAGCTAAAACTTCTGGCTCAGAATCCCTCTCATTTGGGATCTCAAATTTCACTCCCAGATACTGAAATCCACTGAAATCTCCTGTGCAGGGAGGGCTGGGACACATGTGCTGGACACATGGCTACCGTTTGAACACACATGGCAGTCTACAGATGCCAGACTCAGGTCATGTTTTTTTCTTGGAAAATACTGACTCTGGACTCAAACAGATAGAAAATTTGTGCTGTGCTGATGGCTGACTTAAAGAGAAGAAAATAAACAGTGGGTTCTCAACATTTCTCTTGTAAACTCAGCAGCCTTCTATAAGTAAAGTTGTGTGTTTCTCATCCCTGACTGAGGAAAAGGGAACATGGGAATACAGTGACATTGGAACAAAGTATGGGATTGCTTCCATTACAGCACACACTATCTCATTCCTCACTAATGCTGTCCTCTTGGTGCTGGTGTCAGCTTGCACTGGGGAGGTGCAAGCTTCAGGGAGAGCTGAGCACTGACAGCAGCAGCATCAGTAAGTGCCTGGAGAGAAAAATCCAAGTGCACTCCTTATTTGATAGTTTAATCCTGCCCACTGAGTTTAATCCTCTCCACTGTTGGAGGAGAGATTTTCCTCCTTTGTTGCCTGGATGTAAATAAAGAGAGGAAATGGGCACTGGCTTAATCTCAGAAGCCACTTCCTATTAATTGACTGGAAGCCCCACACAATATATCCCAGAATTATCAACTCGTTTGGGTTAGGAGGGACCTTAAAGATCAGCTAATTCTAACCCCCTGCCATGGGCACCTCCCCCTAGATCAAGTCTCTTCTGTAGTACACTGAATTTATAGAATTTATACTTGCTGCCATTTGTGATTGACATGGAGAGCAGCCAGACAGAGAGGGACCTGGGAGTCTGGATTGCCAGGAAGGTGACCATGAGCCAGCAGTGTGCCCAGGTGGCCAAGAAGGCCAATGGCATCCTGGGCTGGCTGAGGAACAGTGTGGCCAGCAGGTCCAGGGAAGGGATTCTGCCCCTGTGCTCAGCCCTGGGGAGGCCACAGCTTGAGTCCTGTGTCCAGTTCTGGGCCCCTCAGCTCAGGAAGGAGATTGAGGTGCTGGAGCAGGTCCAAAGGAGGCAACTGGGCTGGGGAAGGGACTGGAGCACAGATCCTATGAGGAGAGGCTGAGGGAGCTGGGGGTGTTGAGGCTGGAGAAGAGGAGGCTCAGGGGAGACCTCATCACTCTCTCCAACTCCCTGAAAGGAGGTTGGAGCCAGGGGGGGGTTGGGCTCTTTTCCCAGGCAACTCTCAGCAAGACAAGAGGGCACAAGAGGTCTCAAGTTGTGCCAGGGGAGGTTTAGGTTGGACATGAGAAAGAATTTCTTGATGGAGAGGGTGATCAGCCATTGGAATGGGCTGCCCAGGGAAGGGGTGGATTCTCCATCCCTGGAGATATTTCAAAAGAGCCTGGATGTGGCACTCAGTGCCATGGGCTGGGAACTGCAGTGGGAGTGGATCAAGGGTTGGACTTGATGAGCTCTGAGGTCCCTTCCAACCCAGCCAATTCTATGATTCTGTGATTCTATGACATCCACCTGCTCTGCAGTGCCTGGGGTCAAACAAGGGTGCAGTCTATAAGCAGAATGCAAAAAGAGCAAATCTGAAGGTGACTGAAGCCCCCCTCAGCTAGCAAGATCAGCCAGCACCATTACACTGGCTTTGCAATCTGCTGAGCATTGAAAAGAAATTACTGCTTTCCCAGTATAGCTCTGGACATCTATTCCTCTCCTCTTACATCTGCATCAGGTATATAAAGACAGGCAGGTCCAAAAAACCAGATGTGATGTTTGTAGTCAAAGTTGCTGGAAACATCCCTGGTAGCATCTTAATTCTTGTTCTGTAAAACAGAGTTTCCTTCAAGTCTCAGGTATCAGGAAAAAAAGCCTGGCAAGAGCCTTCGTTTGTGTGAAGTCAGAGCAGAGTTCTGCCAGCAGACAGCTATGAGCTCACTGTTCTGAAATAACTCAGGGATGAGACCTTTTGTGGAAGCAACAACTGACTTGTTTGTGTGAGAAATAAAGGAGGAGAGGGGGGAAATGAGCACACACTAGAAGTGATGTGTGCCACAAGCCCACTCCATGGCTTGACAATCATAATTTGCATTTTAATCCTGCTTTAAGTAAAAAAAAAAAATAATCAAATCATAAATTGGAGAAGATATTTAGCAGCAGTCACATTTCCAGTTACATACTGAATTTATTTCAGATTAATGTCTTGAAAAATTCAGTCCAACCAATGTCTCTGACAGCCAGCTCCAGAGCAAAATAATTTTTGAAGATGCAAAAGACCCAAAAAGCAATGATTATTCCCTGCTAACCTATTTAAAAGAATTTGGGTAGGCTCCTCCAGAACCCTGGAGCCACTCATCTCAGAGACAACTAAATGGAAACTCCAACCAGAACTTCCTACCAAAGCAGCACAAATTATAAGTAGCAAACACAGCAGCATCCAGAAACTTATTTAAGTAAATCCTCCTCACACCCTCCGCGTTCCAGAAGCCAAAGGCAGGGACTGGGAAAAGGAAAAACCCCTCAGAGTAGATGAAAAAGGAGGTTCAAGCCCACCCAAAGAACCTGGAGGTGAACAAATCCACGGGACCTGATGGGATTCACCCACAGGTCCTGAAAGAACTGGGGGATGAAGTTGCAAAGTCCATCAGATTTGAAAGGTACATATTTGAAGACACAGCTGCCTTCACTCCTGAACAAGGAGCATCCCAGCTATTCCAAGTAAGTAATCACCTTTCCCAAAGAAACACAAGGGACATTGCAGGAACAGAAATCCAGTCTTCTCCAGAGGAACCCTTTATTCAGTCTCTGGCACAACATTAAGCCACTTATTTGGCAGGACCACACGGGGGTGTTCAGTCTGGAGAAGAGGAGGCTGAGAGGAGACCTCAGAGCTCTCCTCAACTCCCCCAGGGGAGGTTGGAGTGAGGAGGGAAAAAGCCTCTTCTCCTTAATGGTGGAAGCTGCACCAGAGGAGGTTTAGGCTGGATGTTAGGGAATATTTTCTCACTGAGAGGGCTGTCAGGCATTGGAATGGCCCAGGACAGTGGTGGAGCCACCAGCCCTGGAAGCATTTAAAAGGTGTTTGGACCTGGTCCTTAAGGACATGGTTTAGTAGTTGGATTGTGGTGTTGGTCACAGGTTGGACTGGATGACCCTGGAGGTCTCTTCCAACCTAAACATTCAGTGATATAAATATCAGGAAGAAGTTTTTTCCTGTGAGGGTGACAGCCCTGGCCCAGGCTGCCCAGGGGGGTTTGTGGAATCTCCTTCCCTGGAGCCATTCAAATCCCACCAGGATGTGTTCTGTGTGACCTCCTGGAGGTGACCCTGCCCTGGCAGGGGGTGTTGGACTTGATGATCTTTCAAGGTCCCTTCCAACCCCTCATTTTCTGTGATCTGGGAAGAAGAGGATTAACTTGTCACATCACAAATCATCACCAAAGTGGGAAAACCAGGAAACTTTGGTGACTCAACTCCATTTTAAAACATTTACCAGTTCCAGAGTCAGATGGAAAAACTTTAAAATCAAAATATATTTATTAGGTCCCCTGTTAACTTTCCAGAAGGAAAACTGAAACTATTCTACAGTCACAAAAGTACTTTGGGGTCCAAGGAGCCCATATATAAGTCAGATAAATAGATAGGCAGATATATACAAAAGCATCCATGCACTCACACATAACAAAACCAACCATTTTTATTTTTAAAAATGGGATTCAGGCACTGAACGAAGTAAATTGTGCAGTTCCAATGATAATAATTCTTTAAAAGTCTTTTTTTTCTTCACTGAGGAGCCTTTTCACAGTGCTTCTTGCCTGTCTGAAGGAGCTGGACACTTTGTCAGAAGATGGCAAAAAAATCCACACTAAAAAACTTTCTATTCCAATCTTCCTATTTTCTATCCCTATCTTATTTTCTATCCCTCTCTTTCTTTAGCCTGAAATTTTGATGCACGTGGGCCCTGCTTAGCTGTAACCCACCTTTGGTGATAAGCACCAGCAATACACTCACTGAACTCCCTGTCCTCACTAAATATCCTCATTTCACTACAAGAAAGGAAATGAGATGCACATAAATATATTGAAATAATATCAAGCCTGCAACATCATCACAGAGGAAGGAAATTCCAAGTTTCCAACAGACAGCACCCTGCATCATCTCTGCCCTCTCCCTCTCTCCTGAAGCCCAGATGGTATTTCAGGACCATATCCCCACTCTGGGCCCTCATGAAAGAATTCCTTGTTTTCTTCTCCTAAGGCAGGCTCATGCCATGCTTCCCAGGAACCAACTGTGCTCCAGCTGTGCTTAGACAGCTGGGGTCTCTTCTTCAGGAGCCTGAGTAGCTGGGAGCAGGCAGCATTCTGAAAAGGAGACTTGCTTCACTTTGCAGAAAGAACATGTAAAAGGTAAAGGAAAAAAAAAAAACCAAACAAACCCACAAAGCAACTGGAACAGCAGGCTTTACCCAGGTTTCTCCTCACCCCAAAGATCCACCACCCTGTTAGATTCACCCTCAGCTGATCCCAACTTTCAAGACACTCCTTGCCAGTGGTTATCATACAGGGTGCCCAGAGACTGGGGAGCCTCCATCCCTGGAAATATTGAAAACTTGAACAGAAATGGGACTGTGCAGCCTGCTTCAGCTGCCCTACTTGGAGCAACTACAACCTCCAGAGGTGCCTTCCAGCTTTAACCTCATCTGGGATATCCATGCATTACCCTTGGGATGCTCCAGAAGGAAAAGTGGGTTTGTCCTTGTAACACCAGACTGGTAACAGGAACAGGACAAACTTCACCTGGAGGAGACTTAACTGACCCCTGCTTCCAGGTTCACCACAAGTGAAGAAGCTGAATTAGTTCCATAGTTCCATATGCCAGGAATGTAGAGGTGAAATTGGCTCTTTTTTTTTTTTTTTTTTTAAGGGATTAATTCCCTCCAGCACTTTGCAGCCCACACTGGTGCAGCTGATGATCTGACCCAGTCCCACAGCTGCCTCCCCATTTCCCAGCCCCTTGAAGAGGCTTCAGATGTGACAGTCCACATCCTTCCAAGCCTTAATGGGATGAGAAATCCCAGCCCCAGGTCACAAACAAGTAGGGGATTAAGTGGGATCCTGTCCTGGGCAGGAATGAACCCCCTAAGGGCTTTTCACTCCTACTTTGTACATATTTTTAAAAAAGCAAAGCAAATCAAACTTGAAAACTAATTCTTCCTGACCTTTGAAAGCATCCAAAGACTTATAATAAACAACAACCTCTGATACTGAACCCTGTCCTCCTGTTTCTTTGTGACAACACATTATTTTACATTATTTTACATCCCCCAGCTCCTGCTTCTTTCAGTGTTTCTCTGCAGAATTGGAGGTTTTTGCTGAGGAGCAGTTTCAGCTCTGCCCTGCAGATCTCAGTGAGGCAGCAGCAGTCATTTCTAGCTTCCATGCAGATGTTTCTACTGAACAATCTCATTATGCCATTTGCTTAATTTTGCCAAGATTTAAATGAGGACAAAGGGCAAAACCAGCTATTGTGGATATTATGATGGGATAATTTCTTTAGCCTCCCCTGGCTTTCCATTTCTTACATAAATTTACTGCACTTTATGTAAAAGTGACCTCAGTATGGAAGAAGAAACCAGAAATATCAGTCATTAATACTGCATCTGGTCTTAATACATTCAAGAATCCTATGTAGGTTACTTCAACTTTCTTCCCCAATTTCTCCAGCTAGGAAATAGAAGCATTTCTTTAACTCCCATTTTTTTTTTTTTTGTGTAACCATCTAAAATGCAAGTTCTTTGGAAGAAAGTCTTGCACTGCAGGAACATCACCTTAATCCCAACTCCAAGACTGTGCAGATCCTGGTTTGCTCAGCCCCGTTTAGTCCATGATTATGTTATTAAAGCTGTATAATAAATATATCAGAAGTATCTATAAATAGGAATGGGAAACTATAGCCAACAAGTTTAAACCAGTAGCCAAATGAAGTCAGTTTAGTTTCTAAACTTTCAGCTTGTCACGTGGAAGTCATGGCACAGGTAACCACATTTGAAACAGAGAAAAAACCACCAGAGACAGAGCCAGCAGACTGGAACTTCCCCATTATTAAAGAGATTAATCCTGACTGTGAAGATTAAAGTGACCTTCTTGGATAGATGGAGATAGGGACAGAAAACACAGCATGTTTGAAAGCCAACATTTCCCAGTGAGCAGTATCACCCATCAGGGTTTCAAATGAAAATGCATAGAAAATTTCACATTTGAAAAGTAAACAGTTGAAAATAATGCTCAAATAGAGTGTCCCTAGCAAGCTGTAGATTAATAATATAAATTTATGGAAGTTAATTACACTGATCTCATCAGCTTCTGTTTGCAGCTACATCTAATTCTTCTGAGTTAAATCCATTTGCTCACTGGGGCCAGTGGTAGAGTTTTCCCACTGATCTCCTGTCTGGGATTTATTCCAATCTCACCAATGGCTCACATTATAATTTCTGAAATCTAAGCATACCCAAACCTGCAAAGCAGCCACGGGTTTTCAAGCACAAAAGAACCTAATTATTGCTTCCAGACCCCAACTTATTTACACAGCCACTTAATCCCTAGGTTGGTAAAAAGATGAGAGAGCAGATGGCCCACAGCTAAGAACTGGCAGGTATTTAAAGGTGGAATTACATCCAACTTTGCTTTGTTCTACCCTCACCTAATCCAAAGGTAAGGGAAGTGAGGAACTGCTGAATGCAAACACTTCTACTGCTGCAGAGAAGATGAACCTGCCTGACAGACAAAAATGTTCCTTACCTCTGAGGGAATGGATCTCAAATAAAGAAAGAGTCAGCATTGCTCATGTTCAAAACACAAAAAACAAAAACAACAACAAAAAAAACCTAAAAACCAAAAAAATCCACACAAAAAAATATACAAGCACCCAAAAGAGGGTTGAGGAATGCTGACTATGGAACTTCTGGGTCATTTTTATCACCATGTTTTGAGCCAGACATTGTCCAGGCTTTCCACAGGCACCTAAGGAAAGGGCTGGGACCCTGTCCTCCTTCATGAGGACAATTGTCACCTCCCTGTCACCCTTCCACAGCTACACATGCATCTCAGCACTGGGGGAAGCTGGGTTCTGCTAAGATGGGGAATCTTTGCTGTTTGGTAGCCAGCACCAAGCCAGATCCCCTATGGCCACCCCAACAAGTTAAGCAGGGCCAGGGCAAACACCTGAGCACTGCTCCACAGAAATCTTCACTATTAGGTCATTAGGACAATTCTGGGACAAAAAAAACCCTGGGACAAGGTGTCCTGTGTCCATTAGTGCTCTCCAAGGCATTAGGTTTTGGCATGGGTGGCTTCTGTAAAAAGCTGCCAGAAGTTTTCCCTGTGTCTGACAGAGCCAATGCCAGATGGCTCCAAGCTGGACTTGTTGCTGGCCAAGGCCAGTGATAATGCCTCTGTGATAACATAATTAAGAAGGGAAAAAAAAAAGAAAAAAAAAGCCTACTGCATAACAGCAGCTGAAGAAACAAATGAGAACATGTGAGAAAAACAGCCCTGGAAACAGCAAAGTCAGGGAAGGAGGGGGAGAAGGAGCTCCAGGCACTGGAGCAGAGGGTCTCCTGCAGCCCATGGGGAAGCCCATGGCAAGGCAAGCTGTATCCCTGCAATCCATGGAGCTTATCAGCAGAGCAGATAAGCCCCCATGGCTTCTGGAGGTTAACAGTGGAGCATCTATATTCCTACAGCCCATAAAGGACTCCACAGCAGAGCCAGTGGGTGCCTGAAGGAAGCTGTGACCCCATGGAGCTCTTGGGAGGACCTGTGGAGAACCCCCACTGGAGCAGAACCTGGGGCAGCCATGGGAAGGACTGATACTGGAGAAGCTGATGGAGGGCTATCTCCTGGGGGAGGCAGGGGAGCAGGGGAAGTGTGTAAGGAATTCTCCTCTGGAGTGGGAAGGAGTGGCTGAGAGAACATGTGATAAACTGACCCCATCCACCAGCCCCCATCTCCCTGTGCTGCTGGGAAGGAGGAGGCAGAGAGACTGGGAGTGAAGTTGAGCCTGGGTAGAAGGGGAGGATGGGGGAAAGGTTGTCCCAAGATTTGGGTATATTTCTTATTATCCAACGGAGGTGTGATTGGGAATAAATAAAACTGATTTCCTCAAGTTGAGTCTGGGTTGCCCATGAGGGTAACTGGTGAGTGAATTCCCCATCCTTCACTTGACTCATGAACCTGTCATTATATTTTCTCCCTCCTGTCCAGCTGAGGAGGGGCAGAAATAGAGCAGCTTTTGTGGGCACTGGAAGTCCAGCTAGGGTCAGCCCAACACAGCAATGGTGACCAGGGGCCAACATACAGGCCAGGGACCATCCCCAGGAAGCAGTTTGGATGCAGCTTCCTGATTTTTGGATGGGGAAGGAAGAAAGAAAGCCTTAAACTGAAAGGACATGGCTCATAATGTCCTCCTCAAGTCATTAGAACATTCAGCAAATCCTCCTGAAGTTGCTCACAACCACAGAAGCTGGAGAAGTTAGAATTAAGACTAAAGGAAAGCAGGGAATATAAGACTGTCCAGCACACATCTCTTGCTCAGTATCAGGCTAGCAAAGGGAGAGATTGATACAGGCTATGAACAGAAAAATCAGTGTCTGATTCAAACTCAGTCATTGTCTCTTAACCCATCTCTACTGCCATTCATAAAACTTCCAGCCTAGAAATCTGTCTGAGGAATCCACTGTTGAATTTAAGGCCTTGAGCCATATGGAGCACACACAGAATTTCAAGAGATGAGACATGGGTTTCATTTTCATTTTCATTCTCACATTTGAGCATTTTCAAATGCTGACTTGCTCAGGACATTTTGAAGTCTACTCTAAGTGACAGTGAAGGAATTCATCTCTTTGATAACCACCATTTCACTGCCTTTCACACCTTCCCTCTGCAAGGACAGAGGAACACAGGTAAATCCTGGAATTCAAGCACAGTGTCTCAAATGCAAGAGGCTTCCAGAAACAGACTGCATTGTATAATTTGTTCTCAAGAGATTTAATGGTAGATAACAGTCTGTGAGCCTCCTTTTGGTGTGTGTTTTGCATCCTGATCATCCCCAGTGCTGTAAAAGTTCAAAGTCTTACTGGGGAGCTGAAGGGAACAGGACTAAACCTCTCCACAGAATCACTGCCACCCTACAAACACTGCTCACTTTCTGTGGCAGCTCAGAGTACCCACAGACCTCCCTGTACAGTTGCCACATTTCAGTCCTTCCCATTTTATAAAGCTTGACATTTTCAACAGCAAATTTTCCAGTTTAATCGAGTCTGGTGCCTGTGAGCAATCCTCTTAAAAACAGAGTGATATTCTTCTAAGAATCTAAACAGTGAAAGAGAACTTAAAATATGCTATATTATGCACAAAATACTTTAACACAATACTGCAGAGACCTTAAGTAAGGATAATGCAAACAATATATTAAAAAAGTCATAGGGCCAACCAGTGCTCTTGCAGGACTATAAAAAATCCCCAGATTTATTAATTCTGCACTTTACAGCTACAGGCATTTCAGAATCCAGCTTGTTATGGTGATCAGGTCTGCACTTAAAATTTCCACTATGATTTAGAAACACCAAACTCAGCTGAAACACATCTGCTACCAGGAACTCCAACCCAGCACAATTCCTACTGATCCAAATGCAATGCTCCTGAGGCACACAGAGAAACACTCAATGCAACACTTAATGACAGTGCAGTTACAGCTGTGTGACTGGGGCAGGGCTCCTCCCCACAGCCCTTTACACAAATTAAAACTTTATTGCCCTTTCAGGTTACCAGGAGTCTCGAGTGAACTCTGGATCAGGCCCTATAGCACCACTGCTTATTTTACACGAAGGAGATGATCAGGTTTGGGTCCTTCCAAGCAACTCCTGCTCTCCCCAACATTTATGTGAAGTTAGGAGGGAAAGACAGGGGGTGGTTTTATTTCTTTTTTTTTTTCCCTCCTTAGACATAAAGGCAGACTGACCAGTTCCCAAACTGGTCTGATTCCTCCCCCCCCGACGCACATTTGATTGCCACAGCTGCCCCCATGCTGCGCCTTCTGAATACATCTTTGAATCCATCTCTTGGACCACAGCCTTGCAACAATGCTCCTTTTCAATGCCCGACAGCACCTACCCAGCTCTCCTTCTCTCCAACCCTGGAAAACCCGAGCCCCTTTCCCACAAAGCCCGGTATTTACCAGCCAGGGAATCAAACACCACACTCCCACCCCGGCTCTCCCAGCCGCGAAGTTTTCCTGGCTGTGGATTTGGATAAATGCTAAGGCACTGAATATTCCCAGGCTCCGGGCCAGCTTCCCTCGAAAAGCACATATGCTTGATAACCCCCTGGGTGAAGAAATATTAATATCCAACCTAAACCTCCCCTGGAAAAATTTGAGGCCGTTTCCTCTGCTCCTTTTGCGCGGGGAAGACGGACAGACACCCCCCCCCCCCCTCCCTCGCTCCAACCTTTCAGGAGGTAAGAGCCCGATCTCCCCTTTTCTTTTCTTTTTTTTTTTTTTTCCCAAGAAGCCTCCTTTTCTCCAGGCTAAACACCCCCCATTCCCGTATCAGATTTGTGCTCCGGACCCTTCCCAAGCTCCATCGCCCTCCTCCGGACCCTCTCCTTCATGGTTCGGGGGGAATTTTCTCCCTTCCCTCCCTCCTCTCCTCTTACCAGAGGGCGATCCTGTCCTTGGGGTAGCGCAGCCTCTCCACGCAGCCTAAGAAATGGGGCAGCGTGTGGACAGCGTTCCGGGCGAGGATGGCGAGTAACACGCTGGGTTTTTGCAGAGCCGATTCGGCTTGAGGTTGAGGTTCGGGACTCGGGGGTGGAGGTTCCGGGGGTAAAACAGCCCCACAGCCTCCCAGGAGAAGGAGGAGGATGAGGAGCAGAGGACGGGAGGCGCGGACTCCGCCGCTCGCAGCCATGATGCTGGAGCACGCTGGTCGCTCCGGGAGGAGGAGGAGGAGGAGGAAGGGGGGAAGAGGGAGGAGACCCCCAAACCCGGCCTTTGTGGGCAGTACGGCTCTCTGCACCTCCTCCAGCCCGCCCTTCCCCTCTGCAGGCTGCCGGGCATGAGGGGAAGGTGACCACCCCCACCCATCTTGTTAGCGAGCGAGGTGGCCCCAGGTGGGGTTTTTGTCACAAGCCAGGTGGGGCCAACACGTCCCGTGAGCACCCTGGGAAGGGGTCCCAAATGTACACGCAGCCCCAGGTAATCCCGGGATGGGGTTGTACCCCCTGTGCTGGCCAAACCTCGGATCCTGGGGTGGGTTCTGGGTTTCTCACGACAAGAAGGACACGGAGGGGATGGAGTGTGTCCAGGACAAGAGGAGGGGGTCAGCCACAAACTGCACGTGGGGGAGGTTTAGGTGGGGTGTTAGGAAGAATTTCTTCACTAAAAGGGTTGTGAGACATTGGAAGAGGCTGCCAAGGGCAGTGCTGGAGTCACCATCCCTGGAGGCATTAAGAGTCATGGAGACAAAGTGCTTTGGGAGATGGCTTATGTTAAGTAACACTTGGCCGGTGTTAGGTTGATGGTTGGACTTGATGATCCTAAAGGTCTTTTCCAACCAAAATTATTATATGACTCTATGATTTATCAACAAATTTGGGGGTTTAGAGTGCCTTTTCATAGAATCATAGAATCATAGAATGGGCTGGGTTGGAAGGGACCTCAGAGCTCATCAAGTCCAACCCTTGATCCACTCCCACTGCAGTTCCCAGCCCATGGCACTGAGTGCCACATCCAGGCTCTTTGGAAATAGCTCCAGGGATGGAGAATCCACCCCTTCCCTGGGCAGCCCATTCCAATGGCTGATCACCCTCTCCAGAAAGAAATTCTTTCTCATGTCCAACCTAAACCTCCCCTGGCACAACTTGAGACCTCTTGTGCCCTCTTGTCTTGCTGAGAGTTGCCTGGGAAAAAGAGCCCAACCCCCCCTGGCTCCAACCTCCTTTCAGGGAGTTGGAGAGAGTGATGAGGTCTCCCCTGAGCCTCCTCTTCTCCAGCCTCAACACCCCCAGCTCCCTCAGCCTCTCCTCAGAGGATCTGTGCTCCAGTCCCTTCCCCAGCCCAGTTGCCTCCTTTGGACCTGCTCCAGCACCTCAATCTCCTTCCTGAGCTGAGGGGCCCAGAACTGGACACAGGACTCAAGCTGTGGCCTCCCCAGGGCTGAGCACAGGGGCAGAATCCCTTCCCTGGACCTGCTGGCCACGCTCTTCCTGAGCCAGCCCAGGATGCCATTGGCCTTCTTGGCCACCTGGGCACACTGCTGCCTCCTCTTCAGCTTCCTGGCAATCCAGACTCCCAGCTCCCTCTCTGTCTGGCTGCTCTCAGCCACTCTGTGCCCAGCCTGGAGCTCCCCATGGGGTTCTTGTGGCCAAAGTGCAGGACCCGGCACTTGGCCTTGTTGAACCTCGTCCCGTTGGGATCAGCCCAACTCTCCAGTCTGTCCAGGTCCCTCTGCAGAGCCCTCCTGCCTTCCAGCTGATCCACACTCCCCCCCAGCTTAGTGTCATCTGCAAATTTGCTGATGATGGACTCAATCCCCTCATCTCAATCATCACTAAAGATATTGAACAGCACTGGGCCCAACACTGATCCCTGGGGGACACCACGGCCGCCATTTTGATGCAGCCCCGTTCAGCACCACTCTCTGGGCCCGGCCCTCCAGCCAGTTCCTAACCCAGCACAGATGCCCCTGTCCAAGCTGTGGCCTGACAGCTTTTTCAGGAGAATCCTGTGGGAGATGGTGTCAAAGGCCTTGCTGAAGTCCAGGTAGAGCACATCCACAGCCTTCCCCTCATCCACCACTTTTGGCCACTCCTGTCCCTTCCTGCCCTCCAAGTGCCAATGCTGACACCAAGACATCCCTTAGTTTGCTGCTCACATGAAGGTCTTGCCCGCATCCTTCCCCAACGCAGCTTTCTTTACATTTTAATATCAAAAATTATTTTGCATCTATCCTCAGGATGCCAGTGGCCCCCAGCACAGCACCCATCCCACCCTGCAGGAGGGATATGTGGAGTGCATCCAACTGGAGCCTGACTGGAAGGTGAAGATATTCCCTGAATTTCATTGACTTAGGTTATTTGGGCACATTAAACCCTTTTCAAGATGAAATCTCTAATAAACTCTAAGGGCTTTTTACTGTGGGTAGACAGTTCCTCCAATGTGAACAGATCTGCTCTGAGCAGGCAGCACTGTTGCCTCTCTGTTTGCAAGACTTGAATAGGAGGAAACCTTTAGCAAACCAGCAATTGCTTATTAATTAGGCACCATGAATGTTTTGCAGGCAGAATATAAATATATATATAGTTCATGTCTGCAGTGTTCTTTGTTTATATAGTGCAATTTATCAGCCACACTGAGCTGCATTGTCTCCTCTTCCTGACCAGATGACTGACCCAAAAATTAATGCAAAAAGGAACATCCTAGGAAAACAGGAAACTTCAGTAAAGAATCTCCAGTTTGAAGCATCTGCACTAAAATTTGAGAAGAATCTACACTTTTTAAACATCTTCCTGAACAATGAATGAAAATACACTCCTGTTTGCCCTTCATTACACCTTCATAATTGTCCTTCTAGAATGATACATTAATGAGGCTTTTCTTTCATGGTTAGTTTGCCACATGTTGCTTTCATGCTTGGATTCATTAACCAAATAAAGGGAGAAGCTTTGTAGTCTGAAGTGATTAGGGTTTTGCAGGGTCCAGCCAAAGCCCCATGTACATAGTGTTGCTGTCACCCATGGGACCACTCGTGTTTGGGGGATGGGGCCTGAACTTGACATGGGGGTCTGGTTTCTGCCTTTTTTTCATCCACAGTTCAAGCTGGGCCACAATTCCATTTTTAGGAGGCCGTGTGGCAGATTCAGGGGGAATCTGCACCTCCTGCTCCCCCATTCAAGAACAGGGAACTGGTGGAGAGGGTGCAGCAAAGAGCTATGAAAATGAGTAGAAATCATGAGAAAAGGATGAGGGATTTGGGTCGTTTTAGTCTGGAGGAAAGGAGGCTGAGGGGGGGATCTCATCAATACTGATAAATACTTAAGGGATGGGTGTCAGAAGGATGGGGCCAGACTCTTTTCAGTTGTGCCCACTGATAGGACAAGAGGTGATGGGCACAAAGACAGAAAGTTCCACCTAAATACCAGGAGGAACTTTACTTTGGGGGTGGTAGAGCACTGGCACAGCCTGCCCAGAGGGATGGTGGAGCCTCTGGAGGCTGCAGCAATGCAGACTGTGGATTATTGTCATATTGTCAGTGGCTTTGCCTGAACTGTGGGACCTGACTCTTCAGTGTCTTTGTACCTTTTTGGGATGGTTTCTCTGGGAAAGAAGCTGCTTCCCTGAGCAGCACTGATGCTCCTGGGGCATCTCAACCCAGCTGCTTGCAAGCCTGGTGCTGAGCATTCCTGCCTCGCTCCTCACCACTGGAAGAGGTGAGAATTCTGCCACCAGTGGAAGGAAATCTGAATATGTCCTTTAGTCTTTGCAGTTTTGAATACAAACTATAAGCCTGCTAAACATACAGAACACTTCCTTGCACATGAGAGGGGATGCAGGGGCAGCTTTTCCCCTCAGACACAGGGAGTATCAGAGCCAGCAGAGCCAAGCAGGGATCATTTTCCCTTAGAAACCCAGAAAGACGTGGGAGGCAGAGCCTGCAAAGCACATCCTATACGTGACTCCAAGTTTAAAGGTGTGACCCAGCTGCTTATTACTGCAGTCACAGAATCATTTGGGTTGGAAAGGAACCTCTGAGAGCATCAAGTCCAAACCTTGATCCACTACAGCTGTTTTTCCTAGACCATGGCACTCAGTGCCACATCCAGCATCCTCTTAAAAACCTCCAGGGATAGAGAATCCCCCCCCTCCCTGGGCAGCCCATCCCGATGTCTGCAGAAGGCTGAGCATGTTTTCAGCCAGCCCAGCTTTTGGTGTCTTCACTTCAACCCACAGCGGCTTCACCTCCTTCCAGACTTCTCCTTTCTCTTTGTTCAGGGAACAGCAGATCCAACGCCTCCAGCAGCATCCCACAAATCCCGGTTTTCCAGACTTCCCCTCACTTACTCAGCTGACTTTGATGGCTGCCTCACGCTGCGGCACAAAACAAAAAGAAAAGCAATCCTTACCAATCCTTATCCTATCCCTAAGCGGGGTACAGTGCAGGGGGAGGGAGAGCCTCGGGTTTTATTTTTTTTTTTGGGGGGGGGGAAGAGGGGGGTGGAACGGAGGAGAGGCGGAACCCTCAGCGGCGCTGCGGTTGCCGGGGGGAATCCTCGGGTGCGTGGCACCGGGGAAGCCATGGAAAGCGCGGGAGGAGCGGGAGAGCGCAGCTCCAGCCCGGCCCGGGAACCGGGGAGATGGGCGGGGGGAACCGAGGGCAACTGGATGGCCACTCACCCCACGGTAGGTCTGGGTGAGGGGCTCCGCAAATCCTCCCTTCCCGGGGCCTTTGGGGGGGGGTGGCATCAATCCCCGGGCGCTCGGGAAAGGTGTGGGGGGGAGGGGGACATCAATCCCCGGGCCCTGAGAGGATTTTTCACTCCCCCCTCCAAAAAAAAAAAAAAAAATTGGATCTCCCACCCCCCCGTCCACCGTGGCTTTCAGAGGGGTGGCACCCGGAGGTCGCTCTGAGGTTGTGGGGCCGGAGAAGAGGGTGCCCCCCCCCCCCCTCCGTGAGCCCAGAGGAGGGATTTTAATATAATGTTATTTGGGGTCTGTGGAAGGGGGGTTTCCTTCCGTCCCGTGAGGAGAATCGATGTGGTCCTTGGGAGAAGTCGGATTTAGCAGGGGAGGGCATTGTAAATACTGAAATCCCACCTGGAAAATGCAAGGCCTTGGACCTTGGCTCCCCCATCTTTATTTTTAGTATATGGGAAAGGTGCTGAATTTGCAGCAAAAACAGTAAAATTAACAGTCTTTCTCTACAAATCTAGCTTGGTGCCAGAAATAATTGCAATTCCTTGTTTATTTGGCTTATTTAAGCACTAAAATAGGGAGAATGTGGGTAAAAGGGCTCTTAAGGTACTGTCAGAAAACAAATCCTGTTTTTTAATCACCTGTTAGTCCTTAAAACTGCTTTCAGATTTCAGATGCTTAGATAGGTGCATGGGTTCTGGGTTTGGCCTCTGCAATCTTATTTCTGCTTTCCTTCACCAATGTTACTTCAGGTGTTTTCAGTTCACAGAAATGATGTCTCTGGAGATATCCAACAGTACTCAGATTTATGCTGCATTTGTGGTGTACCTGGATCTCTTGGAAGGTAATTCAGTGAAGTGACAAATCCTAACAGATGTATTCACCCTGAAAATCTGTGTATTCTGTTAAAATCTGTGCTTTAGCAGGGCCTTTCCTAGGAAAGTCCTTGGTGTTCTTTCTGAAAACTTGATGGCTACTTAAGGAACGTGGCATTTTGACACTAAAAATTTCCTGAAAATGGTACCTGGAGCCTTTATGAAGTTTAAGGCCCATTCTGTCAGCTGTTAGAGGTGCAGATGTTCCAGGGTAAAGACACTCAGCATGGAAAAAAAAAGAAGCAAAAGAGCAGTAGAGAAAGGAAAAGGAATGTAGGAAGGTGAACTTCAGGGGTTGTGTTGGCAATTGAGCCCTCATTTGTGAACTGATGTCAAAGCTGCTGATTATCATTTAGCAAATGGCTGGTGTGGGGTTTGAGTAGGAGGCTGCTTTCTTGGGAAGGGCAGAATTCCTGTAGGAGAGAAGATAATCTGGAAGTTTGGTGTCAATATTCACAAATGCAGTGTAGTCTTTTAAGAGTAGAGCAGATTTATGTGATTTTTTTTTATTTATCTATATATCTGCCTGCAATTCTTAAGAGTTTGGCTCAGTTGAAAAGAGTGTTTAAGCAGGCAGGCAGCCCACTAAAATGGCTGCATTGTATCTATCAGGGCAGAATTTAATTTAATTTAATTTATCAGGGCAGAAAGCACTGTGTCTACCCCTGAAGAAAATGCCTTAAGGGGCTTTCAGAGAAGGCTCCTGTAATTCTGCAAGAAAAACTTTCAGCCTGAATCCCTTCAAGCAGAAGGGAAGAGCTCTCTCTCTTCAGAGATCATGCTTTTAGCACCTGCTCCTTCACAGTTTGGGGAAAAAGTTCAAGTTTGGGTTGCAGTTTTATGCTGCAGGTGACAAGTGGGCTCCTTTTTTGCCTTTTTGAAGCAAAGATCAAGAGGGATCAGGCAGCTCCCTCTTCCCCAGCAGCCAGTGGGGTCAGCAGGATGGTTCCTGTGGGTCTTGGAACAGGACAGTTTTTGGAACAGCCTGACCTCAGTGCCTGGCAGGGTTATGGAGCAGATCATCCTCAGTGCAATCACACAGCACCTGCAGGATGGGCAAGGGATCAGACCCAGCCAGCACGGGGTTAGGAAGGGCAGGTCCTGTCTGACCAACCTGAGCTCCTTTTATCATCGGGTGACTGCCTGGTGGGTGAGGGGAAGGCTGTGGATGTGCTCTACCTGGACTTCAGCAAGGCCTTTGACACCGTCTCCCACAGGATTCTCCTGAAAAAGCTGTCAGGCCACAGCTTGGACAGGGGCATCTGTGCTGGGTTAGGAACTGGCTGGAGGGCCGGGCCCAGAGAGTGGTGCTGAACGGGGCTGCATCAAAATGGCGGCCGTGGTGTCCCCCAGGGATCAGTGTTGGGCCCAGTGCTGTTCAATATCTTTAGTGATGATTTAGATGAGGGGATTGAGTCCATCATCAGCAAATTCACAGATGACACTAAGCTGGGGGGGAGTGTGGATCAGCTGGAAGGCAGGAGGGCTCTGCAGAGGGACCTGGACAGACTGGAGAGTTGGGCTGATCCCAACGGGATGAGGTTCAACATTCCAAGTGCCGGGTCCTGCACTTTGGCCACAAGAACCCCATGGGGAGCTCCAGGCTGGGCACAGAGTGGCTGAGAGCAGCCAGACAGAGAGGGAGCTGGGAGTCTGGATTGCCAGGAAGGTGACCATGAGCCAGCAGTGTGCCCAGGTGGCCAAGAAGGCCAATGGCATCCTGGGCTGGCTCAGGAAGAGCGTGGCCAGCAGGTCCAGGGAAGGGATTCTGCCCCTGTGCTCAGCCCTGGGGAGGCCACAGCTTGAGTCCTGTGTCCAGTTCTGGGCCCCTCAGCTCAGGAAGGAGATTGAGGTGCTGGAGCAGGTCCAAAGGAGGCAACTGGGCTGGAGAAGGGACTGGAGCACAGATCCTCTGAGGAGAGGCTGAGGAAGCTGGGGGTGTTGAGGCTGGAGAAGAGGAGGCTCAGGGGAGACCTCATCACTCTCTCCAACTCCCTGAAAGGAGGTTGGAGCCAGGGGGGGGTTGGGCTCTTTTCCCAGGCAACTCTCAGCAAGACAAGAGGGCACAAGAGGTCTCAAGTTGTGCCAGGGGAGGTTTAGGTTGGACATTAGAAAGGATTTCTTTGCAGAGAGGGTGATCAGGCATTGGAATGGGCTGCCCAGGGAAGGGGTGGATTCTCCATCCCTGGAGATATTTCAAAAGAGCCTGGATGTGGCACTCAGTGCCATGGGCTGGGAACTGCAGTGGGAGTGGATCAAGGGTTGGACTTGATGAGCTCTGAGGTCCCTTCCAACCCAGCCCATTCTAGGATTCTATGATATGATTGTTTCTCAGCAGGGGGACTTGGTGGCTGGGGGAGCTGAGGGAGAAATGAGATATTTGAATGATTTCAACTCACGTTTTGTGTTCTCTTTGTTCTCATTGGTGCTGAACCTCTCCAGGGAGGAACTGGCATGAAGTGAAGCACGTTGGAGTAGGAGAGCTGCAGCTCATCTGTCTGCATGCACGGGAAAGAGAGCAGGAAAGCTTCCAGGTGATGGTGCCAGTGCCTGCACACCTATCCCTGAGCCATGAGAGGTGAGGATGTGCTCAGTGTTTGGCTCACAGTGCCAAAAAACTAAACTGAAGAACAGATTTATTTACCAGGCTGCTGGTAACTTGGTCAGGGGGGGAAGGGGAAAGAAGCAAAGTTAATATCCCTGGAGATATTCAAGGTGAGGCTTGAAGAGGCTCTGAGCAGCCTGATCTAGGTGAGGGTGTCCCTGCTGACTGCAGGACTGGGTGACCCTTGGAGGTCTCTTCCAACCCAAATTATTCAGTGATGCTGTGATGGCAGCAACTGAGTCCTGTAGCTGAGAAACACCTCCTATTGTTTGGAAGTTGCATATGCTCTGGGGAGATAACAATCAGTGTCAAAATATGTGTTTGAGAAACAACATCAGAATACAAGACCTGCAGAGCTTGTGTGTTTTGAACATTCCTGTGCTGCTTTTTTGTAGTTTGGGAAATCTCACAGTACTTTTTGGGTCACTGGGCTTCTAAGTCTCTAAGAGGAAACAGATCTCCTCAGACTTGTCTGACAATATTGATTTTTTTTTTTTAATTAGTTGTTGAATCTTATTGATAAGCCTGGTGTGTTTGATTTGTTTTGCTTTTTGTTTTGAAAGTATAATTTGGCTACTTTCAACTGGAAATCCCCCTCACTTATGCTTAGGTACAATGCCCAACTGTCCCTTGAGCTGGGATCTTGCTTTCCTTGCTTGTGCAAGACTTAAGTTATCCTCAAGTGTACAACAACACAGGTACAACTTGATGATCTTACAGCTACTGCCAGCCTGGAGAAATTCCCCTTTAGTAATTTTAGACCCTTTTTAGTAATTTTAGACCCTTTTTAGTAATTTTAGACCTTTAGAACAGCCTCAAACTCTCCGTATCATTTGTGGTTTACTCTCTGATAATGGCTGCCTTCCCTTGCTGGTTTGTGCCATGCTTTCCCAGGATGTCTCTGAACCCTTCCAGCTGCAGGCAGTGCATTTTCCAATTTTTTCTGTTTCTCTTCTTGCTAGGAGCACAAGCTCAGGGCTGGGTTTACAAATCTTGCTCATGTTTGCTGTTTCCTGGGCTTACAGAGAAAGATGGTGTGATCTCTGGAGCAGAGGAAATGTGCTGAGTGTCTGCAAGCAGCAGATCCCAGGGCGTGGATGAAAGGGACATGGTGTGACCTGGATTTTAGGTGGAAAAGGAAGATGGTGAATTAGGATACAAAATCTTTGAGAAATCCATGCTGGGTTGTTGTGCTTGGTTAATGTAATGCAGGTTTCCACCAACATTGGAAACTTTGATTCCTGACATTGGATCAATGCCAGCAAGCATGTTCTGATTGGCTTTTAATGCCAGAGAGAGATTGTACTGCATGGATTTCTGCTCTTTTACTGTTTCATTGGAGCTTTTCACTTGGAGCCTCCACACTTGTTTGGACTGTGGTCACACTGTTTGCTCTGCTTTTGGCACCAGTGCCTGTGGAATCCAGTACTGGGAGGATGTGTATGGGAGAAGCAGAGGCTGAATGCATCACATTTATTGAAAGTACAGTTTGTGGCTTGGTTTTGCTGCAGTGCAGCTAAAAGGAGCAAGCTGGCACTAAAAGGCTGGAGTGCCAGGTGAGTCTCTTAAATCCTGTGTGAGCTCCATGCCCAGAGATGCTGTGAGGCAGGAGGATCATACACACTCCCACTGGGTTAAGTGTGCATGTGCACACCTGGCATTTCATTACCAAATCACCACTCATCAGAGGGGCTGTTGTTTTTTATACAGCATTAACTCCTCAGCTCCTTTGCCAGAAGAGGAGGCAAAAAATGAGGCATGGACAAGAAGTGTAGGTCAGAGTTGTGGATTCTAGAAGGCCATGACAGAGGCATCCTACAGAAGGAGCTGGAGTCAAAATTACAGCACTGCTGGCTCTGTTTTTCTGACACTGATGGAGGTTTTGTTGTGATGGTTGATAGCAGATGGCTTGTTTGCTATCCAGTAGCTTAAATGATATTTTCTCACTTGACTCACCAAGCTGTAGGTAAACAGGAAAGCTCTTGCACTTAACTGCTTTGCTCCCAAAGCAATGCTTTGGGGGTTGTGGGGATTTTTCTTCCCAAAGCAATGCTTTGGGGGTTGTGGGGGTTTTTCTTCCCAAAGCAATGCTTTGGGGGTTGTGTTACCTGTTGAAGGTAGAAGAGGTCTGAGCTCCCTTAATGCTGAACAGAAGCCATTGGAGGGGGTTGGGAAGGTGCAAATGTTCTGCCCTTGTTGCTGGGCCTGAAAATGTGTTAAATCCAAAAGCAACTGGCAAATGGCAGCATTTATGGGCAGTAAGGCCTGGGTAGGGGCTGCAGGGGTGTTTTTTCTCTCCAAGCCAATCTCTGTCTTCCCAGATGTCTCAAAGATTCCTGCTTGGCTGATACCCACAGGAGCACGTCCTTAAAAGGCCACAGTGGAAATAACCAGCAAGACACATAACCAAGTGATAAATGAGTGCCCTGCAAAAAAAAAAAATAATTAATCCACTCAATGTTTTTTAGCCTATTTTATAAGGTTTCATCATGCCCAGTTTCTGTGTGACAGCTGCTTCAGGCAAAAGCTGTTCTGCTTACTAAACTCACAGTCTGCTTCCACAAACACTCTGAGGGATGGCCCTGCCAGGGCAAGGCTGCAATTTCCAGAACTGTGGCTCCCAGAGGGGTTGAGGGAGTTAAATCCATCTGGTCCTGCTCCAGGACTTGCATGAACCAAGCTCAGCAAGTGTATGAGAGCTGATGCTGTTGACAGATGAATTTTCTGGGTGCTGTTGAAAACCTTGATCCTTCCAAGGACCAGGGTGCTAGATGCTGGATGGAATGGAATTATGAGCTGTTTGTCCTAGACAAATAACATTGTATAAGGAAAATGTTACTAATAAAGCGCCAGAATAACTGTTATGTCACAGCTCTGTTTGTTTTTTGTATGGAAGTGCTGGAAACATTAAGTCAGTTGCATGAGGTTATGGAGAGAACAAAGTTTAATTTAGGCTAAGAGGGAAAGGCTTCTTTTCTTAAATTTGGGACAATTTTGGAAAAAGAATGCATACATTTTTCATTGTAAGGCTGAGAGCATTCTTGGAAGCAAATATAAGTCCTGGAAGCAAATATAAGTCCTGGAAGCAATCTGTCTTCTTCTAAACCTGTAGTTTGTGAAGATGAATCTTCCCCTAATCTGAAGTGGTGCTGCTTGGAACAAACACTGTTATTCCAAATGTGCTGGGGGTGGGAAATGCTCCTTGCTTTGCATCCTCTTCACAGTTCTGTCAGTACTTCTGCTGCTGTAATTATTGCTTGAATTCACTCATACAGTAAATTACATATTGAAAATATAATTATTGTCTCCTAAACACACACACACACTTTATTAATAGATTAAAAGTGATTGGCTTGTTTTGTACAGCCAAGTTGGTTTTGCAGTACTGTGAGTGAACATCCTATATCTGGTGTATCCTCTAATAGTGAAGAGGTTTCTTGGTGCTTCCTTGAGTTTTTTTCTATTTTCCTTGTAGCTTCTCACATTCCTGTCACTTGGAAACAAATCCCAAGAACCAGTGGTGTCTGCTTGCACCTCCCACCACCAATGGGTGCTTCTTCCCATGTATTTCAAGGCTCCAAGTTACTTAGGTGCAGGGCAGGCAGCAATGCCTGCAGCAGCATTCCTGATGGTGACCTCTGCTTCCCTGCTTTTGAAGTCCTGGCTAAATTCCAGGTGTGGTGCTTTTGGGGAGCTTTTACTTGCTTTGATTCTCTTGTCACAGGGCCTCTCTGGACATGTCTGGTGCAGGGACAGTCTGATGCAGAGTGATGCAGGTCTCTCACAGCATCCTTGTAGATAAGTTGATCAAGTATGGGTTTGGTGATCAGGTAGTGAGGTGGATCAGGAACTGGTTGAAAGGAAGGAGTCAGAGAGTTGTAGTCAATGGGGCAGAATCTGGTTGGAGGTGTGTGACCAGTGGAGTCCCTCAGGGGTCGGTACTGGGACCGGTGTTGTTCAATATCTTCATCAACGACTTGGATGAGGGTATAGAATGTACCCTCAGCAAGTTTGCTGATGACACTAAGCTGGGAGGAGTGGCTGACACACCAGAAGGCTGTGCTGCCATTCAGAGAGACTTAGACAGGCTGGAGAGTTGGGCAGGGAGAAACATGATGAAATTCAACAAGGGGAAGTGTAGAGTTTTGCATTTGGGGAAGAACAACACGATGTCCCAGTATAGGTTGGGGGCTGAGCTGCTGGAGAGCAGTGGAGGTGAAAGAGACCTGGGGGTCCTGGTAGACAAGAAGATGCCCATGAGCCAGCAGTGTGCCCTTGTGGCCAAGAAGGCCAATGGCATCCTGGGGTGCATTAGAAAGGGTGTGGTTAGTAGGTCAAGAGAGGTTCTCCTCCCCCTCTATTCTGCATTGGTGAGGCCACACCTGGAGTATTGTGTCCAGTTCTGGGCCCCTCAGTTCAAGAAGGACAGGGAAGTGCTTGAAAGAGTCCAGCGCAGAGCTACTGAGATGATTAAGGGAGTGGAACATCTCCCTTATGAGGAAAGGCTGAGGGAGCTGGGTCTCTTTAGTTTGGAGAAAAGGAGACTGAGGGGTGACCTCATCAATGTTTTCAAATATGTAAGGGGTGAGTGTCAGGGAGATGGAGTTAGGCTTTTCTCAGTGGTGACCAGTGATAGGACAAGGGGTAATGGGTGTAAATTGGAACATAGGAGGTTCAAGTTGAATATCAGAAAAAATTTTTTTACTGTAAGGGTGACGGAGCCCTGGAACAGGCTGCCCAGGGGGGTTGTGGAGTCTCCTTCACTGGAGACATTCAAAACCCCCCTGGACACGTTCCTAGGGGATGTACTCTAGGGGGCCCTGCTCTGGCAGGGGGGGTTGGACTAGATGATCTTTCCAGGTCCCTTCCAACCCCTAGGATTCTAGGATTCTATGATCATCTCCAGACTGGTGTCTCTCCAGCCCTGCATGGAGGGGAGGGAGCTCTTGGCTTTGGCCAAGCCTGCAATGAATTATTCATACAGGCACAAAGGGCACATTGAAAGCCTTTGGTAGTTTTCAGCTCAGTGCAGCACTTTGCAGCCTTCAGAAAACTGCTTTGAGCTTTCAGTGCATCCTCTGCTTCTCAGAGGTTCTTGCATGGGGAAATAATCACTGAAATACTTTTTGTCGTTGTCACAAAACTTTCTGCCTGTCTTCCCTTTCCTGCATGATTCTATTTTTTATTTTTTTTTTTTTAGTTTTTGGAGAGTTAGTTGAAACAAGCTACATTTGTTTTGTTCACCATTTGTGTACCTGTTTTCTTGCTCCAGAGCAAAAAGGGCAATGTTGCTTTGTGAGGAGCAGATCCTTAGAAAAGATGGTGAATATTTCTGATGGGTGTTGAAAAGCTACTTACCACAAAAGAATTTTGTTAATAAAAAGATGGGGGAAAGATGGAAAATCCCCCTCTTTGAATGGATTTTTACCAATTTCTTGGTTTTGTTTTGTTGTAGTGATTTGGGGTTTTTTTGAAGCAACAGTTACAGAAGATGAGGTAAATTAATTGTCTCCAATTATTTTGGACAGCCAGCTGCAGGATGACATTTCTAGTGCTGTTTCCTTAGCTGCAGTGGTCCCTGCATGATTTTAAAGAATTTAAACCTACTCTTATGACTAATTCTCTGGTAGGAAAAAAGCAATCCCAACTGACTGTAGTTTGTAGGTATCTAGGAAGCCTTTTCTAAAGCCTGTGTTCTGATACAAAGGGCTTTAGAAAATCCAGCTTTTTTGTATAACTGTGTCTCTTTTGCACCTTTGAGATTAAATCCTTTTCAATTTCAGCAATCTGAGGCTGGAATTAGGGGTAACTTCAGGCTTCATCCTGCTGGTGTTTGGCTCTGTGGGAGCAGATCCCAGCTGGCAGCAAGCATGCAGACACCATCAGTTTTTAGAGTCAACTTTTCAAGCCCTTCTGAAACTTTGGACTGTATTATATAAAACACAGGTGGATTCTTATTAAAAACAAATATTTGGCCTTTTTATGGCTTTTAAATAAAGCTTCCCAGTGTCCCTTGTGGCTGTACTTCCCTAGCTTATATATGTTGGGGTTTTTTCACAGTGCCTTTGTTTGAGATGTACCTTTTTGTGTGGGGAACAGAAAGCTTCAGGGTTGCCTGTTTTAACATTCCAGGGCTTTTCTTCCTGGGGATGGGGAGAGGAGTGGTTGGGAGGATTTTTTTCCTCATAAACTTCCCACTGTGCATGTGGTGGTTCTGTGAGCTCTCTTGGAGCTCTAGATCCCCTTTATTTTTTACCTGGTAGTCCCTGCCATCAATCCCAAGAAGGTGGCATGGATAGGGCTGACTGTCCACCACCTTTCCAGCCAGGCTAAGCCTGCAGGTGAAGATGTGCTGAGGTGATTGGGTGCTGTACAGAGCACATCAGGAGGCAAGAAGGTGCAGTGGTGCAGTCTCCCAGCTGAAACATGTGGCATTGCCTTCAGTTACAGAGGGACCAGTGGGGAAAGCAGGAAAAAAAAAAAAAAAAAGGCATTTCTGAATTTAGCCAAGCTGGATTATGAACAGTTCAGGACACAGATGGATGCTTAAGAGGGTCATGGGCTTTTTAATAGCAGAGGCTCTCCAGGCTGCTGCTTATTCTCTGCCACTTTCCATTTGGCTTTTATTACAGGATCAAAGAGGTTTCAAAGGAAGAGGCTGATTAAAGTTTGAAAGCATTTAGAAAGAGCCTTGGTTTCAACTGCAGTGCCCAGCTTCAGAGGCACATGTTTTCTGGGGAATGGAATCTCAGGAGTACATGACACAAGGGGTGATTTTTCCCACTGACCTCTTCCCAGACTTTAACCTGTCCTGGCAATTCCAGCCAAGCCCTCTTGCACCCAAGCTGTAGGTGAAGGAGCAAGCTCCCTCTGGAAACACTCACCATGGGGAGTGTTACTGCTCTGCCCCTGGGCACTGCACTCTGCCAGTGTTTGCTCCCCCAGCAGAGCAGTAATACTCCAGGAATCAGTGTTGCCTGCAGCTCTGAGCTGAAAAGCAACTGGCATGTTCTTCTTCAAATAAGCTGAACAGGAAAAATTGCATAACTTTGTCTTGAATTTTTAAGGAAGACTTTATTTATGTTGACTGTCTTGAAGAAGGACATTAGTCTTGTGGCTTCTAGTCTAGACATGGAGGTAGAAAAATCTGGTTTTGGTTCCTGGATCTTCCCTGGTCTGGCAGAGAACTGTAGGACAGAGACTGGAAGATTTATTTCTACAAATGGAATAAGTCTTAATTGTTCTCCAATTGAACACCATGTGTTATTCAGTTAGATTTATTATACAAGGTCATTAGAAATTGCCATGTTATAGTTGTGGTAACTGAAGACTGGATGAGGGACATGCTCAGCAGCACACATTGAGCCATTTCAATCAGAGGTTTATGGAACTGAGTATGTTTTTCATAAGATTCTTTGTCACTGATTTGGTTCCTTGATTATGTGACTTTGGATTTTTGTTAGAACAGATATTGTACTTTCTTTAGTGAAGAACAAACCTTCAAAACAAAACCACACTGAATAAGCCCAGGAGTGGTGCTCTTGTACCTTTGTGCCATCCTTAGGTGGCTGTGGAATCCTTTCTAACTGATTGTTTCCTCTCCTAGGATAAGAGAAATCCTGGAGAAAGCATCTCTCCCACCAGAGGATCCTGACACCCCCCTGTCAGTTACCTTGGCCATAGTTGAGACAGATTCCACAACAGTCTACTACAAAGTGACTGATGGCTTTGTGATACCAGATCCTCCTGACAGTACCAAAGATGTGGACAATAAACTGTGGAGAAAGAAAAGAAAGAAGCCTTTCAAGTGATGAAGACAAACAGACTTCTTAAACTACTGTCCTCAAACCTAAACAAATCCAGGAACTTAGGTATGTAAATAAAGAGTGTACTAAAGGCTGCCTTCAAGCATCTGTTCAGGGAGAATGGAGCCTTGTGCAGCTGCACTGTAATGAAATGCCTTTTAAATTATAAAGTGGGTCATGCTTTTGAGACAGATTGCTCCTGACTAATAAAACACACTCATGTTTCCAAAGTTAGTCTCTCCTTTTTATCTGTTCAGGTACATTACAGAATAAACACATCCTTACCCATTTTGGAAGTACTGAGGAGGGGTGCATCTCCAGGCTTTTGGCAGGAGTACTGACACCAAGTAGCTTTGTAGTTTACAGAGTGTCTTTGTCTTAACACTGTCAGAAACACTCTTGCTACCTCCTAGGTTCCATTTTTGAACCCTTAACCTTCTTTCACCTGCTTTTGGAGGAAAAGACACTTCCACAGAAATACCTTATTTTAGTTTTCTCTCTGCAGTGGAAAAACTGAGTATAGCTGCTAGAACAAAGTGTAGACGAGTAAGGAGGGCTCCCTGGATCCACCTGAAGAATGTTCTAGTGGAGGCCAGCCCTTCACTTAGAGGTAAGTTATGATTCCCTGACTTGGAGATAGGTAGGATCAACCACTCCTGGAAGTGTTGACCCAGGGTAGTGTTACCCACACAGCTGAACACACACTTTGCTGCAGCTCATGATCCAGAAACCACCAGGTGCATGGTTCTTGTACTGTCTTGGACATCTTGGCCATGTGTCCAAGAACTGTTGGTTCCTTGTATTTGCATCCCAGTGTGATAAAAGTTTTCTAAGTTGTGACCTGCCAGCTCCTTGGGTTTTCCAGGACCTAGTTTCAGGGTGCTTGTAGTGCTTCACTGGGGTGCTGGGGATTAAAGCTTCCTGAAGAGGAGCATGAGGACAGGGTATGGTTTTATCTGACACTCTCTGTGCTATGAGTGGATCTGTTACCTCCTTCAGCTAGGGGTAAGTTAAAAGGAAAAAAACTGACTTGGTTGCCTCTCCAGGAATTTTCCATTTCTTTCATTTAGGAATTTTCTTCAGGTTAAGCTGTGAGCTTCTTGGCAATCCTGTACTATCCCAGAAGCAGTTTCTTGGGCACAGAAAGTCCATGTGACATTTGTGTGGCCAAGTACCACACATTCAAAACCTGAAGCACAAGAGCTCTGTTTTTACAGGAGTGTAAGAATGGGAGAGAATCAAAAAAACCAAGCTGGAAATAAATGGCCATTTAAGCTTTGATCTCCTTATGACAAGAGTGGATATTTTTATGGTTAGAACCCAGTTGGCCAAATCCCCTGTGGGGCAGGATGGTTTAGCAGGGAGAGCCCAGGGTCCTCACAGCCCATGTGCTGCCAGGTGATGCATTTGGGTGCTGATTCCACATGTGTTTGGCAGGTCCCTAATCTGGGCAAGGCTCTCAACTGCTTTTTTGGGGTGTTCCTGAGCTTGCTGGGGCTTCCTTCCACACTCACCCCTCCCAGCTCTGTCAACAAACTGGGAGGGGAAGGGTGTGTTGTCACCCCAAGCTCTGCGTGTCACACTTGAGCACAAGAAAAATGTTTTGCATCAGCTTTGCCACTTGCACCATCACCCAGAGGGACTTGGGGAACTTGTTAATCTGTGGGCACCAGGCTGCTGTGAGTGCCCAAGACCTTTGCTGTGCCCATCACAGCCCCACTAACCCATGGAGATCCTCAGAGCACACCAGCAGTTCTGATATTGCCCTTTGTACATTTTTGAAATCTTTTCCTTGGTCTTATTTCTCCCTGCTGTACCTCAGGACAGTTCTGTTTCTTACCACTAGCTCCTCACACATGAGCTCTCTCTGAGGTGAGAATTTTAGCACCTAGTATCAGAAATTTTCTGCTATGTTTTCAGCTATGAACCTGACCCAGCACTGCCTGAGCTTGGATGGGTTACAGCAGTGTTGATGCATATCCTCATCTGTTGAAGTGGTTGGAGAAGCCACAAATGAGGCTGTGCATGTTCTGATGCAGTCAGAAACAAAATGGTTGCTTTTTTCCTGGTCAGCAAAGGGTCTGTGGGCATTAGTCCTGGAGAAAGACAAAGAAAAATGCTCCTTTCATGGAGGAAAAATGTAATTTTTAAATTTGGTTCAATGCCATAGTGCCTTAAAAGGGTACCTGTGTGCTGACTCCTGGTTTTCACCTTGTCATTGGTATTTTGTCTACTCTACTCCTTACTCTGTGAAGTAAATCTTACACTTTGCCAGGCTACTTTCTACCAGGTAAATTGTCCTTGGTAGAAGCTGCTAAATACTTCAGCCCCATTGTGAGTGTGTGTTGGAAAAGAACCAGTCTGGTGTGAAAAAGGCTGTAACAAATGCTCCCCATTGCAGAATATATATTTAAGTTCCTAAATGCAAATTTTTTTGCATTTGCTTCAGTTTCTGGGAAATTCTGCTGTTGTGCAGTTTGCTGTGTGACTGATGCTTGGCTTTATCCTTCATTTGATGATTTCTGCATGCAGAGAGGGAAGTGTGGCTTGAACATCCTTTTCTATACACTGAAAACTGCTTACCCAGTTGTCAGAAGCTGAGTTGCAGCTGGAGGCTTTAATTTCTGCCATGTGTCTCACTGAAAAATGATGATACAGGCCTTTTTCCAGCCTCCTGAAATTGCAGTGGTTCTTTAATTCTGTGGGGGAAAAAAAGAAAAGGAAAAAAAAAAAAATCAAGACACTGTCCCATATGTATTAAAATGTAAACAAAGGGGTATTAAGCACAGCTGCCCTGTTCCTTTCTGTTCCACTGGAGTATTTCTCTGTGTCAAGCCATCAGCATGCAGAGCAGAGCCTCTGGTGTTGCAGGCACTGAATACAGATGGAAGTGACTCCCTTGGAAATGCATCAGTTTAGTGCAGTAGGGCACTGATATTCCTAAATCCAGACTTTATTGTTGCTGTGCCTCAAGAACTTGGACAGTTCTCTTCTTTAAGGGCTTGTGAGACATCTGTGGAAATGTGAGCCATGATGTCTGGCCTTGACACCCTTGTAAATTCATCTCTTATTTCAGAAGATTTTACAGGCTACATCTTGCCATCCTTTTAATTTTTTTCATGTTTTATTAGCCATGCAGAGCTTGATTTGTTTTACTCATCACCCTTGGCCAGCAGAAGGTGTGTTTTAGAATCTTGAAGTGTATGATTTTCCAGTATATTATTATTTCAAGTCAAGTATATTATTATTTCAAGTCTTCTCCCTTTGGACACATTTTCCTTGTCTCTTTCCCATCAAGTAAAGAATGACAGAGAAGCTTGGTGACTTTTTGACAGGGATTTGATTGTGAGCCTCAATTCCCAGTTATGTAAAGGAGCTTTGGTTTATGCAAACTGTTTTCCTTCAGGCATTACTGGCACCAGCACCCAAACTGTCCTGGATTCAGCCTGACTCTTTGCAACACACACAGAATAGTTAATGCAAAAAAAAGGACCTGCTGAGAATCAGGAAGCCTTGATGCATAAAAGGGAGCTGTGGTAGCAAAAAGAGGCCAAGAAACAGGAACTGCAACAGAAAGCAGCTGAAAGTCAGCAGCTCCTGCAACTTGGGATCCACCCAAGGGTATTGAGGGAGCTGACAGGAGCTCACCAAGCCCCTCTCCAGCATTGGTGTCCCCCAGGGATCAGTGTTGGGCCCAGTGCTGTTCAATATCTTTATTGATGATTGAGATGAGGGGATTGAGTCCATCATCAGCAAGTTTGCAGATGACACTAAGCTGGGGGGGAGTGTGGATCAGCTGGAAGGCAGGAGGGCTCTGCAGAGGGACCTGGACAGACTGGAGAGTTGGGCTGATCCCAACGGGATGAGGTTCAACAAGGCCAAGTGCCGGGTCCTGCACTTTGGCCACAAGAACCCCATGGGGAGCTCCAGGCTGGGCAGAGAGTGGCTGAGAGCAGCCAGACAGAGAGGGAGCTGGGAGTCTGGATTGCCAGGAAGCTGAAGAGGAGGCAGCAGTGTGCCCAGGTGGCCAAGAAGGCCAATGGCATCCTGGGCTGGCTCAGGAAGAGCGTGGCCAGCAGGTCCAGGGAAGGGATTCTGCCCCTGTGCTCAGCCCTGGGGAGGCCACAGCTTGAGTCCTGTGTCCAGTTCTGGGCCCCTCAGCTCAGGAAGGAGATTGAGGTGCTGGAGCAGGTCCAAAGGAGGCAACTGGGCTGGGGAAGGGACTGGAGCACAGATCCTATGAGGAGAGGCTGAGGGAGCTGGGGGTGTTGAGGCTGGAGAAGAGGAGGCTCAGGGGAGACCTCATCACTCTCTCCAACTCCCTGAAAGGAGGTTGGAGCCAGGGGGGGGTTGGGCTCTTTTCCCAGGCAACTCTCAGCAAGACAAGAGGGCACAAGAGGTCTCAAGTTGTGCCAGGGGAGGTTTAGGTTGGACATTAGAAAGGATTTCTTTCTGGAGAGGGTGATCAGGCATTGGAATGGGCTGCCCAGGGAAGGGGTGGATTCTCCATCCCTGGAGATATTTCCAAAGAGCCTGGATGTGGCACTCAGTGCCATGGGCTGGGAACTGCAGTGGGAGTGGATCAAGGGTTGGACTTGATGAGCCCTGAGGTCCCTTCCAACCCAGCCCATTCTAGGATTCTGTGATTTATCAACAGTCTTGGTTAACAGGGGAGGTCCCAGGTGACTGGAGGCTTGTCACTGTGACTCCCACCTCCCGGAATCAGAATAGAATCAGAATGATTCTCCATAGAATCAGAGTGTTTTGAGTTGGAAGAGACCATTTCTGATTCTCCATAGAATCAGAATCTCTGTAGAATCAGAATGTTTTGAGTTGGGAGGGGCCTTGATGATCAGGTAGTTGCAAGCCCCCTGCTGTGGGCAGAGACACCTTCCACCAGACCAGGTTCCTCCAAGCCCCATCCAACCTGGCCTTGAACACTTTCAGGGATGGGACAGCCTCAGCTTCTCTGGGCAACCTGGGCCAGTGTCTCACCACCCTCACAAGAAAGAATTTCCTCTTAATGTTTAACCAAAATTTCCTCTCTTCCCGTTTGAAACCATTTTCCTCCCCCCTCCTGTCAAAAATCATTCCACCTCCTCCTGTCACCCCATGCCCTACACAAAGTCCCTCCCTCTTCTGCATTCAGCTTTCTCCAGCCTTTTCCCAGCCTTATTTCTGAGGAGAGCACCTCTTCTGGTGGCTTCTTGTTCCAATTTCAAGGATGCTTTGTGGTCCACATCCCCAGTTGCTGTTCCTTACAGGAGATCAGCCCCTTGGTAAATTAATCCAGACATTGGGCAGCTCACACACTTGGTGATGGTGTGGATCTCTCCTGCCTCCTCTGCTGCTGGGTCACCAGTCCTGTTCTCTCTCCTTGATTTCCTCTAAAAGCATCACATAAATAATGGTCTATCTCACTAGATGGATAAACTTCCCTCAGGGACAAAGAATCACGGAATGTTTAGGTGGGAAGAGACCTCCAGGATCATCGAGTCCAACCTGTGACCAACACCACAATCCAACTACTAAACCATGTCCTTAAGGACCAGGTCCAAACACCTTTTAAATGCTTCCAGGGCTGGTGGCTCCACCTCTGTCCTGGGCCATTCCAATGCCTGACAACCCTCTCAGTGAAAAATTATTCCCTAACATCCAGCCTCAACCTCCCCTGGTGCAGATTCCATCCATTCCCTCTGGTCCTATCACATTTTATTAAGGGGAAGAGGCTTTTTCCCTCCTCACTCCAACCTCCCTTGAGGGAGCTGAAGAGAGCTCTGAGGTCTCCTCTCAGCCTCCTCAATCTGAATAATTGCCCGGTTTTCCATAGCTGATCCCTGCCAGCTCCTCACGAGTGTGGGAAGATGTTTTGGACATTTGGTACCCCCGTGCCATGCGTGGTACACGATGGCACGAACCCCTGAGTCTCTCGAATTATTGGGATTTAAGGACCGCCCTGTGGCACCAGAGCTTGCAGTAGCCAACCGGTTCCAGTAGATGTTGCTGTGCTTTCAGCTAAAGGCTGGGAGGAGATGTTCATGGAGCAGGGGAATTGTGAAGAATTAGGGAAAACCATCGGAAAGGTTGTTGGAGCCAGCAGTGAAACTCAAGTGTGGGGAAAATCACCCCCCAGATGGGGCAGTTTACATTTTACAGGTTGCAAGGCAGAGGTGCAGAAGGCTCTGGCAAAAAGCAGATGGGTGGTAGCATCAGGGCTGTTTCCAGACATCTCTCAGGCCTCCAACTGTGTTGGCTCTTCAGAGCTGCAGGTTTGATGTCAGGCAGAAGATGGGGCACTGCTTTAAATAAAAACCAGTTCTCAATTGCCCTTCAGTCTACAGCAGGAAAAGCCTCCCAAGCTTTCTAGCCCACCCCATGGCCAGTTAAACCCTCTAGAGAACAGAACAGGAGATGTCAGAATTTATCAGAATGTTGGGGTTGGAAGAGACCTCCAGGACCATCCAGTCCAACCTTTGACCACCACCATAATCCAACTACTAACCCATGTCCTTAAGGACCAGGTCCAAATGCCTTTTAATGCCTCCAGGGATGAAACCCTCTAGAGAACAGAACAGGAGATGTCAGAATTTATCAGAATGTTTGGGTTGGAAGAGACCTCCAGGATCATCCAGTCCAACCTTGGACCAACACCATAATCCAACTACTAAACCATGTCCTTAAGGACCAGGTCCAGATGCCTTTTAATGCCTCCAGGAATGGTGATTTCACCACTTGTCCACCCTACAAGTAGAAATAAGGAAAACCAGAGAAATCAGGGGACATGTGAAGTTGTTCTGTTCCCACATCTACTCCATGTGCTCACAGGGACCTTGCAATGTCCATAACCAAGGTTTGCAGCCAAGGGAGCCAGACTTTAAGGTACTTCCCAACCCAAACCATGATGATGATGATGATGAAGAATGGCTGGAGAATGGGTTTCTGCTTGGGCCAGGCTTAGCCAAGACACAGCCTGGCAGTAGCTCCACGTGATACAACTCTTTCTGGTAAAATGAGAAATATCCTTGTTTTCCAGGGCTTAGCCCCACTTGCAAAAAGAGCCAGGACAGCTATAGAAACAGCACCCTGTTGAAAAAATGTCCAGAAATAAAATCTAAAAAGAAAAAAAACAAAAAAACCAACCAAACCAAAACAAAAAAACACACAAAAAACCCAAAATGAAACCAAAAGAGAAAATAAAACAAACAAACAAAAAAGCAAAGCCCCCAAAACCAACCAACCAAAAAAAAAAAAACCAAACAAAACCAGAAGCCAAACAGGAGTTTGTTGGTTTCTTGGAAATATTTATGAACAATATTCACAGGAAATGTTCTCAAGGACAAGTCACATAACCACGTACAGAAACAAGACAGTGATGGGAAAACAGATGGGTCTGGCTCTCCACAGGGGACTTCTGATGCCTGATGAGTCCAAAGTCATCAGCTCAGCCCCATCACACACATACATCAAGCCTCTGGTGAAGAGCACCCTCATACCATCAGCACTCCTGATGAAATACTTGAGCTGGCAAGGGTTTGATTTATTAACCCAGGAGATAACTGCTGCCAGCAAAGAAAAGCCACCCAGTTTTCTGATTTTCCAACCCATTCACTTTTTGTAATTTAATTTTGCAAATGTTCTTTAATTCAGTACACATAGGACAGTTTTCTGCTAATGGTCCTTCCATTTATTTGCTTATGAGTGAGAATTTTGCACCAGAGGGGACCATTTTTACACCCAAAGTAAGAGACTATAAAGCTGGAAAAAAATAATGCAATAGTTCTGGCTTCTGGTCCGTGATAAGGTAGATGTCTCATTTATTTAATTTATTTGATGTCTAATTTATTAGATGTCTAATTTCTTATTTATTTGAATTAAATGTAATTAAACACTAAAGTCATGTTAAGATATTATTACTATTATGTTGCTCTGATGTTTTGTTTGACACAAGAAGGAAAAAAGAAGGAGAGAATTGTTTGACTCTTCAGAGGGTATCACAAATAAAGCCCATTTTTTGCCTACATCAAATTAAAGCCCTAATCAGTGTTGACATTAAAAACCTCCCTGGGAGCCTCTGAACCAGCAGAGTCCTTACACTGAATGTCTGCAGGGGAAACAAGAATAAAACATCCTTAAATCTATATTGACACCCCTAAGCTTTCTATGTATTAATAATTAGCAGTGCTGTTTACCATCTGTATAAGATTATTTATTTGGAGGCCCAATCAGCATTTAACCATCTCTTCAGCCCAAATTTTGGAGGCAAAAGCAACACATGGCTCTGTGTTCTGAAGCCCCTTAGGACAACCCAGTTGCCCGGGCCATGCAGCTGGGACATCCCATCTGGTTTTCCAACTAAATCAGGGCAAATTTATGCTTTTCATTGCACCAATACAGGGCTGGGCTCTTTCTGAAACAGTCTGTGCTTGGGCAGCTCCAATTTCTGTGCTGGCAAAGTAAAACTCCAACAATGAATAGGCAGTGTCTGGTGGCATTTTTACAACTGGATCTGAAAGCCCTTGCTATTATTTTTTTCTTAAAAGCTTCAGACAGGCCACATCAGGACATATTTAGTCTGGAGAAGAGGAGGCTCAGGGGAGACCTCATCACTCTCTGCAGCTCCCTGAAAGGAGGTTGGGGGGGTCAGGCTCTGCTCCCAGGCAGAGATCAGTCAGACAAGAGGCCATGGGCTTCAGCTCTGCCAGGGGAGGGTTAGGTTGGATATTGGGAAGAAATTCTTTGCAGAGAGGGTGCTCAGGCATTGGGATGGGCTGCCCAGGGAGGGGGTGGATTCTCCATCCCTGGAGGTTTTTAAGAAGAGACTGAATGTGGCACTGAGTGCCATGGGCTGGGAACCACGGGGGGAATGGAGCAAGGGTTGGATGGATGATCCCAGAGCTCCTTTCCAACCCAAATGATTCCATGATTCCATGGTGGTCCTTGCCCCAGGGATGGCTCAGCATCCCCCTGCAAGCAGAACTGGGCTCTGGTGATCCATGGGACACCATCACACATTAAAAGTAGCATTTCCCAGTCTAAGAAAACAGCCTACCCAGCTTCTGTCCTGTGGATTTGAAGACTTGTTTATTACTGGTGAACCCAGCAGCCCCAGCAGACCTGTTGTGGGCACTGATAATCTGTGTCACCAGGCTATGGAAGGAGTGTCCCAAGAGCAGGGACACAGTCAGTCCTGCTTGGCAGAACAGGCTGTCCCCTGCTCTTCTCAGCCTGTTAGCTGGGTCCTTCACTGGAGTGTGATGTCCTTGCTTTACCCTACTCCAGATTTCTCTTTAGCAGAAGAATAGCATGATTCCATCTACCACAAGACAAACATCCTGTTTATAGCAAGAAATGTTTGATTCAGGACTTCATGATTCATGAATGGTGCATAATCTCCAAGGAAATTTAAAGAAATTCCAAGCAAGTCTCCATGACCTGCCCCAATATGCAGCCAGCCAGCATTTAGGAATCTTGGGAGTAATAAAAACTTTATGTACATTTTAAACATACTTCACTTTTGGTATCCTGTATTAAGCTTTCAGAAGACTTACCCACTACTCTAATAATCTGTTTGCACTAAATAATTCTGTCACTGTTTAGAGAGGAGGAACTAAAGAAGGAGGGCTATCAGACTCTGGGAGGGGTGGAATCCAAAGGGAAGAGTCTATTCCCTCCCATTTCCTGCCCATCCTCTATAAAGGTCAGGAAAGCCAACAGCTCCTCTGCTTTTTTTCCACTCCCTCCTGGCTGTGCTGCTGCTCCCCTGTGCTTCTTTACCTCCAGCTCCCCCCCTGCTCATCACAGCCCATATTTATGGGGTTGTGTATATATATATATTTATGTATATTTTTATTCTGTTACTTTATTCCTTATGTTCTTACCTTTCCTCTGTGTTAGTAAATCTGTAGCCAATTGTTTTTCAGTTCCCCAACTTAAAATCTCCATTCTTTATTCCCCTTTTATTTTCCTTTTGGGGTAGGGGGGGGGAATAGAGAGCAATTCTGCCTTTAGGTTTGTGGTCTGCCCAAACTGCTAAGCTGGGACAAATTCCTATTTCTCATTCATAATTTACAGTACTATTTGTCTTTTACAGCTTTTTTTTTTTTTTTAAGCTCACCAAATGTTGAAGCCAAGAAACATAGGAAGGTCAAAAGAAAGTAAGCAACTTGCTGAAGGTCCCTGAAAAAAACCAAAAAGGTAATCAAACCCAGGTGTCTCCACATCAGCTCAGCACTCCTCCAAACATGGATTCATTTTACAGCCCTTCAAAGGTCAAAGTCAGAAAGAGGTTTTAAAGAGAAAATAAAAATATATGTACAGAGAACACTTTGCACAGCAAACCTAGAGGTTTGCACAGACCTTTACAGAGCCTAAATAAATGCAATGTCACTTGTTGACTGTCAGTCACCCCATGGAGGGATTGGGGGCTCCATCTTAAACTGTGAGAAGTTTGGTTCCTTTGCAAGGGAAAAAAAAACCCAGAAAACCAGAAAAAAAACCCCAAACCCCAACTTTGAATGAGGAATCAACTGTAACTACACTGGAAAGAACTTATGTGGCATAAATGTCCCTGCTCACTTCAAAGGTCCTGAAGAGTTTGTGAAGAAGCAGCCAGGAACATGGGCAGAGGTGAGGAAGGAAAGGCAAAGCACTTTCAAGACCCAAGAAGCAGTGACTAAGCCTGACATCAACCTACAGCAGCTCAAAAGCTCTGGATATCCAGGAGTCCAGTCACCACTGCACCAAATGAGAGCTGGGAGAGCTTTCATACCAGATTATGAGCCCTACCTGAATCTCTTGAGTCCTCAGAAAGCTCAGACAATTTTTTAAAACTTTATAGCACTTCAGGAAGGGCTTAGAAAACACACATTCTTTTTTTTTCTCCCCTCCTTGTCCTTTCTCCATCTTTTTTTGTGCTCACTCTGAGCAGGAAGGGAACCTCTCCCACTTGAAAGAGCATTTCCAGCTGGGTTGAATGCCTGCTGTCTGGAATAATGGGAGATCAGCACACAGAGTCATGGCTGCTTGAGTCAGCACATGGTTTTTCCAGGTGAAAGCTTTCTACAGGTGCTGATCCTGCTCCTCTTGGCTTGTCTGCTCCCAACCCCACAGCCAAGAGATGCTACTGTTGTCACACATCATCTTCCTTTAATCCTTCCTGAAAGCTGCAGGAACATTTGAGATTTTTCCAAGTACTGAGTTGCACCAGCCAAGCCAGCTCTGAAAGAGGTGACACTCCTGATCCTCACACCCTGATCCTCTTTCTAAAGTTATTTCAGCACTGAGGAACACCAAAGCTGGATGCTGAGGGCTTTACTTCTGGAGGAAGGTAAAGGCAGTTTTCCTGGTCTCTGGCAACATGATGGATGTTTAAGCCCAATGAGTTTTTGGTCCAGGGTTTTAGCTCTAACTCTTTTTTTTCAGCCAGCTGTCCCCATCCCATCTGGTTCTCCTTGTAGGGTGGTTCTCTAGGAAGGGACAAGCAGTTTGTGGTCACCAACAGTGATGGTTGCCAGCAGGAGAGATAGAAACTGTGAGGATAGAAAGGCTTGATACATCAGGTCTACACAAGTGCAACATACCTTCTCCAGAAGGCACTTTGCAGCCCTGAATTTTCCACAATTAAGGACGTTTAAGGGCAGCATTTCACAGAAATAGATGAATTTTGCAAAAACTTCTTTTGCTTATTTTGTGTTCTGGGGTTAAGAGAAGAACACAAACCAGATAGCTGTTGGGTTCTGCTAAGAAACCTGCCTACATTTGGAGTTTTGAGTCCCCTGTGTGTGCTGGCACCTGCCACACCTCAGCACAGTCTCTGGGCACTTGCACTTGGTGTTCTTGCTACCATGCTTCTGGCAGAGTGAAAAGATCAATGCAAAGCACCAGGTTTGGGGACCAGGGTTGTGAAGGATGAATACAAACACATACAGCATTATTCACATGGCTAAACTGTACCTGGAAGTTTCCCATGACTTGCATGCTTGCCTTCCCTTATATATATTTGATTTGGTTTGGTTGTTGTTTTTGAAATAAAGCTTGGCAGCAATTCAGACCTAGGATTAAAATAACTTCTCCGTGTCATCCCGAGGTGCTGGCATGGCCTGTGGGAGGTCTGGCTCCTCCTGAACATGCAGGAGGTAAGAAGCATCCCTTCTCACAGCCTTTATCTGGAGATATTCATGCAGTTGTTCCTTCTGACAAGCTTTGGAAATCTTAGTTTAGGAGGTCCTTAAACCCAGGTACTGGTTCCTAGCATAGGAACAGACATCTGACAGCATCAGACTGTAGGAAGGTTCATTTCACCCCCTAAAAGGTATGAAACTTGTAATTAAGATTTAGCTCCTCTAAAGCTGCTATTGCAAGAGAATCTGGCTTTTTATTTAGAAGTAGATTTCTTTCTCCAGCTGTGAGGGCCTGAGTGTTTGAGAACAAGGACTCAATGTTCAGAAGCCAGTAAGCAAATAGAGACCTTGAGGTTTCTTTGTAATTAAAAAAAAAAAAAAAAAAAAAGTTATGACTGAGGTCTGACTCATGATTTTCAAATTCTTGGAGGGACTGAACTCTGTAGTCTCCTGTGAATTGGGACTTTCATGAGTTTCCTTGCACACAGCTAAAAGAAGTTTCACCCAAGCCTTTCAACCCATAGCTGCACTACACGGAAATTTGGTTCACTGAATGCAGTCCAGGAAAAGCTGGTCTGTGACTTCTAGAGGAGATATTAATGAATAATACATCCAGCTGCTTTCAGCAAATTAAAACCCCTAATGAAAAGCAAAGTCATATTTCCAGGTCAGGTCCCAGTTGTGCATGTTCATGGTAAGGAGCAGTATATTGACCTTCAGCCTGGCTTAGCCTGAAGCACTCAGAAAGCCAAAAGCTTTTCTTTAAATACACTGCTTCACTTCTTGAAAGAGTGGTTATGTATCTTGGCTGACACTGCTGGACACTGTCATTCTTTGTACCCTGCATACTTCTGCACCTCTTCCAGCCCCCAAGGTCACTCAGTGCAGAAGCACCAGGACTCTAAAGAAGTTTCAGACCTACACCAGGATAGCTCAACCTCCATGAATTCTCACACCCAAAGCCTTCACCACATCCAAGGACAAACAGACAAACCTTGCAGGGTGCTCCCAGAAGCATGGAATGGTCCCTGAAGCATGGACTGATCCGTGCTGCATGGGACAAGTAGCACGTCCCAGAGCAGGCTGGGTTCAGGGATCTCTTTCCCAGGAGGGAAAGCTAGAAGTGGGGTGGATAGGTTTGCTTTGCAGTAGGTATCAGGTGAGGTTTAGGTTGGGTATTAGAAGAAATTTCTACACTGAAAGGGTTATCAGACACTGGAAGAGGCTACTCAGGGCAGTGGTGGAGTCACCATGCCTGGAGGTGTTTAAAAGCCAGGTATGTGATCATAGAATCCTAGAATGGGCTGGGTTGGAAGGGACCTCAGAGCTCATCAAGTCCAACCCTTGATCCACTCCCACTGCAGTTCCCAGCCCATGGCACTGAGTGCCACATCCAGGCTCTTTTGAAATATCTCCAGGGATGGAGAATCCACCCCTTCCCTGGGCAGCCCATTCCAATGCCTGATCACCCTCTCCCTAAAGAAATTCTTTCTAATGTCCAACCTAAACCTCCCCTGGCACAACTTGAGACCTCTTGTGCCCTCTTGTCTTGCTGAGAGTTGCCTGGGAAAAGAGCCCAACCCCCCCCTGGCTCCAACCTCCTTTCAGGGAGTTGGAGAGAGTGATGAGGTCTCCCCTGAGCCTCCTCTTCTCCAGCCTCAACACCCCCAGCTCCCTCAGCCTCTCCTCATAGGATCTGTGCTCCAGTCCCTTCCCCAGCCCAGTTGCCTCCTTTGGACCTGCTCCAGCACCTCAATCTCCTTCCTGAGCTGAGGGGCCCAGAACTGGACACAGGACTCAAGCTGTGGCCTCCCCAGGGCTGAGCACAGGGGCAGAATCCCTTCCCTGGACCTGCTGGCCACACTGTTCCTGAGCCAGTCCAGGATGCCATTGGCCTTCTTGGCCACCTGGGCACACTGCTGGCTCCTCTTCAGCTTCCTGGCAATCCAGACTCCCAGCTCCCTCTCTGTCTGGCTGCTCTCAGCCACTCTGTGCCCAGCCTGGAGCTCCCCATGGGGTTCTTGTGGCCAAAGTGCAGGACCCGGCACTTGGCCTTGTTGAACCTCATCCTGTGATGAGGGACATGGTTTAATGGTGGCCTTGGCAGTGCTGGACTTGATGGTCTTAAAGGTCTTTTCCAATCAAAATAATTGTGTGATTGATTCTGTGCTGCTGTTCCTTGCCCTGGGCTTTGTTATTACACTTCATGCTGGGGCCATTGCCACTTCCCACTGCTCAGCACTCCCTGGAGCACACTGTGCTGTGCCAGCAAGGTGATAAAGCTGCTTTATGATCTATGGTGGTTGGTTTTAATTAAAGCTGCCTCCTCTCCACCACTTCTCCCCTTGCATGGACACAAATGATTTCTTCTTTGATGCACTAGATGCCAAGCTCACAATTATGAGCTGCCATTAATAAGGAACCTTCTCTCATCACTGCCACTGGCTCAAGTGGAATTGGAAGAAGACAACCAAGAAGAAGATATATAGTGACAGCAAATGAACCCTCCACTTCACTTCAGCCACTAAACAGAACACTGATTAAGCATGTTACTTCCCAACTTCTCCATCTGTGACCTCCTGAAGGGCAGCAGCAAAGGGTAATGAGAAGCTTTAGCTTGCACCACCAGGGCAGCAGAGAAACTTTTAGCCCTTTGGCCCAATGGCACTGGTCCCAGTCAGGAAACCATGGTGGTGCTTATCTATAGGACTCCATCCTTGATTCCTACTGACACCTTCTGTGTGGGGGTGTCTCCTCTCCTAAGATGACTGATTTTAGTACAAGCCCCTGAAGATAGGAAAGCCCAAGCTGGCTGGGGGATCTGAGGGGCTTAGGGTCCATGCTGTTGAGGCAGCAATGGTATTTTTTGCCTCCCTGACCTGATGCTGAGGTCTCCTGTGGAGGTCAGGAAAAATGCAGAGTTTTTTGCCAGGCTCAAACAAGCATAGGCACAGAAGTCCTGTCTCAGGTTCTTTCACCCTTATACTGTTTTTACAGCATGGAAGGTTCAAGCAAGCCATTTTATCTCCAAAGCACCCTTATGGAGGGGAAAAAAGAAAACCCACTGAACTCTTGACCCTGTATTCCAGGTAAAGAAGTCAAGCAGATGGACCTTGCTTTTAGGACCACCTTTGGCAGAGACAGTATTTAAACTCCACAGCACCAGGCCATTGACAGGCAATATTCTTGTTTTCAGAGTGGAAGTTGTCTTCTTCCCCCAGAAAAGCAGAAGACAAAGCTTCCAAGAGCCTTCCTGAGCAGGCAGTTACCTCAGGACTCTCTGTGGAGGGTCAAGGTGGAAGATGGCAATCAGCAGAGGTTGGGGCAGGTTTTGATGGTGCTTGGCATCAAGGTCCATCAGTCATGCAAACATGTGAATAAATAACATTAAAACTTCAAGTCCTGGAGCTGATGAGGAAGAAAGCTTAGTGGTCACTTCAGGACAGCAAGCAGTTTCATCTCTTGAATGCATGGAATGAGTGCTGTCTCATTTCTTGTGTATCTCCAGTGTTGTCATAGAAGCAAGGAACATATTTTTCTGCTGCAGATCTACTTTGGTACATCCCAAGCTGGTACATTTTGTGCTTGGTGTCTGTCTCCAGGGGACAAGAACAGCCATCTCAAACCTGTCTGAACTTTTAGGAGCTGGTGGCATGCTGTGTATTTTAAAAGGCCCTGGGGTGTACATCTCAAAGTCAACAGACTGAAATGTCAGGGGGTGGGTGACTGTACCAAGCCATGGTGTTGCTGAATGATTTTTGGCTGTTAATGCAAAAGTTAAACAATTAATTTGTTTGCAAATACCAAGTATTTTTAGAAATTTAGTGTGTACATTCAGGCTTTCATATAGACAGGGGAAGGTTTTTCAAGACTACGTTTGACCTGGAACTTATGAATTCAATAACATTTCAGTGCTGGACATTCTCTATTTGCTACTGGTAACAAACAGGTGGGTGTTTTTCTTCAGAATATAGTTTTTTAGCAATATAAAGACTCATGTTGCTGTTTTGCAAAGCCAGCTGACCTCATGCTAATTAACTGCATTTGGAGGCACACAAGGTAACCTCACACAAAGCAAAACAATTATGAACCACCTAATAAAAAACAGCTGCTGCTCAACTTCATGTGTTCAGCTTTAAACTTAAAGATTTCCACATGAGCACTTGGCTATATTTATCTCTTTAAAATTAAACAGAAAGGAAAAAATAGGCCCTTTTGCCTTTGAACTGGAACATAAGGTCATGGTGACAAGTGGCCTTGGCAGTTCTGGGGAAGTCTGGCTGGGGCAAAGGCTCCTTGCAGCTCAAGTCATCACCATCAACATGGTGATGTTCATCTGTGGTCTCCAGCAGGGCTGGAAAATAATCCTGTCATGTTCTGAGGCAACATCCTGCTCAAGACAGAGTCTTCACGTGATGTAAAAAAAATTAAGTTAAAAATATCGTGCCCAGCCTTTCCTGTAAGTTCTCACATGTGAATCTGAAAAAAAAAAAATCAGGAGTAAAGTATTTGCCATTTGTTTCTGGAAGTCCTGAGGAAAAGAGACACATCTGCAAGTGACTCAGAGGGTCTTTGTGAAAATAGCACTTGTCACTCATCTGGATATTCCACTAATCCAGGCTGCTCCCAGCAGAGTCCATTCTGACCTCTTTGCAGGTGTGGCTGGGATGATGAGCCATGATGGGAGCTGTCTTTGTGCTGAAGGAAAACCAGACATAATTTTGGTGTTCCTGCTGTCCTCTGCTCACCTTTTGGCCCCACCCAGTCTTAGCCAGGCTGAGGCTGGACCATTCCTGTAGGGAAATGGGCAGGGATCCTGCTTAAAAAATAGGGATGCTCAGGGGAGGCTGCCCTGAGCTGGAGGATCAGTGGTAGCTCAGATGCCACTCCAAAAACTGACAAAAATTGACAGATGCCACTCCAAAAATTGACAAAAGTCAATTTTTCTCTCTTTGATTAGATGTGTTTGGACACTGAAGAGTCCCAGTGACAATGAAATTATTAGGCAATGAAATTAAGCAATGAAGGAGGATCCTGTTCTGCTAAACTTGGTTTTGGTGTTACAGTATTTCTCCACCTATAAATCTTGACTGAGCACGACCTCAGGTTGCAAATCCAAAGTGACAGATCAGGAGAGTCACTGGGAGAAGACTCAGGGGAAAGAGGCAGCAATGACATTGGTGACATGGAGTGAGGGGTCTTTGACAGCAGTGCAAGCAGAAGCCAACCTGGAAAGCAGCAACTTTGATCATCTCACCTCTGAAAGGAACCAGGGAGCAGCAAGGACCCTGAGCCCAAGGCTCGTACCCCTTGCTGCATGCAAGCTGCATGCTGTGATTTTCGGAGGCATTCCCAGGAACAGCCCAGCTGCATTTCCAGTTTTCATCCAGCAAAAGAGGTCATATTATCAAGAAGCACCAAGATATCCTTTGATCATCTCCAGGCTAACTCCCACGGGGCAATTTTAATTGCTGAAGTCACAGGCACGCAGCTCAGATCTGTACCAAGGACTGGGAAACTCTAGGACCCTTTCCTTTTTTTTCCCCTTTATATTTTTTCTCCTGAAGGAATGCTTGCTGTGCTGGGCAGATGTACAACATGACTGCAAGAGTCTCAGACATGTGGAGCCAGTGGAAAAAAAACCCAGAAGTCCATACTTAGGTTGTGCTGAGCTCTGTGAACAGCAGTGATGGCTCTGAAGCTCCCAGGGGGACAGGGATAAAAAAACCACAGCAGCTGAAGGCCCCACTCTGAAGTTCCTCTGTGGGGCTGCAGATGAGGATGTTGATTTTGAGGCTGTTCAATTGCATTTGGAAGGAATCTGTTCCACCAGTGGAAACTTCTGTGGGTGAAGCACTTAGAGAGGGAAGAAGCAGTTAAACTTCTGCCTCTCTCAAACTTAGAAACATGGCTGAGATGCAAAATTTAGGAAACCAAGATAAAAATCAAGCCAGCTGCTTCCCCCAGAGCTTTTTAAGAGTATTGCTTAATGGGACAGCAGCATGGACTAAGTGGCACATTCTGAGTACAGACTTTTCTGACTCAAGCCATGAAACCCACCAATTGTAAATTCTGACCATGTAATTTGCCCTTCCCAAACAGACTCAAAAAACAGTGAAGCAGCAAAGAACAGGAGGTGAACTGGAAAGCATTTTTTGTGCATAGAAACTTATGCAGCTCGTAATATCCATATTATGGTATGATGAGGCCTTTGGTAATTAATTTGTCAAGGCTTTTATTTGACAAGAGGGTACAAGTGGATCATAACATTGAGTCTCAACATGCCAGAGGAGCTGTGTTTGTGTATGGACAGTGAAAATGAATTTAGAATCATAGAATTACTCAGGCTGGAAAAGACCTTCAAGATCATCTAGTCCAGCCTTGTCCTAACCCTATTACCCTATTCCTGATGAGCCACCACTAAACCATGTCCCCAGGCACCACATCCAGGTGATTTTTAAACAAATTCAGGGATGGAGACTCAACCACCTCCCTGGGGAGGTGATGAACTCCTTATCACTGATTTGGGCCTGGTCTAAATTAAACCAAAATCAATCATAGAATCACAGAATGGTTTGGGTTGGAAGGGACCTTGAATATAATTTCTTCTAACCCTGGGTCCCTTTTGACCTGAACCATGCTGTGATTCCATAGTTCTATGACTGACCCCTGAGGCACACCACAGCCTCCATGTGGACTTTGTGCCACTCATCCCAATCCTTGGACAACCATACTGGAATTACCCACGCCAGGCTGTCTGCTCTGTTATGGACATCACCTGGTTTAAAAATCAATGGATTTGTCCCTGTTCTGGTTTGAGAGTACCAGGATGGGGCTTTCCTGGTACACCTGAGGAGTGTGGGTTTAATTTTCTGGTATTTGTATATCTTTTAAATTCACCTTCATCATTATTATTACTATTTTGTTACACCTATTCTAGATTTTTTCCAAACTTAAAGTCTATCTCCCATATTCCCCTTTTTATCTCCCCCAGGGAGGGCAGTGGGGGGGATATCAGAGAGCATCTATCACCTGGTTTTTGGCTGAAACAGTGACAACATTCTCATGGTGACATTTTCTGTGGTGATGGATGTACTCTGGATCAGCCTGGGGGGGAAAGATGTGTGAGGATGGAAGCTCCTGTGGGACAACCCCCAAAGATGCTGTGAGATGGAGGCTGCAGGAAGGCAAGGGGTGACCTCACAGTCCAGGTGACAGAAAAGTCACATTTGCCACCACTGCCACTATTTGGTTTCATAGCCAGAAGAGAGAGCTGCTGGCTAATGGGTGCTCAGGTTTCTGCTGAGCAGCTTGCAGTCCTGCCTGTCTGATTTACAGAAGTGCTCACTGTTCATAGCTGCTGGAGAACTCTGCCAGTGCTGCTGCAAGGGGTGCAAAACCTCTCTGGAGAGCCAGAGCCAAGGCAGATGGAGATTCAAATCCAACAGGGAGCTGCATCTTTACTTTTAGGGTCTTCAGGTCCTTGTCTGGCACAGGATGGTCACAGGTGCCTGGCTCAGCAGGGGTGGTCAGGGCTCATGCTGGCACCCAAATGTGCAGGGATGGACATAGAATCATAGAATCATAGAATCCTAGAATCATAGAATCCTAGGGGTTGGAAGGGACCTGGAAAGATCATCTAGTCCAACCCCCCCTGCCAGAGCAGGGCCCCCTAGAGTACATCCCCTAGGAACGTGTCCAGGTGGGGTTTGAATGTCTCCAGTGAAGGAGACTCCACAACCCCCCTGGGCAGCCTGTTCCAGGGCTCTGTCACCCTTACAGTAAAAAAATTTTTTCTGATATTCAACTTGAACCTCCTATGCTCCAATTTACACCCATTACCCCTTGTCCTATCACTGGTCACCACTGAGAAAAGCCTAACTCCATCTCCCTGACACTCACCCCTTACATATTTGAAAACATTGATGAGGTCACCCCTCAGTCTCCTTTTCTCCAAACTAAAGAGACCCAGCTCCCTCAGCCTTTCCTCATAAGGGAGATGTTCCACTCCCTTAATCATCTCAGTAGCTCTGCGCTGGACTCTTTCAAGCACTTCCCTGTCCTTCTTGAACTGAGGGACATGGACATCTCATGTCAGCCTGTGTTGGAATCAGAAACAAGAGTAAGGAGGAAGAAGAAGGCTCTTGTGTTGATTTGGCAGCTAAATGCTCCTTTAGAGATTAAAACAAGTGTTCTGCTCAAAATCTTGCAGGGGAGCTGAAGGTGAAATAAATGTGTGATTTGCCTTGTTTAACCTTTGAGTGGGTGACATTTCCAGAGCTATTAATGACAAGAAGCCTGTTGGTGAGCCCTCTTCATTTAGGGACCAGTTAATACCAGATCAAGGTCACCAGCAGCCAGTGTGGGTTGTTCATCCCTCAGAGATCTCCTTTGCAGTGGGATCAACACCCTGGCAGTTCACCTTTGGGCTCCATGGGAAAGCCATTGAGGGAGGAAGCATGGAGAGGCTGCTTTTGTCAGGCAGGATCTTCTAGGATGTCAAATTGGCAGCTTTCAAATGCAGCCAAGAAGCCTTTTAGGCTGCTTTCCACAGGAAACAAGGATGTTGGGATCAGACCATGGTCAGCTTGAACCCAAGTTAGCTAGCAAGCTGCAGTAAGGCTATTAAAAAATTAAAATCCTCTAAATTTCATTAAAAGATAAGCACGTAGAGGAAAGTGATGTTATTGAGTCTGCTGCAGAGGAGCTGTCTCCTAGATCTTGTCTGCAGCAGCTGCTGCTGGCCATGGATATACTTGCCAACAAATCCACAGGCACAAAGCTCCAGGAAACAGCTTGCACTGCCTTCTGTCTGGGGCACACTAAAGGAACAGACACACAATTTCTGTGGGGGCCTCTGGTGACACGGGAGAGTGAGTGGTGAAAGGAAAAGTTCAGGACATGAGCTGAAGTTGTGCTGTGGAGAGCTTAGCTTCTGGAGGTCCTGTGATGGGACCCATCACAAGCTATGGGTTACTTGCACAAGCAGTGCAAGAAATGTGGTAATGTCAGACCAAAAAACCCACTCAGAACCCAAGCTGTTTCATGCAGCCTGGTCTTGTGGGGTTTTGGGCAGGAATTTGTAATATTCTTTCTTTTCGTTTTAGGATTTTTTTTTTTTCCTTTTCGGGAGAGAATTAGAAAGTTGGCTACCTTAAATCAGTCTTAAGTGATTCTGAGATTATTTTGGGCTGATTATTAGCCAGAAAAAAAAAGTACTTGGAGATGTTAGACTGTTTCAAAGCCAGAGAAAGAACGTGATGACACCAAGAAACAAACTGGAACCTGCACTGCTCTGCTTCCTACACTGGCACCTGAAACCACACTGAATAAAGCTCTCAAAAAACAGCTACAAGAATCCAGGTATAAAATCCATTTCAGGCACAACAAGCTTTATTTTTTCCCCCATTCAACACATTCCAAAGCAAAAAAAAAAATTAAAAAAAAATAAAAGCTTCACAGTATGGTCTATACTGCAACAAGCATTTGATCTCAGGAAGAACGTGTTAGGACTCAGCTTTGCCACAAACATTTCTGCATAACATGTGTTGCTCACCTGCTTCTTCAGAGGTGGAATGGAAACCTTTGGGTTGTGGGAGCAACTGGGATTTCACCAGAGCTGCAGAGCCAGCTCCCATAGCCCTGCCACAGCCTTGCCTGCAGCTTCTGACCCAAGAGTTGGATCCATTTATTGCTGGCACCAAGGTGCTGGGAAGCACCATCCCCTGATGGTGGCTGTCAGTGTGGTTCCAGTGCTGGAGACCTCCTTCTTCAGCAGATGTGAGCTGCCTAAGAAGAAGAGAATAAAGACTTGAATGCTTTCCCTTTTTCCAGCATGCTCAGCAGCAGCACTTGGCAGCCAGGAGTCCCCAAACTGGATCTTGTACCCTGAACCTTCTCAGCAGCACTGAAGCTCCTGAGCTGGATGGAGCAGGTCAGACTGATGGAGCAGATGCAATCTTTATAGCAGTGAGGGTACCTGAGAAACTGCTGATTGGACTAAATTTAAAGCTAGCACCCAGCAAACAGCCTCAAAGCTTTTTTATTTTAGCTGAGCATATATGTTTAGCACCATAAATGGCAGAGGTCAGGGAGTGGAAGAGCCCGTGCTTGTTAATCAGAGTAGGACAGCACTATTTAAATAGTGCTCTCACCCAGAAAAATGGTGTTTAGCTGAGCTCCTGAAGTCATTTTTGAGCCATGAATTAGTGTTTTTGAAGAGAAAAGGGATGGAAATGTGGGCAAATCACTCATGGGTCATCCTGCTTCAGCATAAATACATTTCACATCCATCTGCACTTGGCAAACCCAGGGAAGAGACTGCACTTGGCAAACTAAGTTGTATTTAGCCTCTAGCTAGAAATGTTTGTAATTTTTCCTAAAAAGAGCCCTGAGTATGTTCAGCTGCTGTCAGCTGAAGCATGGGAGGGAGCAGTTATCCTGGGAGAAGTCTGTGAATCCAGGTTTATCTTGTATTAAAATACCTGCTGCTCACTGGCCCATTGGAAAGGCTGAGTGAGCTCTGAGCATCTTCCTGACCTCCTCTCAACTTGTTTCCACCACTCTGTGTCCTTCTTATGGTGGGGGCTCCAGAACTGAAGACAGGAAGGGGGGGAAATCATCTACCTTGGCCCTGTGGTCGTGCTTCTGGGAGCCCAGGACTCAGTAAGGATATACCAACACCCTAAGGATACACCAACACCCTAAGGATACACCAACACCCTAAGGATACACCAGCAGAAGGTCTCCCTGCATCTTTGACACAAAGCTCAGAGCATTTTGAGGTGTCCCTCAAAATTCTCCTACCACCAGGAGAATTAAAATGTTCTTACTAAAAATGAGCACCAGGGTGGAATGCAAACCTGCACCTAAACACATTCCAGCCTCTCAGGGCACTTGCCTTTGAATTTCAGATTTAAAGTTCAGAGTTAAAAGGGTAATGACCAGCACCACACCTTAAAACAACTTGGCCCAGGCCCTGTCTTTTACCTCAGATGATGAGCTGCATTTTCAACAACTTTATTTGGTATCATCAGATTGTGATGGCAGCTTTCCATTCAAAATAAATAATTTTACTTTGGGATTGGTCCCTTCAGTAATTTGTTCTCTGCATTTATGGCAGATAGTAACAACCAGAATATTTTAAATATTAGAGAGCAGCTTTTCTGTAAGGGATAAAAAGAAAAAAAATGTGGACATAAGAAGGTAGTGACAAGGTGGTTGGATGTTAGAACCTTTTCCTGACAGGCAGAGTTCATATTCTTGGAAGGATTTGGTTTATATTGGATTGAGAGATTGCACTTTTATTTGAAAATTTGAAGGACTTGTGGTCCTGAAACCTGGAAAGTTTCTTTAATTTCCACCTACCCTAAGAAAAGACATTGCTTCTACCCACAGCCCTTGCCTGGCATTGCTTGGCCAAGTTGACAGTTCTGAAAAGCAACTCAGACCATGGCCACTTTTGTTGCTGGTGGCAGCAGATTGCAGTCCAAAAGCAACAGTCATCCTGAGAAATGAATCCAGAATGTTTTCATTTTCTTTGATACTCTTGTCATGTTGCAAAATAATCTAGTTTTTCCTATTTTTCAATTATGATATAATATGGCCCACGTTTATACTGTCTGAGTAATTACCAGTCTGCAGGATTTTTACCCTGAGGAGCACAGGAGTTCTGGAGGGACATTTTAATTTCCATTAGCTGCCATATCCTGGAAAGATAATTAAACACACTTCATTTTGCATTTGAAATGGTACACAAACATTGGACATGAAAACCAGAGAGCTTTCCAAAAGAGAAGGTGAGGGTAGCTTCAAACTTTCCCTTGGCACCTGGCCATCAGCCAGGTTCAGCAGAAGTTCACTGTTTCCCTTTGTGTAAGGCTATTTGTTTAACATTTCTTTTGTCTGAAGTGGCCTTGTCAAATGAGATCTTGAGGTGATTTTCTTTTGGCCCTTCACTCCCATCTGAGCTGTCACTCCCACAGAAGCAGTTTGACTTTAGCTTAAAAGGAATGTATTAGTAGATAATTCTTTTTTTTTAAATCACATAAATGTTCAGCTTAATCCTCACAGCATCCATCAAGAAGACACTGGGCAGCCTCAGAATTTTATGGTGTGAAAATCCAAAGGCACTTCCAAGGACCAAGGATCAGTAACTTGGCTCATTTTGCCTTTGACAGGCTTGTCCAAAGCTTTTGCAGCCAAGTTCCAATTTCTGTAATGATAATTTGGCTCTTAAAATAAAAGTTTCACATTGGTTTGGGTGACAAACACATTCTTCACATCCTGGACAGAAATGCTGAGAGGATGAAATCCTTATCCTCTAACATGAAGCCATCCACGTGCTGCAGGTACCCAACATCCATGATGCCCTCCAGGGTCTGTGTGACACACACTGTGCTCCTGTCTTCATACTGTGGGGCATAATGTCATTCCCCTAAAGCAATTAATGTCACCTCCTGGCAGGTCTGTTATTTCAGAATTTCAGAATGTCTGAATTTTTAATTTTCAGAATTTAGCAGGGCCTGGAGCTGGAGTCACTGTTATTGCTTTGGCCACTGTCCCTCATCCCATGGCAGGAGATGCAACTGCTCTGATCAATGCTTGCAGCTTGGGCATGGACCTCTCTGTGTAGCTGCTTACCTACCTGATACTGAACCAGAATAATTGTATTTTCTCTTACTGTAAGACTATATTAAAGATAACATGGAAAGGGATTTTGCTAAGACTTTTAAAATGGTTATATTAACCTGTAAATTCACTAAGCTTTGTGCAGAGCCACGTCTACTAGTATTCAAAATGCAAATTAATAAAAAAACACATCACTGTTGGTATAGAATCACATGGTCCTCTGCTCCTACCTCTTCATAAAAGCAGGTCCAGTTACAGCAGGTTGCTTAGGACCATGTCCAGTCAAGTTCCAGATGGCTCCAAAGACTGATGTTTTACAGCCACTCTGGGCAGCCTCATGGTTCTGCATCCTCATGCAGAAAATTCTTTTTTTCTATAGAGCTGGAATTTTTATCTGAAAGACATGTACAATTAGAAGGAAAAAACCCCCTCAGCCCTAGCTGGATCTAGTAACTAAAATAATTTCTGGAGTGGTTTGCTTAGGCCTCGGAATTTCTCCTTCATCTTTAGCATCTTTCCACTGCAAACAAAATTACAGTTTTCTCTACTTAATTGTCTGTATAACTTGTGTCTGAGAAACTGCTGAGGCTATGCCTCATTTTAATTTCTTGCTGGCCTTGCTCAAAGGCCTGCTGTCATTGTATGTAACCCAGTATATTTGAAAAAAATCAATTACAGGAACTGATAAGAGTTACAGAAGAGCTGCAGATCCCCAGCAACAACTTAGACCAGCTCTGTAAAGCCCTCTCCTCCCTGAGCCCAGCCAGTTGCTGCTGCTGCCCTTTCAGTCATCTGGGAAAAGAGCTCAGGGAGGGGGTGGATTCTCCATCCCTGGAGGTTTTTAAGAAGAGACTGGATGTGTCACTGAGTGCCATGGGCTGGGAACCACGGGGGGAGTGGATCAAGGGTTGGATTGGATGCTCTCAGAGCTCCTTTCCAACCCGGATGATTCTGTGACTCTGGTATTCAGTGATTCTGTGAAGAGGACACGGCCTCAAGTTGTGCCAGGGGAGGCTAAGATTAGACATCGTGAGAAATTTTTTTTCCCAAAAAACTTGTCAGGCCCTGGAACAGGGAACTGGTGGCGTGTCTGTCCCTGGGGGGGATGTAAAAGCCGTGTGGATGTGGTGCTGAGGGACGTGGTTTAGCGGTGACCTGAGTGCTGGGTTACCAATCGGGCTTGATGATTTTAAAGCTCTTTTCCAACCAAAATGATTCTACCGGGAACTCGCAAGGCAGCAGCGGCCACAGCCCGAGGAGAGGGTTTGGTCTCGTTGTAGTGAGGGGTTCGGTCGCGTTGTGCCGAGGGGTTCGGTCGCGTTGTGCTGAGGGGTTTGGTCTCGTTGTAGTGAGGGGTTCGGTCTCGTTGTAGTGAGGGGTTTGGCCGCGTTGTGCTGAGGGGTTCGGTCACGTTGTGCTGAGGGGTTCGGTCTCGATGTGCTGAGGATCCCTAATGGGGTCCAAAGGGGACCCGAACCCCCCCGCCCCCTTCCCTCAGAGCCCCGGCGGGAGCGGGAAGGCGTTGGCAGCCAATCAGGAGCGAGAGGCTCTGAGGCGCAGGGTGAGCAGAGGCGGGAAGCGGGGTCGCATCCCTGAGGTGAGAGCGGGAGCGCCCTGAGGGGCTGCAGTTCACTCAGGGAGTGATGGTGGCTACTCAGAGAAAAAAGGCTGTGCTTCCAGCACCTACCACCATGGATTATTGGGGTACTTACTGGTAGCTTGCACTGGCAGCAGGAGTATGTTGGCAACAGGAGGTTGGTGACCTGCTCAGCGTGGTAGGACAGCTCTAAGGTGAGGAGATGGAGCTCAGGGAAGGGGTGAGTGGATCAAAAATTATATCACGCTGCTCTGTATTTGTGTTTCATATGCATTTTCTCAGCTCAGAGGTGGTCTGAAAAGCCCTTCATGCAGCCACAGGTGAGTGAGAATATTGCAGTGCTCCCAAAAACCTCAGGGTACCTCCCTGTGATGAACCAAAGGCACCTGAACTCTCTTGGCTTCCAAGGATGCTTTAAATTATTTTCACAGTCACACAAAGAGGATACAATCCTATGCACGCTTAATACACGTTATTTGAAAGTGGTATGGATTTTGTCTTTGGAGAGCAAATGAAATATTTACAGTCTATAAGTCATGGAAAATTGCTTTCTCTTTCAGCAACAGATCTACTTTCCTGGCCTGCTCCAGGGCAGATTGGGTAACAGTCTCCAACTCATCTCCTAGCCCACAGTGTTTTGTATTTATATAACATCTTGGAAAAGATTTTGTGTTTTACATATGATTTTCTGCCAGAGAGGGCACTGAATGCTTCACCTACATTGCAAGTAATACTCTGCATATATTGTTAGGAGAGTCTTTTGTAACATTTCTTTGCACCACACAGTATTTTTTTGTTGGCTTTGCTTATATCTGGTATCTCTTATGGGCTCTGAACAACTCGTATTTCTGAGTCATTTGCATTATTCTTAATACCATTGTGGCTCAGATGAGAGCTGGGTTTTTACATGGCACTTTACAAGCAGGACATGCATGTTCAAACACATCATAATGCTAGGGGATTTGTATCTTCAAAGTGCTGTTCAAATGCAGCAAAAGAAAACTGCACACCATTCAGGTGAGGAACCAAGGAGTATTTATTCCTGTTTTACTGAGGGTTGAGAAACAGAGTTGCTGAAATTGATGCCATGCCCAAACAAGCCCAGCATGCAGCCCAGGTGGGACCTCAAAGCCAATGCTCACCTCCCCATCACCACCACACCAAGCAAAGAACAGGCTCCTTGTGTTTTGCAAGCAGTTAGTCACATCTGAAGAAGCCTTCATCCTATTTAAAAGCATCAAAATGCAGCTGTCAGTACATGGCAGGGCAGGGAGTGTTTGCACACAGTTTCAGAAGACATTGGCTGAATTTCTCCCAATACCACTGAGTTGGGTGAGGGTGAACCTCCTCTTTAGTTGTACACACAAATAAGTAGCTCAGTCTGCCTCCTGGCCACAGTATAGAAAATATAAATAACACTTAATGCAGTGAAATGCAGTAGGATTAGTGGAGACAGCTGTTTTCCCCAGCCACCTGCATTCCTGTACTTCCTTCCAGAAATTAGCTGAGTTATTGGCATGTGTGTTAGGACATCTAAGAGTATAATTTGGTTCTCATTGAAACAGAGAACAGAAAAAACACTCATCCTCTTCTTCCTGATAACTGGGATCTGTTCAATCTCAGAATTACTTTTTTTTTTTCTCAACTGTTCCACCTGCAGCTAATATCACAAGTGTTGGTGTTTGCTAAAGAGGACAGAAAGGTCCTTTTACCTCCACCTTCATCACATTAAATGAGCTAATAAAGTATCTGGTCCTGCTCATCCAGACACCTCAAAGCCTGCATAAAGAAAACATCTGAAGAGAGGGCAAGAGGAAGAAGGAATGACTTCCACACAGCCCCCACCACAACATGGCCCAGTGACCACATAGACCATGGCTGATGGATCCCTTCATGCACACTGTTTTTAGCCAACCCTTAGATTTCAGATTTAAAAATCAGGTTTTTCAGACCACACAAGTGTGTTTGGGGAAAGGAGTTAGAGATGGGCAGGGGCCATGAGAAAAGTTTTGAACAAAGCCAGCGTGTGCCACACACATTGTGTGTGTTCTTTCATTTTAGAAAGGCTTTGCTGGATGGACATTGGGTGCTGGGAACTGCCTTCCCCTGTTTGGTCAACATGGAAGTCACAAATAGCTCAAGGTAGAGGTTGGGGTTTGTTCCACACCTTTGAACTGCCAACAACAGCCCACAGGGGAGAGCACAGCCCCACTGCAGATGGGAGAGCAGATACCACTGGGTATTTTTTTGTTGTAGCTGCACAAAGTTCAGAAATCTCCCTTTACTGTTGCACAGACAATGAAAACCAAGGGTTTTTTAACTCCAAGTGAAGTGCTCTACCTCTGAATCTCAACTAAGGCTTTTAAAAATACCTTTAAAGCATTTTCTTTCAATCTCAGCCTGACTTTTCTGTAGCATTGCACCTGGACCTCTGAGTCATGGTGAACTTAAAAGACAGGCAGTTCTTTCCCTGCTCCAAAGAGCACATATACACAGAGACACCACCACAAAACACCCAACACACCCAGTAACAAATGTTTGCACCATCTTGGGCACGGTATGTTGTAAAAAATTACATGGCTACAGTGCTCACAGGTAGGTTAATATTTAGTTTGGCTTATACTTTCTCCAGACTCCCAAGGCAGTGCTCACCTTGGGGAGAGGCCTCTGTATTTGTGGGAGCCTGGAGCACCCCATCCCACCTGAAGTAGGCTGCAGATGTTGGGGTCTACGCAGAAAAGCCACAGCTTAGTTTCTTCTCATAAAAGATTTTCATCTCCTACCCCCACCCAGAAAAGGCTGCATCATCTCAAGATTCTGGTTGATCAGATGGGTGGGTGGTAATAATATACACCTCACACAGCCATGTGACTGCCTTCTGCCTCCACTGTGGCTCAGCACTTGAAGAAAACTGTCAGTGACACTCAGCTGTTTTTGCAAAACTACAACAACATGCACTCCCACAGGCTTAGACTGTGGAAGAAAAGCCTCTCTCTTTTTGTTCCCTAAGGTCAGCTTCCCTTCAACTCTCCATGGCCACCAGTGATGGACACTTATGGGTATAGAATGAGTTTTGTCATTTAGTTGGTTCAATTTGCACATGCTTACCTAGCTGCAGACTTGTATCTCTCCTTCTTGCAGGTGTACTGCTCAGTGAGGTGAATGAGAGCAGTTCACATTTCCAAGGATATTACTGTAAGATTTATTTATTGGTTAAAATTATTTATTATTTATTTATTGGTTAAAATACCTTCTATAATATGTGATCCTGGTTTTTTTTTCTTTATTAGAGATTAACACTATTTCCATTTTAATAACAGCAGTGAATACAACAATCAGGGTCAGACTGTGCAAAAGAAACATCCACTAATTTGTGATAATTTAATTATGTAAAGCTAGACTTTGATGTTAATGCACAATTAAAAGGAGGCTGGGAAGTTCAAATGTCTGTTCCTCTATTGCTTGTCAAGCAACAGAACAGCTCGAAGAGCAGCATCAAACCCACCTTGGCAAATTTGCCTTCTTGTAAAAATTTTTGGTATGTGACCTCTTCACATTTTACAGAACATGGAGAATCCATGGGAGCATGGATCTGAATCTACAGAGCTTGTGCCTTGCCTTGCTATGCCCTCTCTTCATCCTCCAGCTACCTGGTCCTTGCCTGCCTTGACTCTGCCTCTCCTCCAGTCCTTGGGAATGGAGAAATGGCTTCACCATCCCAGCTCTCAGAGTCCTGTCACAGTGACTGAAATTTCCAGCTCTAGACATCATGTTTACAAAGACCTTGGAGTATCAGCACGTTTAGGAAATAGTTCAATGATTTGGAAATATTATTATTAAAGGGAAGACAAATTTGCCATTGTGAAGTTTGTTAGAATTTTCCAGACAGGGTCTAGGTGATACCAGCCAATGAGATTCATAGAATCATGGAATTCCAGGTTGGAAGGGGACCTCAAGGATCATCAGGTCTAACTTTTCTTGGCAAATGCAGGGTCCAGACAAGGCAGACCCAGCAGCTTGTCCAGCAGAATCTTAAATATATCCAATGTTGGGGAATCCACCATTTCCTTTAAACTGTTTCTAGCAACAGTTTGTGCAGCATTTTAGTTGCACAACTCACATTAATTGGGAAAAATGTGCAGCAATTTTGCCTATTTATCTGTAAGCTGAGCCACAACTTCTCTAATTTCTCAGTTCTGAAGTGTAGAGCTTCATTAAAGTGTCAGGAAACCACCAATGTCTTTTAGGAATGAAACCAGGATAACTCAGGCATTTGGAACAATTTTCAGGCTTGGAACACAGGCAGTTGTGCTGTTAGCAACTGCCTAATTGTGCAACAGTTTATTTTTTTACCAGTTTATTACTACTGTGCAACAGTTTATTATATTTTTACCAGTAACAAGTAGGACACAGGTAATACATGAATACCTCTAGCATAGCCTAGTGAACTCTATTCCCATTTTTCAGAGAAAAAAAGTGGATAGACCCCTACAGGCATCACTCTATTGCTGTAACTTAGGCAATGTGTGGCACATGAACACACTGATTCCACTGCAGTAGACTGATAAAAGCCATGTAACTTTTTTTTTTTTTTTTTTGCATAAACAGACTAAATTGGTGTTTCAGCACCATTGTTTTAACTGTTCTCCTAAGAGGCTTCAGTTCCCAGCACTCTGTTTTATATTTTGTATCTTCAGCACTTGTTCTACACATCCACCAGCTGCAGGACTTTTAACTTTCCCTGTGCAGTTAGTGTTACTGTACTGAAAATGCTCTTTTCTGAATGTAAATGTGCTATGGCAGGACACTGTGAGTATGGGAGTGAGAAAACAAGTCCATATCCCCCTGCAATTGCATCCACATTGGAACTAATAAAATCATCCTCTAATGAAGGTGATTCAGAAACAGAAACAACACGTGCAGAGACCAAGCCAAACCTCTCATAGTGCCAAATTTCAGACTTTGAGGCACCACCTCACCAGCTTTAAAGCCTGCTGGCATTTTGGGAAACTTATTGTGCTCATCCAGTTCATTGCTGTGCCAGGGTCAACATGAAGGGATCTGCCACTGATGCCAGATGTAGCCCAGCTGGGAGCAGGCTCAGGGATGACAAGCTTATGGGTTTCAGAAACACATGAGCTCGATTGCCTTAGAGAGAGAGGGCTCCCAAAATTCAGCATGGCACAATTTGGCCCAGAGGTGGAGCATCTCTAGAAAGAGAACCAGGTGCAGTGTCTGGTTTTCTTTTCAAGAGTTTTGAGAAGCTTGTGTATATTTCACTTTTTTCTTACAATAATTTTGTTTGCAAATATTTGTCTCTGGCTACTCTTTAGTCCATGGCTCCTCTAGATCTAAATCAATTCACTGATGCAGCAGCAGAACTGAATCAGGCAATCTGATTTCTTTTGCACTGTCCAAAAAAAAGTCAGGATGAAAGCTGTCACCTTTCAGGAACAACCCCCAGCCCCTGGTTTAGATATTAAAAGAATCATTTATTGCTGGGGTAATAAACCAAACCCCAGTTGGACACCACTAGGCAGGAAGAGAGAACCAAGCTCAGCTGATGTGAGCTACACGTTGTACCATGTTCTGGGTATCAGAAATTGTTTACACAGATTTTCCAGCTTCTAAAAATAACTTCCAGTATGTACTGTTTATTCTGAAAAACAAGTAAAACAAACAGGAGAAATCAAGGAAATAACTTATCTGCTTTTAGACACTATCCTTGACTATGTCATAGTGGTAGACAAAGACTTGATCAACAAATTCATGCATAAGGAAGTGGATTTGCATGTAAATAACTAGATTATGAAGGTTAACGAGCTGCACTCATCACAAGGAAAACACCAGGGAGGTTTGTTTGTGGAAGCTAAGCAAAATATGTTTGCTTTATGCTGTTCTTATATGGTTGTTTTTATAGGAAGCAGTTTAGAGCAGAATAGCAATCATATATTTTCCAACCTAAAAGCTCTGTGTGTCTTTGGAAACAGTATCAGGCTCCCTGTAGTGAAAAGGGTGAAAAACAAAGTTGGCTGACTCCAAAGTTGTCAACCTGGAGCTGATATTTCCTCTTTGGGAATCTCTTAATGTTTATGTTGACTTGGCAGTGGTTTCCAGTGCAAACAAAAATAATTACGTTGCTAGAAATATGAAGGTAGAAATGAGTGCAAATGGGATCTTGCCAAGGATTTGGCGAACAAACTATATGTAACATGGTGAAGGAAAAATGTCCTTAGATGCAAACATATCTTCTTGGATTACTGAAAGATACTAAAACTGTAAATTATGAGAAGAATGTAGGCTTGCTGGAGACTTTATAGTTCACATGGCAGCACTTCCTAGCAGAAAACAGCATGAGCTTCCATAACCAGCTCTTAAAAGAAGCTTCACCTCAACCTCCATTTTTTCCAGTCAAGTCATTTTCATGAAAAAAAAAAAATGTTTCTTTGAATACAAAACCACGTTTTTTCCTCTGTAAATTTGGCTGCATGCTGCTAAATGCTGATATGCATTGTGTTCCGGGGAAAACAATCTCCATGATCATGTGCAGAGCCCCTCTTGCTGTCCCACTGCTGAACAGAAGGACACCAAGAGCACAGGACTCTGTATTTTTCCACCTCTGACCTTCTCAAGATGCTTGGTGTTCTCTCTCAACATAACCAGACTCCTGCCCCGAGATAAGGTGGACTGTGGATACCAGTGATGCTCTTCAGTGGGTTTTGAGCCTTCCTTCTTCCTCAGGAGAGGAAAGCCCACACACCGAGGTGTGGAAGAGGGAATGGGAATGTCCTTGTGCTCACTGTCACCCGTTGAGGGTGCTGAACTCCCGGCACACGCACTGCACTTCAGTACAGACAGCGTATTCCTGACAGCTTGACCTGGAAAAGGCCCATCCCTGCACTTCTGCTGCTCCGGCGCCCAAGCAGGATTTTAGAGCAGTAATTAAAAAGCGCAGCCCTGCTAATCACTGTGACTTCATCCTCAGCAGTCAAGGGTAAAAGGCGAACTGGCTACCCGAACGCATCTTTTTAGGGATTTCCAAAATGACTCTACAAATGACACTGCGTTATCCTTGCCTCTCGGTTGTTTGCGAAACAAAGCGCATTCGAAAGGGCGCATTCTTAACACTAATTTACAACCGTTTCGCGGGCAGCTATGAGACCTTTTAATTAAGGACCCGCTCTTATTTTTAAACACCGCCTTCAACCAGTTTTTCAACTGCCCTGTCCAAACAGGCCCGCGTCCCCCGGCGCCGGGCCAACCCTTCCGCTTCCCGGCGGCCCCAAGGGTGAGGAGGGGTCGCTCAGCCCCTCCAGACGGGGATTGGAGTGCGGGGGGCGGGGGGGAGATGGTGGCCCCGGCTCCGAGGGGTGCAACACCGCAGCTGGCAGAGGGTAACCCCTCACCTATCGCCCCTCAAGCCCCAGATCCCCACCCAACAAGCGGCCTCCGGCTCCCTCCTCGGGAGATGCCAGGCGAGCTGGCCCCCCGGGGGCGGGCGGTGAGCGGGGGCTCCTCCTTCACCCCCATTCCCCCCCGTGCCGGCTGGGCGCGCCCCCAGCTCCGCACCGCCCCTTTCCCACTTCGTCCCGCCCCGGCTCCCTGGATCGGCCGCTCCGCGTCCGCCCGCCGCCGCCGTCGCTACAGCCGCGCTCGCACACAGTTGGAGCCGCCTGGTTTCACCCCCTCTTTTCACCCCCCCCCCCCCCCTTTCCTTCTCCCCATCTCCCCGTCCTCTCCAGCCTGGGTCCCGAACCGCGTCCGGCCCCTGACGGCGGCTCTCCGCGGGGGTAGCAGCTCCGAGCGGCGGCTCGGGAGGTGAGCGTCCCCCGGGGGCCGGCGGGGGGGCAGCCGCGGGCGGGGGGTGCCGCTTCCCCGGCGGAAGCCCGGGCTGGGCCGGCGGGCTGAGGCGGGCTGAGGCCAGGGACGGGCGGTGCCCCCTTTCCAAGCCGGGTTGCCGAGGGGTGGGAAGCAAGGGGATGCGTCCGCCACCGCGTCCGTCCGCCGGCTCCCTCGCAGCCCTTTTTTTTTTTTTTTTTTTTTTTTTTTAATTATTATTATTATTTTCTTCTCCGTATCCCGATACCCCCCGCCTCCTCCGGGCGATGTTTTATTCATGACCCTGCCGGGCTTTGTACGGAGAGCGGGCGCCTGCCTCTTCAGTTCGCAAGTGCTGCCAGACCCCGGGGCTGGGAAAGGGGGGGAGAGGAGGGTACCAGGGTCTCGACTTGGAGGCGAAATGGCCGCGGTTATCCCGTAAGGTTTTGACATCCGGACGGGCAGCCCTGAGTTTGGGCTGCATCTGCTCGCTCCGAGGGTGCCGGCGGTGCCGCGGATCGGGGCGGAGGGAGGGGCGGGGGGAGCAGGGAAATCGCTGCTGCATTTTCCTCCCCTCGCAGGAGGGAGCTCGCTCGCTCTCTGCGGCTCTGCCGGCCGCATGGAGAGGAAACAAGTCCCAGCGAGGCTTTCTGTATCAGATTGTAGATGTGTGTGTATATATGTATGTCTTCTCTTTCAAGGGTTCAGCAGCAGGCGTAATTGCAACACCAAATGCCTGTAAGCCAGGCGGCACTTCTACCAGCACTGTAGATAGCAGACTGTGGTTGCACTGGTGTGATGTCAGATTCGCAATAACGTGCAGAAGTGGTGAATTCGATGCGGGCTCAGCGTGACGGACAGACTCGCTGGAGCCTCTTTCTTCCCCGGTGCAGAGGCTGCTGTGTAGGTAGTCCCCTGATGCAGGCAGATCCTAGGGATGCTGTTATAATCGTTACGGATTCACGGGTGACTTCGGAGGAGCACGTATTTGTGCCTGGAGCAGAGAACTCGGGTTTGCTTTCCCTGACAGAGGTGCTCAGATGTGTGTTGGTTAGAGTCGTTTGCTGATGTCTGTCTTGTCTGTAACTTCTGCGATGAGGCTGCCACTGTGGGTATCATTCAAGAGGATGGATTTTGTTGCACGGTGCAGAAAGCCAGCTGTGATCAATAGGCATTTTCATATTAGCCCCTGATACTGCCTCTTGATTTCTCATGGACAGGGGAACTAAAACAGAGATGCTGAGACACGGTCCTTGCTTTATTTGCTTTTCTGTTTGCCTTCTCCTTCCTTATGCCCACCTCGGCTGGATTGCAGTGGAAAAATTTTGGTAGTAAGTCTGTTAAAGAAATAGGTGTGTTTTGGTTTTGCTTTTCTATCTGTTTGATAACAGCTGTGAGGCTGCACGTTTGCTGTCTGCGTATGGGGGCTGGAGGTGTCTGCCCTTCCATACAAGTGGAATGTACTGATAGTGCTTGGTGTTGTTGAACCTTACATTATCTTCTGCATTGGATAACGAGGCAGCTTGATTTGTTTAAGGCTTTGTGATGATGTAATACGATAATAATTGTAAGTCTTCTCATTGTCTGAAGAATCTTTAAATACTCTTCTGTTTTGGGAGGTACTTCATATGTATTTATTTCCAAGAGGCTCAGGCCTGGATGAGTAGTGTTTGATATTAATCATGTTCGTTTGGGAGTGGGAGGGCAGGAGCAGCTTGGCACTGGTACTTATGTTGTAATTTATGGGTGTGATGTCATGTGCTAGATAAGCTTTTATGGGATCTGCCATGTAAATTATGGCCTTTGTTTATATGCATGCAATTATGTGTTTTGAAAATCCGTGCTATATTACATAGTTTGCTTAACAGCCTGTGCTGGAGCTGTGAATAAGATCTAGCAGAATGTGCTTTTATTGCACAATATTGTTCAGTGGTCAAAACCATTTTGCTTTACCTTGTGCTTTCAGCCTACACCAGGTCTGAAATTATATCAGCACACTGTGGTATGTCTTGTTATGGTAGTTTGCTGTGAAAGCAGTGGCTAGGTGCTTTTATTTTCTTCTTTCACCATTACCCATTTCGTCTCCACCATCTATTTTATTTTTCAAAATAAGTGGTGTGCTGAAATGAGGGGTTTCAACTAATTCACTCTGGAGAGAGCAGCGTAGTTATTTAAGGTTGCTGTTGTTTGTTATGCAGTCTGATTAACAAAGGTTGAAATGATTATTCAGCTCCAGTAAACAAATGATATATATATAACAACAGGGGCTGGGGCAAGTGCTCACGTTGGAAAGATGTGCTGCAGTTATTGGATAAAAACACAAGTGGACACAGCAACGCAGTAAACAAATTTTTGGTAAACTTCTTGGGGTTATAATGATCTTAATATCGATTGCCTCTATTCTAGGATCTCCTGTGCTGTGTTAAGTGCTGCCTGGATGCATGGGCAAACTCACTTCCAGTGTCATTAGGTTGAAAAGGACTTCTGCAAGGGTCTGATTGTGCCTGGGGTGCTGTGCAGGCTCAGGACTTAACTGCAGCCCAGGTGTTGGCTGTAGGAATATGACCAACCCTCAGCAGGAAAGTTTTAAAATTAGGGAAAAAAAAAAACCCAACCAAGCACAAGACAGAATTCCAGACACATTTGCTGAAGCTGGCAGTCACTCAGGCAGTCCATTAGGAGTTCTTCCTGTTGTTGTGGAAGCAGCCTCGCTGCAGGAAAGATTCTGAAGTCTTGGCTTCCTGAAGGGGCGGTGCCATGCGCTCTGTGTGGCAAAGCAGGGCACTGATGGATCCAAAGGGAGAGCCCTCCGGGAGAGATGGGCTGCTATGGAAAGGAGGAGGTGGGGGAAGCAGCTGGAGCACAGGGAGGAGAGACAGGGATGTATTTGGATTGCAGGAACTTCTCTGTATCTGTGCATGCAGTGCCTTGCTCAGACACCTCTGTCAGCTGTTGCAGCACTGTGATCTCCTGAGGGCTCTGCTGCTCCAGAAGTGGACTTGGACCTAAAAATACTGTAGTGTGAACTAGACCCATCAATATTAGAGTATGCAATGGTGTCAGGTGTTCTAGGGGAAGGGGGAATAGTGGACTCCTAGCAGCCAGTTTTCCAGAGGCCTTCATGTTGGCGTGGAGCTTGAGCCTTCCTCTCATTGAGTGAAAGGTAAGGTACCCACAAGGCTGTTGTTCTTCCATCCTTCAGCAGAAGATGATGGAACAGCACTAGGTTTTGGTTACACATGCAAAAATATTCTGGAAAAGTTGGGGTTTTTTTAAGTATTGTTGTCACTTATTTCCTTGCTGCCTATGTTTGATTCTGCATAAGCAGGTGTCTAATTAATTGCAAAGGAATTCTTACAGGTACTTGCAAATATCTATCACTATGCTCCTGGCTCATCTTTGTGCTGTAAAACATCTTTGTGACTAAACATGCACAAGAACATTTTGGGTATACTGGAATCTAAAGAGGTACTTTTGGCAATAGGTAGTATTGTAGATGTATTATTGTAGGATGTTCAGAGAAGAGGTGGTGTGGAATATGATATGCAATCATAAATTTGAAGACTATTTCTTTTCCTGGTGCTAAGCTGCTTCAGCTTTGATTTATTAATGTGGTGTTTGGTCATCTTCAATTTTGTAAACTAAATAGGAGCACTTACTCATGGTCAGACTAGAGATGTGACTTAGTCAGTGTCTTTTCTGATGGGGCAGCTTACAGGTGCATGGAAATACTGTAACTACAGATTTCTTCTCCTTGGAAACCCTTCCAGGAGTCATTGCTCTAGGAAATCTTTGGGCTGGAAGTTCTGTGGAGGCCCAAAGGAGGAGTTTCTCCACACAAAGCCAGACCTTTTGGTGAGGGGGAGGGACTTACCTTTTAGACTTCTCAGGATTTTTGTCTCATCCCATCCCCAGTTTTTATTAAGGGAAGCAAAACAACTTTGATGTGATTGTGCATATTTGGTAGACAGCCCTCTGTGTTTTAGAGTCATGGCTGATTAGATTTGCAGAGCATGTGCAGTGTAGGGTATTGGGCAGGGAGGACACAGAGGAAGGAACAAATCACTCTCTCCTTTCTTAGGGTGGCAGCAGCATTTCTGTGAACTTTGCAGTCAGATGTCATGCTGATGTTACAGAATCACAGAGTATTTTAGATTGGAAGAGACCTCCAAGATCATCCAGACTTGTGCTCCAGGCCCTTCGTGAGCTTCGCTGCCCTTCTCTGGGCACTCTCCAGCACTTTTATGTCCCTTTTATAGTGAGGTGCCCAGAACTGAACACAGTACTCAAGATGCAGCCTCACCAGAGCTGAGTACAGAGGGATGAACACCTCCCTATTCCTGCTGGCCACAGTGTTCCTAACACCAGCCAGGATGCCACTGGCCTTCTTGGCCACCTGCACACACTGCTGACTCATATTAAGTAGAATATCAACCAATACCCCCAGGTCTCTTTCCACCTTACAGCTCTCCAACCACACTCCCCCAGATCTGTGTTGTTAGAAGCCTGGTGCAAGACCTGGCATTGGGCCTTGTTAAACCTCATGCAATTAACCACTGGTCTAAGCTGTAAGGCTTCCCTACCCTCCAGCACATCAACACAGCCACCTAGTTTGGTGACATCTGCAATTTTACTGAGGGGACACTCAGTCCCCTCATCCAAATCATTAATGAAGATATTAAAGAGAAGAGGCCCTAGCACTGAACCCTGGGGGACACCACTTGTGACTGGGCACCAGCCAGACTTAGCTCCATTCACTATCACTCTTTCAGCCCAACCATCCATGCACTTTTTATCCAATGCAGGGTATATTTATCCAAACCAAGTGCCAGAAGTTCTGAATATTGGGTATTTTCACATCTCCACTAGAAAACAGTTTGAGGGAAGAAATGGCTGGTAAAAAAAAAAACACCCCAAATGCTGTCTTTTTAAGGGCTGCTAAGTCTGTTTCAGCTTTGAGGGATGACTAAGATGTTTTTCTGTTCTGGCTATAACCAGTCTGGATCCTGGTGTTTAATTTTGTCTGTGGACCTGCTCATCTCAGCTGCATCTTGGAGGGAACGCAGCTGATGTGCAATGAATGTACTGAAAAAATGTGCCAGGAATTGAGGCTTTTTCTGTAGATGAATTTACACAGCATTCTGTCACCAGGAAGCCACCTCCAGCTGTGGGGTGTTCTCTGGAGAAGGATTTTCAAGGTGTGGTTTGGGCTGCTGAGCATGGTCAGCCATGGGATGCTGAAGGACAGGGAGAGGTCCCATTCCCTTCCCTCCAGTGCACTTGTGCTCATTGCATATGCACAGAGGCTGTGGGCTGCTGGGTGCCCAGAGGCTCAGTGTTCTCTTCTGAGCCTTTATTTTTGCAGGAATCTGAAATAGCAGAACTGAAGCTGCTGAATAAGCCAGACTGAGCTCAGGGGGGCAGATCTGGCTGCTCTTCCCTTCATCCACCATAGAAATACGTGGAGGAAAAAGTTGAGTACTTCAAGGACTTGTTTTCTTAGTGGGGAAAGAAAAGGCAGCCAGGGCTTACTGATACAGACTGTTAGTCTTACCAAAGTTCTAAAGAACACCTTGTTTTTTCTAAAGATTTCTGTTTTTCAATTGCTACCTAGTTTTCAGGTGTGGGAGCCTATAATCTAAAAATGTCTTCCTAGTGCTACTGAACTGAGAACCAAAACCTCCCAGTGGACAAGCTTCTGAGAGAATTTCTGTTGGTTTTCCTCTGTTAAAAAAAGAAAAAGAAGAGAAAAAGGAAAAGGAAGGAGAGAAAAAGGAAAAGGAAGGAGAGAAAAAGGAAAAAGAAGGAGAGAAAAAGGAAAAGGGAGGAGAGAAAAAGGAAAAGGAAGAGGAAAATGGAGGAGAGAAAAAGGAAAAGGAAGAGAAAAAGGAAAAGGAAGGAGAGAAAAAGGAAAAGGAAGGAGAGAAAAAGGAAAGGGAAGGAGAGAAAAAGGAACGGAAGGAGAGAAAAAGGAACGGAAGGAGAGAAAAAGGAAAGGGAAGGAGAGAAAAAGGAAAGGGAAGGAGAGAAAAAGGAAAGGGAAGGAGAGAAAAAGGAAAAGGGAGGAGAGAAAAAGGAAAAGGGAGGAGAGAAAAAGGAAAAGGAGAGAAAAAGGAAAAGGAAGAGAAAAAGGAAAAGGAAGGAGGGGAAAAGGAAAAGGAAGGAGAGGAAAAGGAAAAGGAATGAGAGGAAAAGGAAGAGAAAAAGGAAAAGGAATGAGAGGAAAAGGAAAAGTAAGAAGGAAAAGGAAAAAAAGGAGGAGGCTGTATCTGTTCTGTTTCGATCGTGTCAGATAAGGGATCTCTTTGCAATCAAAAGGTCTTGATGATTGTGGGAGGAGCAGAATGCTACTTTCCTCTCAAACATTGCAGCAAAGATACTAATTAACTACCAAACTAATTGGGGTTGAGAAACTTCACCTTTGGTATCACAGTGAAAACATTTTGTTTGGAATGTGACACCTGCAGTCATTCAGATAGGGATACATCAGCTTCCCCAAATCTTCCTGTTTCAGTCTGCAGAAAGAATGCCAGGGAAGCTTTGGAAATGGCAACAGCCATTTCTGCACGTTCTGGAGCAGATTGTGTTCCCCAGACTGCAGCACAGCCCTGAGCAAAGACGTCAGCAGCAGGGAGTGACTGCCATCCCCAGCCCAAACAGACTCCATCGGAGTGACAGACCAGGAAAGAGTGATACAACACTAATGAGCAGAGCATCAGCATTGTCAGCTCCGAATATGGAGGTTGCTTGTTGTCCTTCCCCAGTGAGAGGAGCTGGCTCTGGGGTGGATTTTCCCATAGCTATCGTTCTGCAGCTTTGACATTTTGGCAAAAGTGAGGTTTTATTTTTTTTCTCCTTAAAAAAAAAATAATAGAATAAGAGGCCTCAGGCTTTGTAGCAGCATTTAGGAGAATAACAAATGCTCAGCCTTGTGAAGCTATGTTTAGTTGCACATTTGTTTAGGGATTTTTAAAAGCAGAATGGAAAATGATGCACTTGACTTTTCACTGAGTTGCAGTGGGATTCAGGACCTCATTTCCCTAAGACTATGCAAATCCCAGGCTTTGTGATGCCATTTTTGTTTGCTTTTCTACTTCTGTGCTAGTCTCGGAGCCTTTTTTTATCCACAGCAAAGTCTCTGCTGCTGCAACACAGAAGTACTTTAAATGCACATTATTTGAGAGAAAAAGCCAGAAGTTCTTGGATGAAATGGGGTTAATTTGACATTGGAGCAGAAATCTGTGAGAGATGCCTGACCAAGTGACCCACTGGAGAGAGAGGGGCTTTATGAAGGCAAAGTGAAGATTTCAGGTGGTTGATCCAGGTGACATCTTTTGTCACAGGGTTTTTTTTGCCTGGCCTCTCCCACAGGCTCCCAGTAGCTGTCATGTACTTCGCCCACACACGTTGTGTTTTCTGAGCTCGTGCCTTATAAAAAGGCTCTTGAAGTGAAGAGCTTTCCAGAAAGTTATTAGAAATGTAATGCCACAATTTAGCAAGGTTTGCAAGTCAGGTATAACACAAATAACAGTGCTGGTGACTGGTTTTCAATTAATATTTTGTACAGCATGTTGTTGGCCATTAAGATGGGTTGTGTATGCACAGTGGTTCCATCAAGTGCAAATTACTAGCTTCTGTGTGGGTCAGAAAACATTGCATACTTGATGTAACTCTTGTAGTTAGACTCCTTTGTTTAGCAAATAATTTAAGTCCTGGTTACTCTTAGCAGGGACAAAACCATCCAGGGATTCTTGCCGAGTGTAAATCAAGTGTTTCAGCTGTGAGCGCTGGCTGCAGGATTTGACTTAAGAGCTATTTTTGGGCCCCAGGCACAGCCCAAATCCCGGGGATGTACATGGCTCTGCTCCTGGATGGTGTCAGGATGGAGGATGACTCAGTCAAGCCCTGCAACTTCCTTGTTGCTCCAGGAGGATGGAATTTCTGGCAGGGCTGTGTCAGCAGTAAACACCCATCCACCCGGCGCTGATTCATCCGCTTGGAAAATGGTGGTTAAGGATGTGCTGTGCTGTCTCTGCCTGCTCACTCCCCCCCAGCTCCCTTCCCACCCATCCTCTGCAGAGGGTGTAAACAAACCTGGAGCCTCTCCTCCCCCATGCTTTGATTCCTGGCCCAGGACAGATCCTGTTCTTGCAGATAGACGCCAGCCTCAAGATTTGGATGGTGTTCCTGTTGAGTCAGGGAATATTGGGTGAGCAAAACCTCTGGGGTTTGGTCTTCTGAGGGTGCTGAAGTTGAAGTTAGGCAAATGTGGCAGAATCAGCACATAGTGCTCCTGCTGCTGGGTGAAAAATTAGTCTAAACCCTTCCAGGCCCTTCCCTGGCCTTGGTTTGTAGGCAGAACAGGTTGGGCAGCAGCACAGGACCAGAGGAGACTACAGAGAAGGTGGTGACATTCTCCTAGAATGTGCATTAAGTGCTGGAGGTGTCAGTGACTTTTAGTTTTTCTGGGGTTTATGCTGGTTTGCAGTACATAGGGAGGATTTTCTTTGCTCCACTTACTATGATTAATGAGAAATAAGGCAAGTGGTTGTTTTACTGCTGGCTCTCCCCTCCTACCCCCTCTCTAAAACATACCCCAGGATGCAAAAAATGGGAGTCTAAATGCCTTGTTTTGAAATAAAGCACTCAATTTCTGATCTAGGAATGATACTACCATGTTGGTCTCTAAACTGGAACAATATGGAATCAGTGGATGGACCACCCAATGGATAAGGAACTGGCTGGATGGGCACACACAAAGAGTTGTGATAAATAGCTCAGTGTCCAAATGGAGCTAAGTGACAAGTGGGGTTCCTCAAGGGCTGGTACTCAGACTGGTGCTATTTAACATCTTTGTTGGTGACATGGAACAGCAGAATAGAGTGCACCCTCAGCAACTCTGCTGTTGACACCAACCTGGTGTGGTGCAGTCCAGATGCTGGAGTTGCCATCCAGGAGGACCTTGACAGGCTTGAAAAGTGGATTCATGCAAACTGCATGATGTTCAGCAAGGCCAACTGCAATGTTCTGCACCTGGGTTGAGACAATCCCATGCATAAAGACAGCTTGGGAGGAGAAGGGATTGAAGACAACCCTGAGGAGAAGGACTGGGGGGTGGTGGTGGAGCAGAAGCTCAGGATGAGGCATCAGTGTGTGCTTCCAGCCCAGAAACCAACTGTGTGCTGGGCTGCATCCAAAGCAGCACAGAGAGCTGGGAGAGGGAGGGGATTCTCCCCCTCTGCTCTGCTCTTGTGAGACCCCCCCTGGAGTTCTGTGTCCAGTTCTGGAGTCCCCAACATCAGAAGGACACAGAGCTCCTGGAAGGTGTCCAGAGCAGAGCCACTGAAATGCTCAGAGGGCTGAGCACTTCCCTGGGAAGCCAGGCTGAGGGATTGGGGTTGTTCAGCCTGGAGAAGAGGAGGCTCCCAGGTGACCTTGTAGTGATTTTCTAATACCTGGAAATCTGGGAATAAGGAATCTACAGGAAATCTGGGATAAGGATTTTTGCACTGGTGTGTAGCAAGAGGACAAGGGGTTTAGAACTGGGAGAGGGGAAATTTAGGTTAGACATTAGGAAAAAATTCTTTCCTGTGAGGGTGGTGAGATGCTGGAACAGGTTGCCCAGGGAAGTTGTGGCTGCCCCATCCCTGGAAGTGTTCAAGGGCAGTTCCAATGGGGCCTTGAGCAGCACTTGATGTAGTGGGAAGTGTCCCATAGGGGGCTTGGAACTGGATGATCTTTAAGGTCCCTTTCAACCCTCACCATTCTATAATTCTGTGTTAAAGGTCTGCAATGGAAGGTAGCATCCTAATGGCTGTACCTCCTTCCATGTCTTCCCCTCTGCTTTTCCCAAGAGCTGCTGCAATCCTGGGAATGCACATGAAGAACCCACTTGCTGTTTCTTGCCGTCACAGCCCTTTTCTTTTTAGTGGAGGGAAAATACCAGGGTAATTATGTTCCTGTATTTTTTTGCCTTAAGCCAAAATGCAAAAGAAACAGCTCTTTTCTGGGCCATTTTAGCATCAATGCATGTATTGAAAAGGCACATAACAGGTTGGTTTGGGCCAGGATCAGTGCGAGCCACTTCCTTGAGATGGGCTCTCACAAGCAGGAGATGACTTTTAATGTGATGCTTATGAGGGGCAGAGTTGGGATGGAAGATCCCAGGTGAATTAACCCTGCCAAGGAAACTGTCCCCAGAAAGTCTGCTGTGGATTTTCTGAGCCTGGGAGATCAGCTCCACTCCTGATCTTGGTCATCACTGAACCTCATCACTCTCTCCAACTCCCTGAAAGGAGGTTGGAACCAAGGGGGGGGTTGGGCTCTTTTCCCAGGCAACTCTCAGCAAGACAAGAGGGCACAAGAGGTCTCAAGTTGTGCCAGGGGAGGTTTAGGTTGGACATGAGAAAGAATTTCTTTCTGGAGAGGGTGATCAGCCATTGGAATGGGCTGCCCAGGGAAGGGGTGGATTCTCCATCTCTGGAGATATTTCAAAAGAGCCTGGATGTGGCACTCAGTGCCATGGGCTGGGAACTGCAGTGGGAGTGGATCAAGGGTTGGACTTGATGAGCTCTGAGGTCCCTTCCAACCCAGCCAATTCTATGATTCTATGATCCTCAGGAGTAAAAGCCACAAGTAGGAATGGAGGTAGCCCTGAGGTCTTCTTGGTTTCTCTTTGATGGTTGTTGCCAGGTGAATTGCACTGTCCTGTTTGCTGTTGGGTTTTTCCCCTAATGACCTCTGTGCTTTTCCAGCCTTTCAGTTTCCCATTCCTCTCTTCTCTGATCTGCCATTCTTCTTTTTATCTGCTGCCAACTCCTACAACATTGTGTGAACGGGCCTGAAGTGTGTTTTGTACTGAAATGGTTTTGTTGCTTTGAAAATGCTGAGGGTGGTGGGGTGTAAAAAAAAAAAAGGTAGTGTGTGAGCTTTTCAGTCTTCTGATTCTGTGATTTTTTTTTTTGGTGCCATAATCAAACTCCAGGAGTAAGCCTCAGTATCTGTAAGGGTTCTTCAAAGTGTAAGCAGAGTTGCTTTCTGTGAGAACACTGCTCTGGGGTCAGCAATGAGAGGGGAAAATGAGCATTGGAGGAGACCCAAGGACTGCATGACTGGTTTTGTATCTTGATTTGAGTGTCAAAGAAGAGATGGAAAAGAGAAGATGGGAGTGAGTTTCACCCTCAAGGTAATGCCTCTTGGTGGGAGGGGTTGTAGGTCTCTGGTTCATCATTCATACCCAGCCAGCACATCTGGTTTGGTTAGTCACAGGAGTTACTCTGGGAAAAAATTTAAATTTGAGGAAAATTACACTGGTCTGAGTGCTGTAATCATTGTACTTTCCTGGAAATTTAGTATACCCGTGGTGTTGTGTGCTGCTGCCTTTATCAGTTCCCCTGGTTCTTGTCTTGGGTGCTGCTTTGCTATAAAGCTGTACCAGAAAATCTTGGATGAAGTGAGTGCCTGCAAGGAAAGTTTTAGAGAATACTAGAAGCATGAAGAACAAGCATGTACCAGAAAATCAGCTTCAAAGCATGTGGTAAGAAGGGAAAAATGTTCCAGATATTGCTGGGGAAGGAGAAAAATGGAATGGTGGTGAGAATGGTGCCCTTGGGTGGGAGGTGAGAGACCACAGCTCTTTTTCTTGAGATGCTGTGGAGCTGCTGCCACTGGAATTTCCCATTCAGGCTCTTTGGTATCTTTGTGGCATGCAGCATGGTAGGACTCTGCAGCTTGTTATCAGAAAAAGAAAACCAGCTCCCTTTTTCTTGGCTTCAAGTTGTTTGGGTGTTTTTATATATATTTTTTTAAATAGAGTGAAATCTGGATTATTTTTCTAAATCTCTCAGATCAATTTGGACCTCAGTAGCTTCATTCTGTTCTCGTAACAAATTTGCTTTTCAAATGCTGTTTCTAAATTCATAGCCACAAAGAAGAGTGTTTTTTGTCACTGTCTGTCACAAGTCCCAACTCACCCAGTTCAGTCCTGGGACTGGGGGATGTATTGCTATTTCCTTGTCGTTTTTTTGTTGTTCTCTCCCCCCTTCTGCAGGGTGGGAACAGTGCTGATTGCAAGTTTATATTGCTAATAACTAGAAACAAGCAATTCTGACTCATGGGTCATGGAATACAGAAGTACAGACAAATCTTGTGGCTACCATAATTTGTTTACATATAGGAAAATTATGTAAATATCAGTGCAGATTAGATTTAGCCTCTGTATGTGCTTGCATTCAATACCCTGGGGCCAAAACTGGCTACTGCTGATGTCATGGAGAATTTTGCTGTTCAGCTGAGTAAGTCTGGAATTTAGCTTCTGAGTGTTTAGAGGCACACAGTGGTTTTTCATACTGTTCACCATTGTAGAAGGAGTCTGGTGGCTTTATATTACCTTTAAAGCCATAAACACATGTGTGGAAGGACCACCATGTAAGCTAAAGTCTTTCTGCAGACACCTTGGGTTTAGCACAGATTAAAAATTAATATTGAAAAAGAAGTTAAGAGTGATGGTTGGCTACCATGATGCAGTAAAGGACATACTGCATGGAGTCCAACTCTCTGCATTTTGGGGGAGGAACAGAGCCAGGATTTGTTGGTTTTGGGTCATTCCCATCCAGACCTGGTATCAAAAAGAGGAGAAATGGTAGAGTGGGAGTAGTATGTCTGTTCATAAATGTATTAAATAAGGAGGTGGCAAGGCAGAGGGTTGGAGGTAGTGTTGGGAAAGAGGGGGCAGTGGCTGTGGGAATGCATTAACTCACAATTTCAGTAGTTTTTATAGTTATTAGGACTGCTAATGTGCCTGCTTTGTAGGCTTGAGCATCATTTATATTTCTGTTTTATGTCCACCTTGCATTGTGCAGCACAAAACCCAAAGCAGCATCAATGTCTGTAGTTTCATGTTGCCACTTGTGTTGGCACAGAGTGTATGGAACAGGAAAAGTGCTGGCAGAACACTGGAAAACAGGAGCTGTCTTGTAGGCCAGCAGAGGTGATGGAGATGGGGCACGGTGCCTGCTGTGGTGGAGCCTCAGATCCAAGGCTTCAGTGCTGGTTTGGAGTGGGGAATTTTGTGTGTGTGTCTGCAAAATATCTGCAAAGCCCTTGGCAGTGTAAAAAAGTTGTGTCTTGGGTGTCTTCTTTATTGGTTTAACATTTTAAAGAGCAACTAAATAGATAATCCCCACCTTTTAAAGCAATTCCTTGGTTAGCTTTACTTGTAATTAAAATTTATTTAATTATGGAGCTTCCTCTTGCCAGTGCTGACACCATTTCCTGGTTTTGGTTTGCTTTCTTAAAATTTCCCCTTGACACATTACTAATTGTGTTGTGTTGGCTCAAAGATGCCCCAGGTAAGCTCAGGTATTTTTCTGGGAAGCACAGGCATGACTTTAGGCAAGAAGATTGGCTTCTTAAAATTCAAGAGATGCAGGGGGGCAACCAGGGGTGTGTGGGGAACAGGAGAGTGGGCAGGAGAGCCTGAGGTTGATCCATGGTCAATCCATGTTGACTTTGCTGTATTTGGTTTGGTTCAACTTTAGAAAGACTTTGAAACAAAGAGGAAAAAGTCCTGGTGCATGGATTGGGGCATATCAGAGCCTTACCAACCCAGTGTAGTTGTTAAAAATAATTCTGTGTTGTCAGCTCACCTTTAGAGTCTTGTCTGAGCTTCTGGGGTCTGCCCAGAACAGCTTGAAGGATCAGGAGGTCCCACTGCAGGCTTCCTGGAGAAGGAGTTGCCTCTTGGTTTGGTTCTGTGCATCCCCCACTGAGCTTTCTGGAAAATGACAGTTCTGGAAAGCAGAGGGATATAATGAAAGCTTTCTGTCAAGTGAAAAAAAAAACAAAACAAACCCAAAAAGCAAACCAAAACAAACCACAAACAAAAAAAGCCCACAAAACCCAAGAAAAAGGCCTATTTCTGCCATGCATATAAAAGCAGGGGGCTAAAGAGGTGAAGCTTCTTTTGTTCCACTCCATCCTTTGGTTTTCTGTATGTGAACTGTTATAAAAGAGCAAACCACATCTGCACAGCACTCAGTTCACACTGAGTGAAAGCTCAGAGAAACTGCAAAGTCTTTTCCTTGTTGGTAAGAAGCAGCAACTGTTCTGTTGGCTTGCAAGGGGGAGTTGCCTCTCATAATTTTTTTTACAGTGTTTTCCTATCTTCCTCTCAGATGAGTGCTGAAGGAAGTGCTGGTATTTTTTCAGTCTCCAAGGAATGATGGTTTATCATCCATCCTAACCCTAACCCTAACTGTCTCACAGACACGGTGACATTTTGAGCACTGTGTGAGTGCACTTGTTCCTTGTGTGTTCTGACTCAGTGTCTATGGTGTACAAATGCTTGCTAGTGGGCAAACTTTTTCATCTTTATGCACTTAATTATTTGGTTTGGTAAACCCCCTTATTTTCAGTCTTTTTTAAGCCAGCAGAAAAATTCACTTACTTTAACATGGTATCTCTTTTTTAAGGTTGCACTTTTTTTCCCCCAAGATGTGCAAGTAGCGTTTTTTCTCACGTTTCCTGCACAGCCAATCAAAATGCTGTTTTTTTAAATCCAAATTTCACTTTTATAGTAGATTAACAACACACTGTGTTGTCTTGCCCCTCAGATCCCTACCTCAGCTCAGCACATAATGACAGAAGAGGGTCAGCAGCTCTCTACACATAAAGGGTTTATACTGGCCTGCCAGCTGAAAAGCATCTGTTTTTTAAGATAAATGAGAGCAGTGCAGCCTGTGACCACATGCCAGCCTTCAGAGTCCCCTCCTCAGTTTTAATTATCACTGGGCCTGGCTGTGCTTTGCTTTCAGATTATAAGGCAAAAATCTTCTTAGGATTTCTGAAGTCCTGCCTTCGGGTGCGTGGTCAAATAAGTGAGAGTCTAGTGCATAATTAGAACTCTTTTTTTTTTTTTTCATCACAGAAACTACTGGATGTCCCTAAGGAGTATAGGGAGTGGTGTTTGATGGGGCACTGGAGTCAGTAGTGGGTGGCTGTGCTCATGCTTCTGAAAAGCAATTTATCAAAGATGCAAGTGCTCATAGCATGAGGTGTACCTGATAACTGAAGGTTTTGGCACTATCAATAATTATGCTTCTTGTAGCTTTTCATTAAGAGCTGTGCATGTAAAGATACAGTAGAGCAAATTGCAGTGCAGGCCAGCTGCCCCAGGGTCCTCTGATCTCCCTGAAATGAGTTTTGGTGACAGACCTGTTTCCAGGATTGGTACCTTTTGCATGTTCTGAATTAATGAGTGATTTCTGTGCAGATTTAGTTGTGCTTAAGGAGCAGGGACAAGTATGTGAAGGAAGGGGAGCAGGTGGGTATTGTGCAGATAAACCATGGCAGTGATAAGCACCAGGCTTAGGTTTGGTTTCTGGTGGCTCCTCTTGCACCGTAGCCTCCTTTACCCTTAACTTGTCATTTCTCTCCTTTTAAATATGTTGCTAAAAAAAGGTGGTGTTGCCAAACCCTTTAGAAGTGAGGGAGTGCCAGTCTAAACATTGGAGCATTGCATAGATTCAAGCCTGTGGTCAGGCATTGCCCTCAGTACCTTTCCTTTCCCCTTTGCCAGCTGCAGGAGGGAGCAAACTGGTGGCAGAAGAAGATAAATGAAGAGATAAATGAATATTTAAGCAGTGCTAGATTTATTTCACTGACAAAATCACTGCTTGATTTCTGCAGGGGGAGCATTTGCCAGAGCCTTGCCAAAGGCTCCCAAAAAGGAGCTGGAGAAAGTTAAGAACAAACCCCACACCATTTGATGGGATTTTATTCTCATTATTTTAGCAGAATGAGCCATCCACTTCACTATGGATGTGAGAGATTAAAAAAAAAGGCCTGACAGAGGTCTGAGAGCCACCTGCAAAATGCTGTGTCCCATTCAACTATTACTTAAAAGCAACTGAGCATCTCGAGCCCTTTGGCAATTTTGAGTTACATTGGTGAAAAGCTGTTAGCAGTCAGATTTTATTCCCTTTTTGTGTAGCATCCTATATTTTCAAAAGAGTTTGGGACAAGAAAGGAGTGATAGGTAGGATTTTCTTTTTCTGGGTGCACCAGATGGTTGGTTTTGAAACCTCAGGGATTAGGACATCATTCTTTCCTTTCCCTACCTCACATCTTTGGCTTGCTGACCTGAAAATTAAAGGTCAGCATTTCAGTGTGTTTGTTAAATACTCTGCTTCCTGAGGCAACTGGTCACAAAGCTGAAGGAACCCATCTCAATTTTCCTCCTACCCCTACTCATTGTCCTCTGAAGGTAGCAATGAATACAAAAACAGGAAAGAGGAAAGAGAAAGTGAGGGAATCAAGTGAGAGCTGAGTTGGCAGTGCCAGAAGGAAAAGGCTTTTTGACAGCAGCCTTGCTTCTCATGAAAAATAAACCAGAGGTGAATGGACTTAAAGCACTTTTGAAAATGCAGTTCTCTCTCTTGTTAAATTTTTCTGTGACCTCTTTCTACAGTTTTTTGTAATGAAATAAAGTAGAAAGAATACCCATGATATTGACTGGATATTGTGTGTTTTAGCAAACAGCAAGAATAAAACCTATTATCTAATAGGTTTTATTAGTATATCCTCTGCATGCAACAGAAACTGATGATGGTGAAGGAGGCTTAGAAGATGACCAAAGGACTCTGGCTCCCGTGTTGTATTTTTTGCATATGAATGTTGCTTTTTTTCCTTCCTTTGGTCATGTTTCATTCCCCAAGTGCAAACTGATGGAGTGATTTTTTCTTTCTTTCTTTTCATAATATTCCCCCATGGAACTGCTAGCCAAAAAGAACTGGATTATTTGGCAAAATAGAACATGGGAAGTGGAAGCCTTTCACTGCTTTATTGCCTTTCTAGAGCTGCAGAACCTATCTCAAGGGTTTGGGGCCACTCTTGCTTCAGCAGATGTTGTGTTTGGCCCTTTTGTGGCAGTTCCAGCTGCTCAACACAAGTGGACTTTTGACTCTTCCATCCAGGGTTAACATTTTTCCTCTTCAAGAGCAGTGTGATGCTGAGAACAAGTGGTGTCCTTTGCCTCTTCATGTTCCAGGGAGTCAAACCATAAATCAGTACCACGGTTAATGAGTCCACTGTGAAGGTTTTGAGGGCATCTTGCAAATGCTGAGCTGTTGAGCAAGGATCTAAGTAAACCTAGATGGAGCTCTTGCATTAATTTTTTTTCTGTTATCTGTTTTCACTTTTTGACTGGAACACTTCATCCACTTCCCTGGGCCCAGCCCCCTCCCTGCCCCTCTGCCCCTTCCTCTTTAAGCACAAAACTCAAGAACTCTTGGAAAAGGTGGTCTGGTTGTCTAGGATAGAAGAAACTGGATTACAGCAGTTCCTTCCTAAAGGGAAGTGTCATCCAGGGTTCTTTGCTCCAGGTTTCTTCACTGTGAGCATGGTGGCTTTATGTGCTTGTCTCCAAGCAAGCAAGAGCTGAATTCTGGGCTGGGGGTGCTTGTGTCTCTGAACCTTCAGAGCTTGTGATGGAGCAGTGAGACCCCAAGAATAGTAGGTGAGAAAGGAGGGTATTTAATCAAAAGGCTTTGAAGTAAAGCTGCTCAACATCTTCCACCTTTGGATGGTGTTCTGGTCCCGTGCAGAAGATTTACCAAAGATCTACACAGTGATGCAGGCAGCTCATATTTTAGAAGCAGCATGGAAGGAATTGGGGTGTTGTATTTGGCTGTGGTTTGGCATGTGTCAAAGGAACACACTATGGCCTAAATAAGACACATTTTCTAACAAAAAGAAATGAACCCTTGGGAATATGGGAAACGTACAGGAAGCCATGAAATTATTTGTTAGGAACATATCCCCTGGGTCTGGAAAAAGGAGTTCTTTTTTTATCAAAAGAAAGCTGTGTTTTCATGAAGAGCAACATGATTTAATGGCTACCAACCAGTTACAAGGGAGCTTTCCTTAATAAAATAGCTGGCAGTACAAATGGAGGTGGTGATTTGGGTAGTTTCACTGAGGATTTGCATTGTGTGAATTCAAGTAAGTTTTTCCTGCTTTGTGCAGAAACTGTGAGTAATGATTTGTGTCTTGTCCTTTCCATCAGCTGTGGAGAGGACTGAGTAGTTTGGAGGTAAATTCAGTGTCTTCCTCTCCAGCTCCAGCTGTCCTCCTGGCCAGGAGATGGAGTCTTTTCTTCTCAAGCTGACCATGAAGGAAGCCTCTAAAACCTTCCCCCAGCAGCCAGCAGATGTGCTTTAGGATTAGGTTGTTGTTACTTTCTGCTTTCCTTTTCCTTTTTTAAATTGTTTTATCCACAAAAAACTGTCCATTTTTTTTGACCAAGCTTTTTCTCTTTGTCAGATTTTTTGTTTTGTTTTCGTTTTGGAGGACTTCAGATACTTTTTTTCCCTATTATAGCTTAGGAAAATTTGGTGATCTCTCTGGCCAGTGTTTTTTTGTTTTTTTTCAGAAAGCATATGAAATAATGGTGGAACAAAACCAGCTGCCAGTGAAGACACTTGAACTACAGAGCAAGCTGTTTCTGAGAAAAGTTGAGTAATGCCTGATTTGATTTTGTTTTGTTTTGCTTTGGTTTCTTGGCTTCCAGATTAGTGTTGAAAAATAGCTGCCAACTGTAATTATTTTACTGGAAGCTTAATTCAAGGTCTAATTTTACTGGAAGCCCCAAAGAGGGGAGGAGACCAGAGCAGGAGATTGGCATCAGATGCTGAGTGATGGCAGTATCAGACATACTTAATATAAATGAACTTGGTGTTAATAAAATAAACACATGATGCTGCTTTTGGCCCAGTGGGGGTAACAGACTCCCTGGACATACTTGTAGCATTTCCCTGCTGGTCCAAAAGCTTTTCCTGGTGGTTTTGATCATCTTTCACCAGGATCTCTTGGCACGTGTTGAACTTTGAGGCCTCAAGTGTATTGTGGTTGAAGTGTGTGTGTGTGAAGTCCTTTGGCTGTGCTGTTGTGATAAGGAGCAGGTCAGTACTGTTCTGATAAAGGGATTGAAAGGTTTCAGTTGCTTTAAATGCTGACTTTCCTTAGTGGGATTCAGCTTTGCTGTTTCCCATTGTTAAAAACTCACTGAGGGAATATTTCTCCCTCAGAGAACGCCCTGAAGCAATTCCAGAATTTCCACATGGGTCTGCTAACACCTTAATTGTTCACATTTTGCCTTAAGGCAAAAGGGGGGGAAAAAGTAGATTTTTTTGAGTTAATTAACCCAAGAAGCAGAGCGTGTGGGGTAGTGTTTGATTTCTTCCACATTCTGGACTTTGTTCCATGGCTGGAGCTTTATAGATCTGCAGGCACAAAGATGTAGCTTGTTGTGAGACAGGTGAGTTCCACCTGATGGCTTTGTGTCAAGTGAAAAGCCCAGTGATTTTTCTTAACACATGGAAGGAAGAGGAAGCATCCCTTGTTTTTACAGCTTGAGTTTTCTTGATAGAATTCTGGGCACCCCTCTGAAGTTCTCTGAGGTCAACGTGATCTGCACCCATGTTGTGGGTGAGTGAAGATCAGCTCATTTCAGAACCCCAGATCTTTTGGTTGACTTTCCAACCAATGAATGCCTTCTGGTTTTTTTACCCATCATGAGAGCACCTGAGGAGTTGAACTCTGCTACTGATACTTGCAAAAGATTTCTGGAATTAGATGATAAAGGGTTGATGTTTCAGATGTGCTTTATGTGAAGTGTTCACAGAGCAGAAGGGTTGTGGCAGGAGCAGTTACCTTTGTCTTCTAATAGGTTAAGCAAAAATGTTTGTGAACAATGCAGTGGGAAACTGTATTTTCATGTTGTTCTCAGGCTTAAAAAGCAACCAGCCCAGTGTGCACCAGACAAGACCATGATAGTGCTGGGCACAACTCAGCTTTGCAGGTTGGTGTGAGTATGGAGAAGGATGACCACATGATATGGGGAAAGGGACTCTCCCCCCTCACATGCTTTTTCTTCAGGGAGAAATAACCCAAATCCATAGTTTTACTTAATTTACCTATTGAGACTAAATTTGAAAGGTATTTATAAACTACAGGATTAAAGCTGGGTTAAAAGATAAAGCAGGGTTTATCTGCTTTCTCTCACGAGGCAAATGAGCAGCATCTGCTTGGGGAATAAGCCAGGGAAGGTATTGCTGCCAATTTTTTTTTTAAACTTCAGGTAGAACCTTAAAATTAGAAGTGACTGCAAATCCCCTCCAGCATGTTCCATATAATTTGATATTTGCTCACTGAAAGCCTGTCTAGACTCTTACCAGTTGTGTTTATTACATACAGCACCCATCACTGTGTGTCTTTTTGACAGCATCTATTTAAAGCAATCCATCCTGATCTCTTGGCATCTCCCTTTTCCCCATAACACTCCCACAAAAAGGCTTCCCTCCTTTTCCCCATAAAACTGCATCTGCCAGGAGCTTTGCTGTGCCTGAGGACCCATCTTGTCTGCGAGCAGGGAGGGTTTTGCTGATGCTACAGATGTGCAGCACAGACCTCACCCAACTGGAGCTGCTCTTATAAAACCAGCTTCCAGGCTGCAGGCAATTCTTTGTGTCACAGGGCTGAAGGCTGATCTGCTTTCAGCTGGAACCTGCTGCAGTTATGTTCAGTTGTCTCCTTGCTGGTATGTAAAATGGAGACTGTGGTACCTTCCATCTTCTGAAAACCAGTCCTGATGCATGAAAGGAGCAGCTTTTAATAAGGACTGGGTGACAGGAGTCCTGATGTTTATCAGTAAACCATTTCTGAGTTTTCTGGTGGGATCAGTAGAAATAGAATTAGTTTTAATAGAAATTGCAAATTGTCTGCTCTTTGACCTTGTGCTTGTATTTGTTTATCTTCTATTTTAGACTTCAATGATGGGCTTTTTGGAATAGACTGCTCTTGCTCCATGTTTACACAGTGTCCAGCACAGTGGGATCCTTTCCCCTGCTCCTCCTGTGTACTCTCTCATGCAGCTCTTTCTCCTCTCTTACACAAGGTGCTTTAAACAGTTCAGCTCCTCCTTTCACCTCTCTTAACTGAAACCCTGTGTATTGTGCCTAGGATTTTTTTGAGCTTGTCAGAGCTCTCTGCTACCTCTTTGGTAACAAGAAGCACTGTGTGCTTACATAACAGTAAATCCTCTGTATTACACAGGAGCAGAAGCTGTTTTCAGTGTGCTGAGGACTCCAGAAAAACTTGAATGAGAAGCAACTTTTCCCGTTTCTAAATGCTGAAATAATGACTTCTTGTGTTAATCTTGCAGAGACATCCTTTGCAGAACAGGTATTTAAGAAAGAGGCAAATCCAAAATTTGCAGACAGTGCATTCAAAAGTCAACCCCCAGTTTGGCAGAGAGATTTATTTATTCTCTGCACTGGTTTACAACAGATCCAGCATTTGAGTTTTGTCTGTCTGTTGTTGATTCTGGAATCACTTTGCATGTTGAAGTATCAGTTTCACATTTGAATTATTCCCCAGCAAATTCTTGCTTCCCATTTGCAGCCACTTCTGTTGTTATCTGAACCCTTTTCTTTCAAATAAGCAAACACCAGAGATCTTCTCTCTGCAGATGTGTGTGAGTGCAACCTTCACAGCATTAAAAGGCTGAACAAGTGCCCACAGTTCTCAGTCACTCAAGAAATGTATGGATGTTGGTCCTTCTGGGCCAGGGGACCACAAAATGTAGGGTGTTGTTCTGCACATCTGCACCAGGGCTTGAGAAGGTGCTTGTTTAATTTCAGCTGTCACTGTCCTGCCTGGCAGTGCTTTCTCAAATTGCAGTCTGCAGGATTGAAATGAAATTTCTTCTCTTATTGCCAGTGCCTTTGAATTCTACAAAATGCTGATTTTCACAAGAGGCTGAAAGTAAAGGCTATCAGTGACAGTGTATCTATATAAAAATATATATAATGTATTTTTTAAATTATCATTTTAAGAAAGTAACTTCCTTCCAATACTAATAAAAAAACCACATGAAAGGGGAATATTTTTGAGAGAGTTGAAGCCTACCAAAGCAGTGCTAATTTGCTTTATTGACTTTTTTTCCTTCCAATTGGAAACAATACTGTTTTTTGCCTCGGAGTTCAGATTGGACTCTATGAAAATTACACTGCCTTTCCCTTTCTCACCCTTGGAAGAGCAGATTTTCCCTGTCCTTAGGAATTCCCAGTGCAGGCTGATAGGCTATGGGGATCTGGAAGCACGTTCTGCATCTTCATCCAGGGTTGCTTACAGCCCCTGAAACTGAACTCATTGGCTTAAAAAAGATACCTAAGGGGGATGAGGAAGGGACCTAGCAGGAGGTCTTCCCTCCCCTCCCTACCTCTCTCCAGGGAAGGCATCCTCATATTCTTGAAAAAGGACTGTGCCAAAACTTCCTTGTGTTTCTAAGAGGAAGAGTCAGAAGTGCCAGGGTGCTCTTAGGAGTCCCACCAAGGATGCACAAACCTTGTGCCAGCTCATCCTTTTCAGCAGAAACACCCTGCAAGAAAATTCTTGTAAAATTTGTAAGATAGTAAAAGGGAGACCACAGAGTTAAGCTTGGTGGGATTTTCTCCTCACTTGGATTTTAACATTGCTGAGTTGCAGTCACATCCATTTTTAAGCATGCTTTTGTAGCCTGCAGCCATTTTTTTCACCAAATTCCATGCTTGCAGAATACTTATAAATGCAGTGTTGTCATTAATGGTGTGAGTGGTGTCCTAAATGTATTCATGCACTGCTTTTGTTTGTCAAAAATTGGTAACTTTCAGTTCAGAGGTCTGATATTTCTTAGCAAGAAAATAATTGAACAGTATTAGAACACTGACAGGATGCCCTGTTGTTAAAGGAATTCAAGTGCATGTTAAACAATTGCAGACAGATGAACTTTTTAATTTAATAGGAGACCTAATTTCAATGTTTTCCCAAGGGAGCATCACTTCACTGAGCACTTGTTTCACTTCTAAGAATGAAAACCCTGCTCTCAGGAAAAAACCTCTATAGAGATGTCATATTAAGCAGGATGTTGAAGAGTGTGTTCAAGTGTTTGAATTTTTTTATATTCATTCACTGTCATAGTAAAGTTTTGGATGAGGAAGAAAACTAAGGTAGTCCTTGATCAGGTGAATAAAAGTACAGTGCTGGGTTTATATGCACTGTAGGTCATACTTTCTTTTTTTCTAGAAGTTTGTGAAAATTGAAGGTAGTTCTGTGTATTTCTTGCTGTTTTCTTTGCTGAATTTATGAAGCTATTAAATAGATTAATGTGCTGTGTTTCTAGCCTACTCTCTGAATTTTATAACCTCCAGGAGTTCAAGACAAATGTTTTTAACTAAACCTGAGGCTTATGCCCCTCTGAACGTTTGGTTTAGAGGAAATACAGAACTCCACAATGTTTTGTTTTTCAAAAAAAGTTAGAAAGTTGTAGTATTTCCCTCCTTTCTTTTGTTCTGCTGCTGGCAGTGAACACTTCTTGCTTGTGCCTGGAATCCAAATGTTCCATCATCACAGTTCCTGAATGGGCTTGGACCACCCCAGCTTTTGGGGCAGCTTCAGGAATTTGGGAAGACTTTTAATTACAATTTCAGTCGATCATTGCCTGTGCAGGGCATTCATTCTCTGGTCTGCCTTCCTGTTACATGTTTATTTTTCACAACTCAGGCACCCTTCTCTATGCAGTTGAAGTTACAGCTGTGTTCCCCAAATAAAAATTCTTTTACAAAGTGTGTGTTTGTTTTTTTTTTGTTGTTTTTTTCAGTGCCGTTTTAAAAGTCTCATAAGTGAACAGGTCCAACATGAATACAGTTCTGTAGGAAAATCATTCCAAGGATAGCCAAATCCATAGAGTTTTAAGCTTCTCTTTGATCTTAGGGATGAGTGGAGATTTCCTGTTTATGTGTGCCAAATTTTGGGGTCATTAAGGATGCACAGAGCAACCATGTTTTCATGGGAGAAATGTCACGTAAGGGTAAGTCCTGCTCCATGGGCTCACTTCTCCTCAATGGTACCTGCAATGAATTTGAACATGGTTTGGGCACAGAGTGGCTGAGAGCAGCCAGACAGAGAGGGAGCTGGGAGTCTGGATTGCCAGGAAGCTGAAGAGGAGGCAGCAGTGTGCCCAGGTGGCCAAGAAGGCCAATGGCATCCTGGGCTGGCTCAGGAAGAGCATGGCCAGCAGGTCCAGGGAAGGGATTCTGCCCCTGTGCTCAGCCCTGGGGAGGCCACAGCTTGAGTCCTGTGTCCAGTTCTGGGCCCCTCAGCTCAGGAAGGAGATTGAGGTGCTGGAGCAGGTCCAAAGGAGGCAACTGGGCTGGGGAAGGGACTGGAGCACAGATCCTATGAGGAGAGGCTGAGGGAGCTGGGGGTGTTGAGGCTGGAGAAGAGGAGGCTCAGGGGAGACCTCATCACTCTCTCCAAGTCCCTGAAAGGAGGTTGGAGCCAGGGGGGAGTTGGGCTCTTTTCCCAGGCAGAGATCAGTCAGACAAGAGGCCATGGGCTTTAGCTCTGCCAGGGGAGGGTTAGGTTGGGTATTAGGAAGAAATTCTTTCCAGAGAGCTCAGTCCCTTATTCATAGCCTGTGCTAGCTGTGCCTAGTTTATCTTGGGAAGTTAGAAGACACTGTTTTTTCTCTCTGAACCAAGCACAAAGTTGTTGAGAGAAGCTGTAGATGGCTGGAATTTTACCTCTTTTAGTAAAAAGTGCCTAAGGAAAAAAAATAAAGCTAGACTCTGGTCTAGAGTTTTGGTCCAGAGTTTGTTTAGGCTGAAAAGCCAATCCAAAGTAATCCTTGAAAATACGAAATGCCATTAACTCTTATTGTGACATGAGTGACAATGAGGGTGTGAGACCAAGAGAGGGTGATCCAAGGGGGAAGAATATTGTGCCTTGAGTCTAGGGACATGGGATTAAGTGCAAAGGAATCAGGGTTGTCTGCTCTGATATTTTAAATGAGCCTCATAGAAAGTCCTCGGACTGTTTACTGGGAAAACATCAATTGGGCAATTTGTGGAACAGGAATCTTGGCATTCACTGAGCTGAAGAGACAGGGGAGGGATGTTAGCAAGGAGCTGTCTGGCATAAGCTGGACTGCATTATTATGGAAGGATGCAAATTCTTCCCCCTTAAGGAGTGCATCTGACTGTGCATGTGGAATCTCTCATGCTAATCATGGAAAATTCATCTTGTTGAGTAGCCTGACCTGTAGAAATTGAAGGAGTTTTAGCTCATGGGTCTACTAATAGCACCCAGCAAGAAGGTGCTTGTGGGTTTGTCAGCAAAGATTATGTAAGAGACAGGCACAGCATCCAAGAGCTGTCTTGCATGTTATTATGCCACATCATGACAGCTTTTCTAAATGTTTTCCACTGTCTGAAGCTTGCTATGAAATGGTGCTGTGCCTTCTAGAGGGGTTTTCAACAATCATGAGATCTCCTGAATTACAGTGTGTCAGGGGGAAGCTGCCTGGTAGTGAGGCCAGTCCAGTGTTCATGTGTATAAACAAAGTGTGTGTGTGAGCAAGAGGTAATCCTGATCACCACAAAAAATACCAGATAGCTGTTACATCTCAGTACTAATTAATCTCTTGCTCTTTTGATTTAGTGGTTTTGTTCTTTTTTATTTATATTTTATTTTATTTCTTATTTTATTTTTTATTTATTATTATTATCTTTATATTTTTATTTATTGTTCTTTTTTATTTATTATTTATATATTTTTTATTTTTGTTCTACTTTATTTTGTATCTTTTTTATTTGTTCTATTTATTTATTTATTTTTATTTGTTTTATTTTATTTTGTTCTTTTTCATTTATTTATTCCAGGTGCTGAACTTTCTAGGGTAACAAACGAAACGAAAGCAATAAATAAAATGCTACAGTGCTGTCATACCTTTACCTGTTATTTTCTGTCACATTTTTGCAGGGGTTTTTTTGCTGAATCCTAATGCTAGGCTGTCATTGAGCTGTCTACAGTAAATCCCAGGTCACAGTTGTACATTATTCCTTCTAATCTGTGTTACCTTGTGTTTGTCAAGATAACTTTATTCTGCTCTCAGACAGCTTAATTGTCTGGCTTTTCTCTGGCCCATTGGGATTCTGTGGCTTTCTCTATTCTTGATTAATTCACACAGTTTGGTGCCACCCATCATGTAGGACTCTTGCCTGGGCACCCTTTAGTGGAGATGTAGTTTACCCCACCTCTATATTTAACAAAGAATGCTGATGGAGGGGTTTGGGGTGGGTTTTTGGCTTTTTTATTTTTCAGTATTGAAGTTTATGACTATATGACTGGAAGAGAATTAATAAGCACATTATTTACTGCAGGCAGGAAGGTTGTAGGGAGCACTCAGCTCTCCTCTGGAGCATTTCTGGAGGAGCCATTTCCTTGGGCTGTCATTCAGGAAATCCTTTGAAGGTAACCTTGCCCTTGTGAAGGTTCCCCTCTCCTTCCTCTCCCTGGGACAGACCAAGTGACTTTCTAAGGTTCCTCCAAGCCACTTACAGGGTTCTGCAACAAAGTCCCTCATCTTCTGAACATGCAAATAGCAGTGACTTCTTCTTTATCCAAAGAAACAGAGCACATTGGCTTCCATGACTGAAGCTTGATTAATTTTTTTTATTTATTTAACATGTGTCTCTCATCATTTTCAAACACTGTGATTAATTCTGATTTCAAACAACTTGTAAGGCTGATTGATCTGTAATTTTCCAAATCATTTCAGAGTGCTTCCCTCTTCTCCCTCGAGCTGGCACAGATGGAAATGGACTATTTTTTCCCTAGCAGATTTTGAGTAAACCAAACATTTAATGTTCTTGCAAACTGGGGAGTAGGAAGATGTGTAATGGGCACTCTCTGCACAGCAAACACTGCCTGTAATATACCCTAATAGTTACCAGCCAGGCAGCAGGTGAGAAGCAATTGGGGTAATGTATTTATTTTATTTCTTTAGTTCAGTTTGCTAAAATAAGCAGAATTTCTTCATCCTGGAAGTGAGGTTCCTGCCAGCAATCTGCTTGTCTGTTCCAGAGCTCCTTGTTGTGATTCCCAGATGTACCAGGCCCTGTCATTTGTGTTCTGAGGGTGCATGGCCTCTCTCAGGGAGTGAAATCCTTGGGGGGGGGGGAAAGATCACCAGCCTGGACTGGCTTTGCACTTGCAAACCACCAAGGAGAGCCAGGTGAAACAGTGAAAATTTAAAAATTGGTGGATTTTAACATGTAAAAATTAGATTACCTGCTCCACTCCTCCTCCTGAAAAAGTCTGCTGTGCACCAGAATACCAGGCTTAGTTTTTATACATGAATAGGAGAGCTGTTGGTGTCCTTCCCTGTGTCTGCATTTTGGCTTACATAAAATCAGGTATTTTTTTCTAATAAGATACTTAAGCAGCCTTCAGTTAAGATTAACATTCCATTACAACTTTATCAGTTGTGTTACAGACTCAAATGCACTGGTCACATGCAGATTCATCTCCTGTGTCAAATAATAGCAAAAAATTGATTTCTTTTATTGAGTCTCTCTTTGGAGATCTGTGTGTGCCACAGGAGGGCTTTGCTCAGAGTGGAAACATGAAGGTGTTGGTTAGCTCAGCTTTAAGCCCCAGGTTATGTGAGCATCCATTTAATTTTTCCTGTCACATTTTAGTTTAATATTTCATTTGTCATTCAAATCCAGAGGCTGCCTGAGACCTTTTGTTGCCAAAAAAGGGGAGAAACCAAGCTGGTAGGGTTACAACTTGTCATGACTTAGCAGTTTGGGTTCCTCTGTATTCCCCCAACCCACAAAGGGGGGGTAAAAGGGGAATAAAGACCAGAGACTGAAAACAAACTGAAAACAATTGGATACAGATTTACTAAGGCAGGGGAAAGGTAATAGCATAAGGGATAAAGTAATAAAGCATACAGATATATCCAAATACATATATACAATCCCATAGGTATGGGCTGTGATGAGCTGGTGGTAAAGAAACACAGGAGAAAAGCAGAACAGCCAGGAGAGAGTGGAAAGAAAAGAAAAAGGAGGAGCTGTTGGCTTTCCTGACCTTTTTGGAGTATGGGCAGGGAACAGGAGGGAATAGAGCCCTCCTTTTGTGTTCTGCCCCTCTCAGAGCCCTAAAGCCCTCCTTCTTTAGTTCCTCATCTTCAAATGATGGCACAGCTTCCATTCCAGCTGGTGCTGTCTCTGCACACTGGCTGGCAAATGCCTATGGAATTGCCATTCCTGGGTTTGTGCTTGGCTGTAAAGTTTGATCTTGGGCTCTTGCTTGGAAAGTCACTTTTTTGGGATGCTTGGGGGAAGCTGTTGGCATTTGGGTGGTGAAATGCAAATGGCTGCTCTGTGTGCCTTCAATATAGAGCCTGGAGTTGAGCAAGGCTTCTGTCCCCAGGTTTTTTTGGCTTAATTTCTTCACTGGGTACTTGTTGGTGTCCATGTCATGGCCAGGTGACCCAGCTCTACAAAGCCATCTGAGTGATGTGGTTCAGGTTAGCTGAGGACCTTGCAGAAAGCAGAGTTTCTCTGCTTAATTCCTTCACCCTTATACTTTTAATTTCTTTCACTCAACCGAGCTGTCAGAATGAGAGAGTTGCTAAGCAACTTCTTCCTTAAATGCCGTGGCATTTCTCTCCTTCCCCCATGTTTTGTGAACTTGAGAGGGTCTCTTCCAACCTGGCAAGCATTTGATAATTCCCATAATCTTCCTGCAAGGAGGCAGCAGGGTGGTGTTGGTAACATAGAGCTGATTTCACCTAATTATGTATCAAAATTGCTTCTCGTGCTGCTTGGTTTCCTTGTGAGCTGATATGGGAGGTTTCAAACCAAGCTTCCTCATGCAGGCTGCAAGTAAAGCACTTTTGGCATTGGCAGTGCCATAAATAGGAAAGCCTCAGGTTTTATCAGACAGCAAAAGAATGTGATGAGGGAGGGTTACATCACAGCAAGTTGTTTGTCAGAACCTGAAGTGAAATTATTTCCTGGCAGAATGTCCTCATTTTCTTTGTTTCTGATTGTAAGCTTCACAGAATCACAGAACCATTCTGGTTGGAAGAGACTTTTAACATCATCAAGTCCAACCATTAACCCAACTTTGCCAAGTCTGGTGCTAAACTGTGTCCCTAAGCACCACATGTGTTGAAACTCCATGGATCTGAAACACCTGCAGGGATGGTGATTCAGCCAGCTCTCTGGGCAGCCTGTTCCAGTGTTCAATAACCCTTTCAGTGAAGAAGCTTCCAATATCCAATCTGAATCTCCCCTGGCACAACTTTACAACATTTCTTCCTGTCTTGTTGATTTTACTGGAGAGAAGAAACTCACCCCACCCCTTGCTTCCAACTTTTTCAGGAGCTGGAGAGAGAGAGAAGCTCTCCCCTCAGCCTCCTTTTCTCCAGGCTAAACACCCCCAGTTCCCTCAGCTCCTTCTCCTAAGACTTGGACTCCAGACCCTTCCCCAGCTCTGTTGGCTTTCTCTGGACATGCTTCAGCTCCTCAATGTCCTTCTTGTTGTGATGGCTCCAAAACTGACCCCAGGATTCAAGGTGCTGCCTCACCAGTGCCAAGCACAGGGGAGCAATCCCACTGACTGGGATTCTCTGATAGAAGCTGGGATGCCTTAGGCCTTCTTGGCAGGCTGGGCATGATGTATTTGGAAACCTGAACACTTAAGACTTTGCTTCTCTTTTAGCAAAGACCAGAAAGAAAAAGGGGAAAAAAATGGCCATTTTAGGCTTTTATATCAATATATTTTAATATTTGTTGGCTTTCTGAAGAGGTGACAGTCATCAAAAGGATTCTTCTCCATGTTGGTGTTGGGACTTCCATCATGACTTCCATCCTGTAGGAGGAGGTGGAGCTGTGGACAGAACAACTCTTCTGTCCATGTTGTTCTGCACAAATCCTTGGCCAACCAGAAATGCCCTCTCTGTCCTTGCATTTTTTTTTTGGCTTCAAGTTCTTGCATTGATGTTCTGGATTTAGTCTTTAAAGATCTGGACTTCACCCTGATGAAGTTGGATTTATTTTGAGCACTAAAATATGGATTAAATGAGTCACTGTAGATGACAAAACAGTGGCTATTCATCATGTGAGTTTTGAATTATAAAGAATGTGATCAAAGAGAAACAAGGTAAAGAATGAAAGATCCTGTTATTAACTTCTGGGGTTGATGCTATTCCACTGCCTCTATCTTAGTGACTTTTTTTGCAGTGGTCTGTAGGCACCTTTAAAAAGTTTAAATATAAGTGGTAGGTGCTCAGGTACAATATTGTAATTCAGTTGTGCATAATTTGCATTTAACACAGGGATAGAAAAATACAATAACACAGACAGAAGGATTTATGGTGTTGTGGCACTCATCTCTCTGGAAGCTGAGTTTCATCAGCTGTCTGGCAGTGTGTGATTTACAAGTGCTGTAAATGATGCCAGCATTTTCAGTGCTGTTATTCAGAGTTAAATGCTCTCCTAGGAACTGGACTTGGATGTTTTTTGTACAAATAACATGGAACCAGCTCCCAGTTCTCAGCTGGTGACCATCCACATGGATGGGCTTGGGAAGGAGGTGCACAGTGTGTGCAGGACCTCGTGCAGCCCTGCTTTGTATGTGGGGCCTTAGAGCTGCACTGTTTAAAAGATGTTTTTGTGTGGTGCAATCATATTGCTTAGGGGAAGAAAAGGGTGGTTTTGCTTTTTTTTTTTTTTTTTTTTTTGCATTGCGAAAGGGAAAAGCAAGGTTAGAGAGCTGGATGGGGGTTGTGTGTGTTACTTAGAAATTTTCTTGGTGCTGCCTTACAAAAAATAAAAAGAAAATTTGGGGAGGACTGTGGCAGAGCAGAGCCAGGTGGGCTGTATGTCTATGACCAGGTCTCCTGTGAAGAGAGAGCTTTCTCCCCAGCAGGAAAACCTCTTCAGGTGCTTCTCTCTGATGAGAATGGTTTTGTGTCTTTTAAGCTTCTGATAAACTCTGACTTCAGTGAACAGTAGGCTGATAACCTTTACTGTCCCTGAGGAGAAGGGGAGGTGCAAACTCACTTTGCAAAGAGGACTTCATCTTATTTAGTGCTTTTGGGGTGCCAAGGGCCATGCTGTGCATGGAGGAGTCCCTGGTGTCACGTTGGGATCTGCTCACCTGGGGACTCACAGCCTGCAGAGGCAGTTTCAAACCAGCTTTGTATGAACCAGGCAAAGGCAAACATCCCCTTGCTGCTTGGGTGCATTTCAGCTGGGTCAGTCACCCTGGAATCTTGATGGAATAAACTGCAGAGAGCTTGGGATTCAGCCACTTGCCACTTAACTCTGTCCAGTTCTGGGCCCCCTCGGCTCAGGAAGGAGATTGAGGTGCTGGAGCAGGTCCAAAGGAGGCAACTGGGCTGGGGAAGGGACTGGAGCACAGATCCTATGAGGAGAGGCTGAGGGAGCTGGGGGTGTTGAGGCTGGAGAAGAGGAGGCTCAGGGGAGACCTCATCACTCTCTCCAACTCCCTGAAAGGAGGTTGGAGCCAGGGGGGGTTGGGCTCTTTTCCCAGGCAACTCTCAGCAAGACAAGAGGGCACAAGAGGTCTCAAGTTGTGCCAGGGGAGGTTTAGGTTGGACATGAGAAAGAATTTCTTGATGGAGAGGGTGCTCAGCCATTGGAATGGGCTGCCCAGGGAAGGGGTGGATTCTCCATCCCTGGAGATATTTCAAAAGAGCCTGGATGTGGCACTCAGTGCCATGGGCTGGGAACCATGGGGGGAGTGGATCAAGGGTTGGACTTGATGAGCTCTGAGGTCCCTTCCAACCCAGCCCATTCTATGATTCTATGATCAGGACACAGACTGACGTGACCTTGGTGTGACCTTGACAAGTTCTGCGAGCATCCCCTAAAGAGGGGACACCCCAGACCATCAGTGACCTCTGCAGGTGTCAGCCATGGGCTGGAGCTCTTGCTCAGCTGTCTGCCCTCCATGCTGAAGCAGATAACCAGGAGTGTGGTGGTGAATCAGTACAGGTCAGGCCTGGAGGTGATGCTGTCCAGCTGATGCTCAGCAGGGAGCAGCTGCTGGGTAACACCACCCAAAGCAGAAGAGACCTTTCCAAAAGGATACTGTGTCCCTTGACCTAACTGCTCTTTGCTTCAGGGGTTTTGCTGAGCTGAGGTTCATGGGCAAGGCATAAACATTGAAGGAGTGGTTCATAAACCTCTTTCTGTACCAAAAATTTTCTTCTTAGTTTTTATTCTGCATGGTGTTTGGTTTAAATACATCCAAGTGATATCCAGAAAAAGTTTACACCATGACATTCAAAGTTATGCTCGGTGTGTTTTCCCCTAAAATTCCTCATTTGGAAGACATAATTTGTTTCATGTGCAGTTGGTTTTAAATACAGCTTTTGTGAGTTCAAATAGATTCAAAGCACAGGTGTATGAGACACTCAACAGGAGCTCACTGCCTGCATGCAGAAAACCAACCCAGTTGCTTTTGGGGGAAGGCAGCCAAGGGGAAGGATGCTGACAACTTAAGTAAGATGCAGGTGGTTTAAAGAAGTGTACTCCAGGGAAGTCAGACACCTCATCAGCATTGTCACTAGGAGCAGATTAGCAGTTCAGGGGGAAAAAAATAAAATGGAAAACAAAAAGGGCTATTTCTTGTAGGAAATAATTATATTTATTAGCACCAAGTTAAATCCCAGTTTTCTGTCTGGACTGGGTTGTATCATAGGAAAAGCCAGTGCAGCTTTCCTTGGTACCTCAGGGTTTTTTTCATGGTTGCATCAAGCTCTTTGCTCTAATCTCTTTGAGTTTTGTGAAATTTTAATCTAATTTCCTGTGTTCCTCTGTGGTAGACATGGAAGGAAACTTCTACATGTATCTGCAGCCTGAAGAAGGTGAAAGCTTTGCTACCTCAGTGCAGTAAAGATGAAAGCAAGTACACTTGTGGCAATAGAAAAAATAGCATTTATTTGTTGCAAAACACCTGAAATCCTCCATTTGATGGTCAGTGGTTGATTTTTAGCTGTGGAAGCAAAATGTGTTTTGTCAAGTATGCAGCCTTGAATATAAGCATCAGAAATAAGAGATAAGGGGATTATTGAGTGGATTAATCAAGTGTTGAAAGAGCTGGTAAAAGGCAAAAAGCACAAGATAGACATGACTCAAAAAACCCAACCCAAACCAAAACAAAAACCCCAAACCCAGCCAATTGCTTAAGGTTTTCCAACAGGAGTTTCTGTTCTAATAATTGAGCTCCCCTTGTTTTAACTCAGAAGGAACTTGGGGGTACAAAGTGCAGCATCTGAAAGTGTCTGTAGTCATCTTCTCTTGACCCACTAAGGTATTAACCTTAAACATGCTGCATTTAATTTGGGGGTGATGTGCCTGAGATCTTTTGATCTGCCTGAGAGCTTTTTCTCACTAGCATTTTGCAGATAGGAGCTTGTAAATTGCCTCTCAAATCTTGATAATTAATAGTTGTGGGTGGTGAACGTGAACTGCAAATGGTTTGAGATTTTTGTATTCTTTTTATTTTTGGCCTCTGAAAATCTGTATGCCCCCAAATACTTAGGAAGACAAAAAGGAAAATTACATTTGTGCAGAAATGGTAGAGGAGACAGAATGGATGCATTATTCTGCTGCCATTCAAAGTACTGCATTTAACATCCTTACACAAAACCCTCTCTAGGCTCAGAATCACAGAAAGTCAGGGGTTGGAAGAGACCTCAAAAGATCATTGAGTCCAACCCCCCTGCCAGGGCAGGGTCACCTCCAGGAGGTCACACAGAACACATCCAGATGGATTCTGAATGTCTCCAGGGAAGGAGACTCCACAACCTCCCTGAGCAGCCTCTTCCAGTGCCCTGTCACCACACAGCAAATAAATTCTTCCTAATATTTATATGGAACCACCTACGCTCCAGTTTATAACCATTAACCCCTTGTCCTATTATCAGTCACCCCTGAGAAAAGCTTTTTTCCATCCTCCTGGCTCTCCCTGTGAGTATTTATAAAAATTGATGAGCTCACTCCTCATTCTCCTCTCCTCCAAGCTGCAGAGCCCCTCAGCTCCCTCAGCCTTTCCTCATATGGGAGATTTTCCACTCCCTTCATCATCTTGGTCACTCTGCTCCAGGCTTTTCCAAGCAGTTCCCTGTCTTCTTGAACTGAGGGGCCCAGAACTGGACACAATATTCCAGATGTGGCTTCACCAGGGCAGAGTAGAGGGGAGGAGAATCTTAACCTCCTAACCACCCCTTTTCTAATGCACCCCAGATGCCATTGGCCTTCTTGGCCACCAGGACACATTCCTGGCTCATGGTCATCCTTCCATCCACCAGCACCCCCAGGTCCCTTTCACCTCTGCTGCTCTCCAACAGCTCAGTCCCCAGCCTCTGCTGGTACCTGGGGTTGTTCTTACATCTCCAGATGTAAGGCTCTACACTTGCCCTTGTTGTAATACATTAAATTTCTCCCTGCCCAACTCTCCAGCCACTCCTATAAAAAAATAAAAGGAGGGCAATTGTCATAGGAGATCCCCTTTGGAGGGAAACTGAGGGCCTGGTGTGCCAGCCCCATGCATCCCTCAGGGAATTCTGCTGCCATCCTGGGGCTTGGGTCAGAGAGGGAACTAGGAAGCTCCCAGCTCTGGTACCACCCCATTACTGGTCATGCAGGTGGGAAGTGATGAGATTACCAGGAGAAGTCCCAAGGCAATAAAAAGGGGCACTGGGCCAAACAATAGAGGGATCAGGAGCACAAGTGATGTTTTGTTCAATTCCCTCATGGGCAGGGAATGCTGAAAGGAACAAGAAAGCACCCCTGATCAACACGTGGCTCAGAGGCTGGTGCCATAACTTGAATTTTGGGTTCTTTGGTCATGGGGGTGTTTACGTGGCTCTCACCTCCCAGTGAGAGATGGAGTGGAAATATCCACAAGGAGGATAAAGATTCTTGGCTGGGGGTTGGCAGGGCTCATCAAGAGGGCTTTAGATTAGGTGTGAAGGGGAGGGGGAGAAAACCAGATGGGATTCTGGGGATCCCCTATACAGGGACAGGAATTGGGATCGATGGTCCTGATGTGTCCCTTCCAACTCTGCAGATTCTATGGTAAAGAGTAGGGCTGGAAAAGATTTTTGGGTTCCTGTTCCAAGGCAGGCTTGGTCTACCTGTATCATGATCTACTTATATCAGCTATTGATTGGATACAGGTTGAACAACCTAAGACAATGCAGGCAGGTTGTGATCTTGTTATTCTCTTCACAATCCTATTTATTTGTCTTCTTGAAGGTCTACATTTAGGCATTACCTTTTGCCAACATTTTTCTCTCTCTTGCTTTCTTTAGGTAAAAGTGTCTTGAAAACCACACGGGAAGGTGGATTATTGTTCAAAAAAATGAATGTGCATCTCTAGACATGATTTGTGGTTCAGTCCAGCTGGAGCTGTCTGAATGAAGCTATGGGCTGTGCCTCCGCCAAGCATGTTTCTACTGTTCAAAATGAAGAGGAAACTCAGAAGGGGAAAAACTACCAGAACGGAGATGTGTTTGGTGGTAAGTGTTGCAAGGTTTCATCTTTCTCCCAGCATCATCAATATTCTGGAAAGTATATTTGGGAGCCTTGCTCTTTTTGCAAAATAGTAAAAAAAAAGGTGCATGTTAAAATGAATCACACTGATAGTGCAGTTGTCCCCTCCAAGGGACAATATCATTGGCAGCTGAAACAGAGGTCAGGGTGAAACCCTTAGTGGAAAATTAACATTCTGAGTGATGTACAGTATTGAATCACCTTTAACTCTGCATATCCTGGAATAGTTCAAAGACAACCAGTTGCACAACCTCCTTGTATTTACATATGTCTCTCTGATATACATTTTTCATTAAGTACCAAATTCATGAAAAGAAAAAGCTATCCAGTGAGAAAAATAATTTCTGAATACTTTCTTCCTGTAAATCAATAGGTTATGAAATCCTCTAGCAAACAGGGTTTAAAGGTACTGTGGAGCTAGAAATAACCTTCTGGGAGGAATTTAGTGGTACTGGGAAACTCTGGACATGGGATGAAGGCATCTGTTTCACTATATGGGGAGGCTGGTCTGTAACCAAGGTGTTACTATAGACACTTGTGCAGCAGGAAAGTTGACAGCCTCCTAATTTTTCCTTTCCCCTGTTCTTCCTGTGAGTGTATGCAAAATGGTTTTTTAGAAAAATGTTCTAAACAATAATTCAGTTTTTAAAATGTTAGAAGCTATCTGGAGGACTGCTCAGAAACGAAATTTCCAGATCTGCCCAGATACTGCTCTGGAAATGAAGTCAGCTGTGAGTAAGCTAACTTGGTACTGTTTTTCTTAAAATAGGTACATGGCTACTGACTACACCAAACTTCTCTGGTGTTTTTTTATATCAATTGTTGTGTAGAAACAGGAATGACACAGCTAGCAGCAAAAAATATCTCCCCTTCTTTCCAAAGCAATTGTATTTCACTTGTTCAACCCTTCTGGGAGCCAGCTTGTTCTGACAGTGGATCCCAAAGTAGGAATGCCCAGAGGGATCATCTGAAGTTGTTTATCAGGCTTCAGGTTTAAATGAGGGGTTATTTTTCTGTGTGTTCCTTCACAGAGAGGTGTGGGGTTTGGAACTGTGAAGTCAGGATGTTGCTTTTATTTAAAACTAGTTTCAAGTGACTTGTTCAGTTTTAACCAGAACAGGACAGCTGGGGAAATTCAAGCAAAGGAAATCCTATGCCACAGTTTGTGAAGCATCTTCACCACTTTTTTTTAATTACAGACCCACTTTGGGTTCAGAGATGGGGACAGCACAGAGGTGTGTGATGGACCTGATGTCAGGTTGCTTGCGGGCTCTTCTGTCTGCTCTATTCTTTCTCACTTGTTTTTTAAAACAGTTTTTTTTCCTCTGGTGGTATTTTCTTCTCAAATGCTTTGAAAATGCTGCAGTTCAGAGGAAAGTCAGCATATTGAACTGTGGCAAGTATTGACCAGGCCTGTGTGGTGGCAGCTGGTCTGTCAGGAAAGCACCAACCCATGCCCACAATATACAGGAAGAGAAGAGCAAGAGAAATTCCTCCTTGTGAAAGGCAGTGTGTCTGTCCTCACAGAATGGGAGCTACATGGGGAATCTGAGCTGAAGAAATACAATTTCTGTCCTGTTCTCCATGAACACAGACACAAGATCAGAAGGTCTTGCTATGCTAGGCTTCACATCATCACTCTTTGCCTGGCAGATATATTTTATTGACTCAGTCAGCTGATGAGCACTCAAATAGTAATTGCAGTGGCTCATCTGGCTGTCCTGATGTGCTGCTGCCAAGTCAGACCTCACTCATTTTAGGCAGAGTAATGATCATGCATAGGGGGACCAGCCCTGTGTGCTGTCCTAATTCCATACTGGGTATTTTGAGACAATAACCTTTTTTTTTTGAAGACATTTTCAAACACACACAAATATCTCTGGTACAATTTTCATCATTTCTGGTACAGCTTTCATCAGAGCTCCATGGAAGTGAGAGGCTGGTAGGCACCTGGTCTCAGGGCTGCCAAACTTTAAATATCCCCATGAGTTTCAAAGGGGGAGGTTTTTCATTGCTTAAACTCCAGTAGCAGATGAGCTCCTGAAATTGTGCCTTCTGAGTTGTTCATCATTTCTGCAGTTTTTGTTACAGGGTAGATCTTCCTCCAGTGCTTGAAAGGTTGAGGAGGAAGGTGATTGTGCTGCTGAGTGGGGCTGAAGTACATTTTCATGTATAATCATCTTCCAGAATGAAACTGGACTCTGTTTTTCCTCACTTCTTTTATTATTTTAACAACATTTTTGGTTTTGTCCACCCTGTGTCAATCTGGTTTAGTGGTAGCCTTCTTTCTTATCACACTAAACATGGGTCAGTACTCAACACGTTTCAGGAAATGAGAGAGAAGATCAATAAGCATTTGGTGTTATGTTCAAGTAGGAAATGGAATAAAATTGCATCTGTTATTTAGGTTTATAATGTATTTATTTAACTCTGAGCACACCCTTGGTAAGTTAGTAATTTACTGTTTTATTGCCCATAAGGAAGCAACAGGGTTTAAAAAATAATCAAAACCAAACCAAACCCCACCCTCAGGTTTTGTCTGGTCATGTATTTGTCATCATTGTGTGCAAAGAAAGTATTTTCCCCATGAATTTTAAAGCTCTGATTTTGTGTTTTGTGAACAGAAGTGACTTATCTTTATAGCTCTCTTGGAAAAGGTGCTGCTTGTGCAGTGTAAGGAGGAAACTGTTCTGGGCCATGGGTTTTCTCAGAGAGTAGCAACAAAACAAGTTCTTTGTCCCACTCCAGCGAGTGAATGTATGAAAAGAGATAAAGAGTATCAAAAGAGCCTTTTGTAGGTGGAATGACAGGGGGGGATCTCTCCTGGAGCAGGAGCAGGGTTGCCCCTCAAGGGGGATGAGCTGGGAGCCAGGGGTGACCACAGCTCCTGCAGTGCCCTCACTGATAGGGTTCTGTCCCACAGGGGCTGAATGTTGGCCAGAGCTGGGTGCTGGTGGCAGGGCCCATGCACAGCAATGAACCCAGCTCCAGGGTCCATCCAGGGAGTGGGGTGAGGAGCATCAGGAGATGAGGCTGGAGACAGGAAAGGATGAGTTATAGGTTGCCAGAGGGGTGCATCCAGGAGACAAGATACCTGCCTACCTAGGGCTGACATCCCTTCATGAGATGGGACCAGAGACAGGCATGGTTCAGGCTAGGACTGAAGAAGGGCCAAGGCTCAGCTAAAAGAGCTCCTGGATCTGTGGGCAGAAGGTGCAGGTGAGGTTGGTCATGGCCTCCTAATCCACTTGGGGCTGTGACAGCATCTGCCTGTTAATCCTGAGCTTTATGTAAAAGGCTTTATGTTTCTGTTGCCCAGAGAAGCTGTGGCTGCCCTGTCCCTGGAAGACCATATAGGGACAGGTTGGATGAGGTTTGGAGCAACCTGGTCTAGGGGAAGGTGTCCCTGCCCATGGCAGGGAGGTTGGAACTGGATGAGCTGTAAAGTCCCCCCCAACACAAGCCCAGTCTGTGATTTTATGATTCTGTGTCATGTTGTGGTTGAAGTACCTCTCCCTTCTCCTACTCCTCCCCTTTTGTTCTTGCTTGTGAGCACAGCAGTGCTGATCATAGAATCATAGAATCATAGAATGGGCTGGGTTGGAAGGGACCTCAGAGCTCATCAAGTCCAACCCTTGCTCCACTCCCACTGCAGTTCCCAGCCCATGGCACTGAGTGCCACATCCAGGCTCTTTTGAAATAGCTCCAGGGATGGAGAATCCACCCCTTCCCTGGGCAGCCCATTCCAATGGCTGAGCACCCTCTCCCTAAAGAAATTCTTTCTCATGTCCAACCTAAACCTCCCCTGGCACAACTTGAGACCTCTTGTGCCCTCTTGTCTTGCTGAGAGTTGCCTGGGAAAAGAGCCCAACCCCCCCCTGGCTCCAACCTCCTTTCAGGGAGTTGGAGAGAGTGATGAGGTCTCCCCTGAGCCTCCTCTTCTCCAGCCTCAACACCCCCAGCTCCCTCAGCCCTTCCTCACAGGAATTCTGCTGGATCCCTTCCCAGCCTCCTTGCTCTTCTCTGGACCTGCTCCAGCACCTCAATCTCCTTCCTGAGCTGAGGGGCCCAGAACTGGACACAGGACTCAAGCTGTGGCCTCCCCAGGGCTGAGCACAGGGGCAGAATCCCTTCCCTGGACCTGCTGGCCACGCTGTTCCTGAGCCAGCCCAGGATGCCATTGGCCTTCTTGGCCACCTGGGCACACTGCTGGCTCCTGTTCAGCTGGTGATACTTAAGGTACCTGAAAGTCCAAGATACTTTGACATACTCTTAACAAGCCTTTTCAGCACCAAGGGCAAGGAGCCATCATCAGGGAAGAACACTAGTTCAGAGGTTATGCCAGAGGAGCTCTTTAAATACTTGGGTGTTGGAAAACTGCTTAATTGTCAATTGTTTCATTGAGGTCAGCCTCAACAGGAGGTGAAGGCATTCCTCAAGCAGGTATAGCAATTCTTTTGCAACTCACTACTAGTGGTAAAGGTGGGATTGTCCCCACCCTGCAGCTCTCTGTGCACCAGGAATAACCTCTGGTTTGATGGTACCCCAGGATCTGTCAGGTTGAGCTGATTGCCTGAATGGGGATGAAGACATCTCATGGTTCCCTGTTGCCATCTTCTTTTCTTACTCAACACCTGCCACCTCTTTCATACCATTGCCTGTACAGCCACAGAAGCTTTTTGTTAATTTAAAGTCCAAATACCAAGAAAGGAGAAGAAAAAGCTAACCCTGGGAGACTGATCATGTCCACCACTGGTGAGCACACCTGTGCTGGGAAGCAGATCCACAGGAACAAGCAGCTTGGCCTTGTCCTTACATGCTGGAGGAGCAACCTCAGTGGTTGGCAGGATGAGGCTTTCTAGTGCCATCCCCTCAGTTCTGCTGGGGAGGGCTCTGCATTTCATGGCTGATTTGCCTTCTGTTTCTTAGTCATGGCTTCTCCTGACAGGAAGAAAATGATGAGCAATAAAGAAAAATGGTGCATATTTGGAGTTCTGCCTCCTATAATTTCAGTTCTTTCCTTTGAGAAAAAATCAGAAAGGCTCTAAATGTGATTACTTTCCCAAATGGATGGCAGATCTTTGCCATGTAATTGTTGCTGAGGTTTTCTGGCCTGTAAGCAAAGAACAAGTGACTATATTTAACACAAGTTTGGGGGTTTTTTTACTGCTTTTTGAGATGTTGTATCAGATGACTGAAATGATACAGTATGGCCCTTAACTTAACAAACTATCCCTGTGGTTTAAACCATGCTGGCTATCTAGCTAGGAGATGCAAAGTATCCTTTTTTGCAAGCCCTTAGCCTTAGTATGTGGTTCAATATAAAAAATCTAGGGTAAGCATCTAACTTGGCTTTGGAATGGTTGAAAATGTGTGAGGACAATTTTGCAATGGGGAACCTGATAAAAAGAGGGGGTGATTCTTTATTGTTTGTGAAACCATAATTTTGTACATTTTTATCTTGCATAGGAATGGACATGAAATTGTGTGACACCTTAAGAAGAGGTGGTGCTTTTTAAAAAGATCAAGTGCTCATACATTAACTAAGTAGTCTTCAGACTCTTCTTCTACTCTTCATCTGGCAGCTTATCACCTTGCAATGTTTATGACCCCTTGTCATGGTATTAGATTAGGGAATTACTCAGCAATGTCATTTTATTCACTGTAAATGCAGTGTATTTCCATAGACTTCTCTGGTACAGCCAGTGCTCCTTATCTCCTTTGCAGCCATTCCTGCCTTTCTGGCCTGGTTTCTGCTGGATTTGGCATGATCCACCCAGAATTAGACTCAGCACCTTTAGTAAGGATTTACAGTATAAAGAGAGAAGGGGAAGCAAAGTGGAGAAACAGTTGCCATCCCCATTATGATGGGAGAAATTAATCACAGGCAAGTTCTAATATTCTTGGTTTAATGCAAGCTGCCACCTTGTGCAGTCTGCCCACCAGTGTCAAGAGTGCCCAAAGGAGATGGAGCAGAGGATCATAGAATCATAGAATCATAGAATCCTAGGGGTTGGAAGGGACCTGGAAAGATCATCTAGTCCAACCCCCCCTGCCAGAGCAGGGCCCCCTAGAGTACATCCCCTAGGAACGTGTCCAGGTGGGGTTTGAATGTCTCCAGTGAAGGAGACTCCACAACCCCCCTGGGCAGCCTGTTCCAGGGCTCTGTCACCCTTACAGTAAAAAAATTTTTTCTGATATTCAACTTGAACCTCCTGTGCTCCAATTTACACCCATTACCCCTTGTCCTATCACTGGTCACCACTGAGAAAAGCCTAACTCCATCTCCCTGACACTCACCCCTTACATATTTGAAAACATTGATGAGGTCACCCCTCAGTCTCCTTTTCTCCAAACTAAAGAGACCCAGCTCCCTCAGCCTTTCCTCATAAGGGAGATGTTCCACTCCCTTAATCATCTCAGTAGCTCTGTGCTGGACTCTTTCAAGCACTTCCCTGTCCTTCTTGAACTGAGGGGCCCAGAACTGGACACAATACTCCAGGTGTGGCCTCACCAATGCAGAATAGAGGGGGAGGAGAACCTCTCTTGACCTACTAACCACACCCTTTCTAATGCACCCCAGGATGCCATTGGCCTTCTTGGCCACAAGGGCACATTGCTGGCTCATGGGCATCTTCTTGTCTACCAGGACCCCCAGGTCTCTTTCACCTACACTGCTCTCCAGCAGCTCAGCCCCCAACCTATACTGGGACATCGTGTTGTTCTTCCCCAAATGCAAAACTCTACACTTCCCCTTGTTGAATTTCATCATGTTTCTCCCTGCCCAACTCTCCAGCCTGTCTAAGTCTCTCTGAATGGCAGCACAGCCTTCTGGTGTGTCAGCCACTCCTCCCACCCCCAAGCAGTGGATCCATGAACAGAGTTAACAATTTTATTCTTGGCACTGACCCTTCCTACAAGCTGCTCCATCAGGAGTGGAGTCCAAGTTGGATACAAATAGAGTGCATGGGGCATGCATCTCACAACTGTATTACTGGACTATAAATAGGGATGTACATCCACCTTTGTGTTTGCTAGGAAGCCAGGATGTATTTTCTGGCAGCCTCAGTGCTGAAGGAAATCTGTTTATTTTATGGTACAGACAAATTTACTTTTTTCCCTTAATCTCTTAGAGGCAGAATCCTCAATGTTTGCTGCTTACCTGTAGGTGCAAATGAGGAAATACCATGGTAAAAAGCTGGACAGGCCCCCCCTGGCCAGTGTTCCTCTGGCCCCAGGAATTTCTTAGCCTCAGTGCTGAAGGAAATCTGTTTATTTTATGGTACAGACAAATTTACTTTTTTCCCTTAATCTCTTAGAGGCAGAATCCTCAATGCTTGCTGCTTACCTGTAGGTGCAAATGAGGAAATACCATGGTAAAAAGCTGGACAGGCCCTCCCTGGCCAGTGTTCCTCTGGCCCTAGGAATTTCTTAGGGTTTTCTCATTGTTCCTGTTGATTGCTTGGACAGTCTGGCTCCCGGGGTGCCATGTGGGTAGTAGGTGATTGCTTTTGGGGCTTTAGATAAAGCTTTTGCAGCATGGATGCTGCTCAGGGAAGGAGGCATCTTTCAGAGATAACAAATTAACTCTGAGAATTGTAACCAGAGTAAAATATTAATCTTTCCAATAGGTTAATTTTGTAGCTCTTCAGATGGCCTGTAAGTGAAATAATCTAATTACCTTTTGTATCTTTTCCATCTGGAAATGTTTGCTGTACTTTATAAATCAAGTTTTTATTAGCTCCCTGTTTCCCTCCTGGGTTACATAAATATTAGCAGTGAGGAGACATTTGTGCTCACCCTGAATCTCCAGAACATTACTGATCCTATTGTGTCCCTTTCATAATGCAATTAATAAAAGGGAAATAGCTGTTCATTTACAAGTATTCTTTGAGCTACACAAAGAATGAAAATTTGATAGACTAATATTAATAGAAGAAAGCTGGAACAGATGTGAAAATCCATTTCAAGTCCTATGTTGTGGGGCAACAGTCTCCTTTAATAGTTGACTGATTGAGAATGGCTGAAGAAAACTGAAGACATCCCATCATTTGCAACATTTGCAGTAAAAATTACTCCTTTTTTTCCAGAAACTCTTGGGGCACATGAGTTTGGAAGAGGTTTTTGGTGTCTGGAGCAATTGGTCAATACATTAACAGGGCTGTAAGGAGCTCCATGACTGTGCAAGGGATGCTCACAGTAATGGTCAGTTAGGGTTTGGGTTTTTTTCTGGAATCTGAATAGGCTCTGAGAGGTTCTGCCCTAAAATGATAAGTGTTTTGCAGTGCAGTACATAGACTGATGCTGGCTTGGAGTGAGTCAGCAGAGACTGGGAATTTTGTTAATGCTGAAAAACCTGAGAAGAATTAAATATTAAGTGCTAGATGGGATGCTTTGGGGCTTTTTTTTTTTTTTCTTCCCTTTCTAAGGGAGATTTTAAAAAAGGAGCAGTAAAATGGAGCTTCCTGACCTGGCTGCAATGTTCTATCTAGGTTGGCTGAAGTGACAACTTCTGAGTTGGTATCAAGTTGGCATCATGGTGAGGTTAAAGGACAGCACCCACCTGTCCTCTGTGGCCAAGGAGGCCTTGCTCTCAGTGCCCACAAGCTTCCTAGATTTTTTGCCACCCAGCTGGATGGCAGGAGCAGATTTAGCCCTTCTTGTGTTGCAGTTTACATTGTACTTGCAGGTTTGCTCCCTGACCATTCCTCATCCCTTGTCTCTCCAGTAACAGATCTCTGTGGCCATGAAGCCAGTTCTTTAAGCTTTGCTTTTGCAGTCCCTAAGCAGTGCAGGATGTTCTCTTCAGGGCACAGTGATGCATTTTGTTTAAAACTAAGTTTGTGGTGTTTAAATGTGGTAAGGGACTGAAAGTGCCAAACTTTCAGCCTCCTTCAAGAGGCAGCAAGGGCTGTGCAGGGCTGGCCCTGTGTTGCTCCCTGCTGTGACATTGGGATGCTGGGGCAGGGTGGTGTGACCTCCATCCCAAACACCTACCTGGTGCTTTCATACAAACAGCAGTGTTTTCAAGGCACAGACTGTTTATTTTCCTCCTGTCTCTTCCTTTAATTAATCTCTTGGCTGGTTGTTTCCTCTCCTCCTGTCATTGATCAATTTCATTTTTTTAGTGGGCTACATAATTGCATTTACTGAGTATCCTTCCTGCTGAGCACTGTGCCTGTAATCTTGTCCACCTGAGAAATGGTTTTCTTTTAACAACCTGGCATACGGCTCCAAGTTATGTGTTAATTAAATGCTAAAGAAAAAAAGACTGTGCATGTATAGAAATGCATATATATGAATTATGTAGTTTCAGCAAGCAGAAATCTGGGTAGCTGAAAGACAGGTATGACTGCAGACCACCATCACTGTTTTCTGACTTATTAATTACAGACAAGTACATGGAAGTCTTCAATTATACAACAATGTGACTGGTTTTTAAATACCATCTTATATTTGCAGTTTCCTCAGAACTTCAGTACAAATGGGAGTTTAAGGTATCTGGAGGTTGTGTAATTAAATATGGTACCATGCAAGTGAGGCAGAAATTGTGTGTTTACCAGTAACTGGAGTTTAGGATATTGAGGTTATATTTTTAAGAGACTTTCTGGGGTAACAAAATGGCCTCTGAAGATGTGGTACATTTCCCTATGTGTGAGCAGTTTGGGCAGACCACAAACCTAATGACAAAATTCCTCTCTATTCCCCCCCCACACAAAGGGAAGATAAAAGAGGGATTAAAGCTGGGAGACTTCAAGTTGGAAATTGAAAACAATTGGATACAGATTTTACTAACACAAGGGAAAGGAAAAAAAAAGTAATAAAGAATAGAATTACATACAAATATATATATATGTGTATATATATATATACACACAACCTGATAGATAGCACATGGGGAGCTGGTGGTAACAGCAGGAAGTGGGAAGAAAAGAGGGAGGAGTTGCTGACTTCTTGAACTTTTGTAGAGTCTGTCAGGAAATGGGAGGGAATAGATCCCTTCCTTTGTGTTCTGCCCCTCTCAGAGTCTGAAAATCCCTCCTTCTTTAGGTCCTGTTCAAACAGTGACAGTGAACCAGCCAGTGGCAGGAGGTACCTGGCCAGGGGGATTTCTTGGAGCTGGCTGGAGAATCCTTGACCTTCTTGTCAGGAAGCCAGGATGGAGCAGAGCAGCAGAGCAGCAGAGCATTGCCTTCCTTCAGGTTTCACATCCTCCTTCTATCCCATACACACCCATATCCATTAGCACCCTTGTCTCCAGGAATTGTGAAGAATCTCCCACTTTTTCTTGTGTCTTCCCATCTTTGTGTAAAAAGAATTAACCCCAACAAGCATGGAAGAAGCCTGAGCAGGAAAAGCTTTCTGTCATACCCTGCCTGGTGAAATACCCTCCCCCCTTGGTCTGCAGACCCAGGAGGAGTTGACCTGTAAGGAAGCCATGGTGCAAACCATGGAGAGTTGTCATTTGTTTCCTGGAGCAGCATGGTGTTGCTGTAGAGATTGTGTGTGAAGCCAGAATCTTTATGGAAAAATTACTTCCCACAAAACAATTCTGTTGGTTGCACCTCAGTGTTTTTCCCCTGCTCCTTCCTACCACAAAGGCAGACCTAGGAGATACACTGTAGTGGGTTTGTGCTACTGCTGCCAGGTTAATTAGCATCATCCTTTATGCATAACCTGAGAGAAAATTACACATCCAGCTGTAGTTTTCATAGGACTTAGAATCATAGAATCATAGAGTCATAGGGGTTGGAAGGGACCTGGAAAGATCATCTAGTCCAACCCCCCCTGCCAGAGCAGGGCCACCTAGAGTACATCCCCTAGGAACGTGTCCAGGTGGGGTTTGAATGTCTCCAGTGAAGGAGACTCCACAACCCCCCTGGGCAGCCTGTTCCAGGGCTCCGTCACCCTTACAGTAAAAAAATTTTTTCTGATATTCAACTTGAACCTCCTGTGCTCCAATTTACACCCATTACCCCTTGTCCTATCACTGGTCACCACTGAGAAAAGCCTAACTCCATCTCCCTGACACTCACCCCTTACATATTTGAAAACATTGATGAGGTCACCCCTCAGTCTCCTTTTCTCCAAACTAAAGAGACCCAGCTCCCTCAGCCTTTCCTCATAAGGGAGATGTTCCACTCCCTTAATCATCTCAGTAGCTCTGCACTGGACTCTTTCAAGCACTTCCCTGTCCTTCTTGAACTGAGGGGCCCAGAACTGGACACAATACTCCAGGTGTGGCCTCACCAATGCAGAATAGAGGGGGAGGAGAACCTCTCTTGACCTACTAACCACACCCTTTCTAATGCACCCCAGGATGCCATTGGCCTTCTTGGCCACAAGGGCACATTGCTGGCTCATGGTCATCTTCTTGTCTACCAGGACCCCCAGGTCTCTTTCACCTACACTGCTCTCCAGCAGCTCAGCCCCCAACCTATACTTAGGCTGTGTGACAATCCAAATGTTGGGTGGCCTTGGGAACTTTTTGGCCAAGAAGAAAACAAGTAGGAGAAGAAACAAAGTAAATGACTTTCTTGCTTCAGCAGCTGGTGCCCTGCACACAGCAGTGTGTCTGTGAGTCCTGTACCATGTTTGAAAATTAAACCTAGAGAAACAAGAGAGCTGAATTATGGCTTCGTCACCATCTCCCACTACAGCAGATCAGAGAGAAAAGAAAACCAAGACACGTGTGAAGTGGTGGGATTGCAGGCTTTGGAATGGCACCTTCAACCCCAGACAGGATTCAGGCCTGTGTGCCAGAGGACAGGAATACCCACAGGATCAAGAGCTGCAGGTGGTTTACAGCACCACTGGGAACAACTGGCAGCATTAATGAAGGATGGGTTCATGTGGCAATCTGAGGTTTTCATATTCCTCCATATTCCTGGCATTCTTAACAGCCATTGGAATTGTGTAAAAAGAAGAAAAAATACTTGAGGGTGGTCTTTCCAGGTGTGTAGTACTTCCAGATTCTTAAACAGCTTTTCTGTCAGTTGATTTCTGTTTTCTTGTCAGAATTGGTATTATTTTGTCCACCTACCCTCTCTTTAGTGTCTGGCAGTGTCCAGGGCCTCAGCTTCCAGCAGTGGCTGTGTTTTAGATTGGATTAAAGTAGGGTAACTTCACTTGGGAAATCTGACTGAGCATGCTATTTATTTTGAGTAAAATAGGATGGCTTGTTTCCTAAGCTGTTATTTTTTCTCTTTATGTTCCTGTTGGTAAAAACAAACTGACTGCTAAGATGGAGAATTGCCTGGGAGTTGGTAGCTCTTCTTCTGCTGATGGCAGAAGAAGATGATGGGCTGCTCACCCAGTGCTTGTTGATACCCAGTGAAATTTCCCTCTGGATGCATATCCAGAGCTGTGGATCTCAGCAATTAAGTCAGAAACAGAATAACCATGGAAAATCAAAGCAGCCATAGAGATGCTGCTTTCTTAGAGAGCTTGAAGCTGGAGCTATGAAGGTAACTGAGATATCCTCCATTAGCCAGTAGTTAACTCAGGAAGAGTTAGAATCTCAGTTCACAGGATTTTTGCTACTTCTTTCTCTAACTGTTGACTTTTTTTTTTTCTTTTTTTTTTTTTTATGTTGCCATGGTATTCAGACAGTTGATAGCCACACACAGCAACAGAGCTGGAATAATCTGAAGAGTTTCTTATCCCTCCCGTGCTCCAAACCAGGATGGGCTTTACCCTGTGGCACTGGAGGGGTTGATGATGGAAACTGTAACTACCCAAGCTATCAATTCTGGGACTTGACTGTCCTTGCAGTTCATGTTTTTCTGGTTTTCCCAATGCTTTCTAGAGCTGAGCCCACCCCTGGTGTAGCTGGGGAGCTGTCTCCTTTGCCATGGCATGGTGGGTGTTGTTGGCATGGTTTCCTTTTAGCACTGAAGTGACTCACCTGCTGTTTCAGTTCAAGTTTCTTAATGATTTCTAACAAATATTTTTAAAAATAGCAACTCAGTCTTTTATCCAAATATAGCTTCTAGCTTTCAAGCCTTTGGGAAAGGGGAGGGTTGTGAATCCTTGATCCCTGGCATTCCTGGTGATCCCAGGGGTAGGATCTGCAATTTCTGCTCTTGGGAGGAAGAAGTGTGATACAGAAAAATTTGTTAGACACAGAAGTCACATTTTACAGAAGAGATACATATTTTGTTAGGGATGAAGGAGAGTCACAGAGAGCCCAGATGTGTTTGGTGAAGATGCACTTTCTTCTGATGTCTCAGGGTTTTTTGACTGAGCCAGAATTAACACCATCATTGTTCTTGCTGTGCTAAGAGCACTCACAGAGAGGTCTCCAAGAGCCAAAGAGATTTTTCTCAACTTCATTTTGCTTCCCACCCCTCTTTCCAGTGATTGTTTCAAAATATCTAAGTTGATCTGCCCGTTTATCACTGAAACCATTATTAATGAGTGCTGTAGTTCCTTGTTATGTTGCCATGGCAACTGGGTTACATGTTTGAGTAGAATTCTCTGTTTCCAGATGGAGAGCTTCATTCAGAAGATTTGTCTATTGAGAATTTTGCAGCACATTCCACTTCAAAATTCTTCCTCCCTTACCCTCCCAAAGATTTTCATGCTAGAGGTGTTACTGCTTTCCAGTTTCTATCCTGTGATGGATTTTCTGATGGGTTTTATGCTTGGCAATATTTCTGTCTTTTATTTATGGTTCATTTATGTTGTTTGGATTCAATCAGGCTGCTTTTCTTCAACTTGGTATTTGCTATGGCAGTCCTGTAAACCCATTCCTCCTCCAGATGAGTTGCTGGAAATTTTCTCTTTTTATATAATATGCTACACAATTGAAGACACGACTTGATTTTTACTTTTGCACATGAAAGGAGCATAAAGAAAATCAGAGGGTGAAACTCAGAAAATGCATTTAACATCTTTTCCTTTTCCAGTTCCTGGTGCCCTCTTACCTTATCAAGCAAATGAATGATCTGAATACTGGGAGTTGTTCACATTCACAGTCTAATTCTGTCATAAATTTTTTCATCTGTCTTGAGCATCTGCATCTGAGATGCTGATTTTTGATGAATTCAGTGTTATTGATACACTATATTTAAAAAAGGGGACCAGGCCAAATGCAAAACCATGTTGTATTTTTTTAAAAAATAGTATTATTTTTCCAAGTTAGGCTTACTTAATTTATGCATGCTGTGGTTAACAGTTTTCTGAAAACAATGTTGCTTCTAAATAATTCCAATCAATTTTTTTAACAATAACCCAGGAAAAGCCATTTGCATTTTATTTTTCTTTTAGCAAGTGAGATCAGTTGCTTGAAAACTGAAAGAAAAAGAGCAAAATTCATGCAGTTTCTTTTAATTTGCCCAGGGGGTTGCCTTTTAGTCCCTGTGTACTGTCTCATTTCCTTTTGTATCAACATTTTCTACTTCTGTGGAGTAAAGTTTCTCTTCTGCATTATATACCCTGGCTGGAGATGTGTGGGATGCAAAACTCTGAGTGACAGATTCACACATGTCACAGTTCAGCACTTTGGGTTTTGGGTGGGCCTCAAAAAAGTGAATAAAAGGGGAATAAAGACTGGAGACCTTAAGTTGGAAACTGAAAAAAACTGGATACAGATTTTACTAACCCAAGGGAAAGGTAATAAACCCCAAAAGCCCTCCCACTTTAGTTCCTCCTGTTCAAATGATGACAACGTGCTACAAAGATTACCAGAGCTAAAAATAGCTGAGAAAAAAGTGTTGGTCCTGCAAGGACTTAAAAAGAAGAATTACTTTTTCTGAAAATCCCATCTTGTCCTACTAAAGAGAAGAACCCCTTTATTGAAGCTTTGGTTGAGGCTGTGGGGTGGCTCATGTCTGTCAGGTAATATTTGCATAGTGGCTGGGAAGTGATTTGAAGAGCTGCAATGCCTAGCTGTGAATATAATATTAAAGGTAAACCATGATTCTTACTTTTTTGTTCCTTCTTTTCACACTGGATTTCTGTCTGGGTAACATTCACATAGAGGGGAGAGGGCATGGGGAAAAGGGAAATGCTCAGAATGGGGCTTTTTCTCCAAAAATTGCTGTGTGACTATGCATTGTGTACCTTGTGCTTTAGCTCCTTTCAAGCAGTGCAGGAAAAACAAAATGTAAATTTAAAAAAGCAGTGGTTTTTGGTGTGTTCCTCTCCCCCTCCCCCCCCCCCCAGCTTTTAACTTAAATTTTAAATAGCCTCCTCCAGCTTTTCAAAAGAGGTTTTTTCAAGGCAGAGAACATCCATGAGCCACGTGCTCTCTGAAGGAACAGCTGTGCACCCCTTGTTTATCCACTGCTAATAAAAATCCAGGGAGAATGCAGGAGGAAAGAACTTGTTCATTGCTAAACATGTTGTGCTGAAAATGAAGGATTTGGGGGAGAATATATACCAAACATCCCCTGCTTGTGGTGCCATTTTTATACTAGACCAGAGAGCTCCTGTATAATTACTGAAGCTTCAGTCAGGAAAAACACCCTTGGTATTGGTCACATTTAAGCCTTTGAAACTATATAATTATACTTCTTAGGTGCTTTGCTTAATTAGGGTCCTTTCTAGTCAGTTGTTTTGGTTTTAGTTTGTTTTTTTCCCACCTGCTGAACTACATTGGTTCAAAATTTTTTTTTCTTTTTTTTTTTCCCTTCTTGGTGCTCAGATGAGTATAGGATCAAACCAGTGGAAGAGGTCAAATACATGAAAAATGGGGGAGAAGATGATCAGAAAATAGCAGCCAGGAACCAAGAAAACTTGGTAAGGATTGAACTTAATCACTTATCTAATGAAATAACATGGCTCTCCTTTAGTGATGAAATATGTGACATTCAGCACATTCAGCTCACACACAGCAAGAGGATTTTCTCAAAAACGTTGTAACTCCTGGTGAAGCTCACACAGAAGGTGCAAAATCTGACTTTTTTTTTTTTTTTCTTGTGTCTCCAACTCAGGCTCTTCTTGATCCTGGGGCAAGTGCTTCCACAATTAAACTCTTCCACCTCCTTTGCAGATGTGAATAAATGTGCTTTGGGATGGATGTGTCTGTGCTGCCAAGGAGATGATAGCAAACCAGTGGTGCCTTGCCATTAAGGAAATGGGCTGCTTAGGTGGTTATTATTTGCTCTGATGGTTTTACTTATTTTCAAATTCACAGGGAAGGCAGTTTGGATTAGAAAAAGCAATGTATTTCTAACAGCCATGGCAAGGATAGTTCTCTGTGTGTTTCTTCTTCCCTTGCTGGCTTGTTGTTCCACTTATGGGGAGGAAATCACAGGTAAACTCCTCATTCTCCTTGAAATAACTAGGCTACTGCTGAAGCAGCTTAACAAACACAGTTGAGTCACTCCTGGCATTTCTAAGAACTTGTTTCTTCTAAAGTTGAAGGACAGGAGATTTTTTAATTGGCTAACTAGGCCTTTGCCCAGTTTAAATTTTTTAAGACACCCCACGTTTGTAGTGGTTGGGTGTGAAACTTCACATCTGGTTCCCCTCATTCCTTGCAGCTTTTCTTCGTGTAGGGTTGGATTCCTTTTTTCCTTCCACCACTGAGACCAGAGGGGGAATATATCAGCAGCAGATTTCAGTGGAGTCATAAACATTCCACCAGCTGAGGATTTCCCTTTTGCCATCGTTGAGCAGCTGCACAGAACCCCACTGTTTGGGATTTTTTTTCTTTTTCTGCAGTGAGCTCCAGGCAACCTGCTACTTCACATTCCCTCTAGCAGACACAACTACAAGGTGCATTCCTGTAGCAAATTTGAGTTTATTTTGCTGCCCTACCCTTGTTGCTCCAGCAGTGGTAAAGCAGCATAAAACATCATTTCTGCTTAGGTCTCCAGGTGAGGAGTTTGCCACCTGCAACTTTGCATTGCTGAGACTCAAGTAGATGGCTTGGCTTCAGTTTGCAGCAGGATTTTTTAGAGCCTCAGCAACATTGCTGAGAATATCACCCTTTTCTGGCACCTTTTCTGGCCACAGTGCATCACCTTTATCACCAATATAAGTGTGGTTATTTTGAACTGCAAGATTTTCTGGATCATTTTAGAGACCCCCACTCAATCCTCATTTTTATTTTTTAATAAAGAGGGAAAGAGCCTAAGAATCCAGCAGTTTACATGTTAAACAAGCTTACACCTTTATTTAAATTTACATATTGGCCACTTGAATGACATTAAGGAAAAATCCAAGCAAGTTTAGGTCTGATGAGGTGACACAGTTGCTGAAATTGTATTCAAAGCTAGTTAGAGATATTTTGCATTTTTGGTAGTGCCTACTTTCTTACAACCATCCAAGTGTTAATCTTCCTGATTAAATTCAGGAAGAGAGATTTCTACAGGGCAATGCTTATTGGTTTTATTATTGTTGGGTCATATTTGATGGAAGCAGTGTGTTTGTTGGAAAATGTAACTTAATGTGTAGTTAGAGGGCTGGTACAACTCTCTGTCATATCTACTGGGGGAAAAATAAGAAAAGATAATAATCAAGAAAGTCTTCAATCAGACAGGATGTGTATCCTTTAAAACAAAACCCACCTCAGACACCAAATATTGTCATTTTTCCTCATCCTCCCCCAAGGAGATTACATTGGCTCTAAGGTATGCAGCTTTTTAATCCCAGGAATTGTCAAATCCTTGTCACTCCTGGATTTTTTTAAAGGAGCTTCACTGCTCAAGTTCTCCTTAGTAAACATGTTTTAGTTCATTGCTTAGAAGATGGGTTAAGCTTCCCATCACTCAGGCTTTAGTTTTCCTGATGTGTGAAAAGTTGGCAAGCTCCTCCATAATCCTGGCCTCTCATCAGCCATTTCCAGGCAACAGAAATGTTGGGAATAAGAAAAGGTGTTGGGAGAATCAACCAGCCCATTTCCCTTTGCCCTTGTTTCTTAATCACACATTTCTTCATTATTTCAAGGCTGCTAATTCCTATTTTCTTCAGAGGGATAACCTGGATGTTGTTACAGCCTGGGAACTGCTGCACTGGAGGTTATCTTGTTAGCTGGTCCTTGTTCTTGAATTCTGTTATTCAGCTGGTTTATTCAGGTGTTATTCAGGGGTTTTCAGTCCCATTATCATCACTGTAATTTTTTTAAGGGATTTTAAAGTCTTGATTACAAAAAAAAAAAAAAAAAAAATCAGCTCCACTTAAAGTAAAACCTCTTCACTTACAACTTGGGCACTGGGATGTGGTGCCATCTCTGCCTTTGCTGTTGCAGTGTTTCTGAGTCAGGATAAAACAAATTGTTGCACAAGTTGGTAAAGAGAATGGGAGGACATTGCAGACACCAGGAAAATTGTCATTTTGTACAGGGATCCTGTGGTCAGGGGTCTGGGCTTTTATTCTGTTTAAGGAGAGAGCTGGAGCTGGGCTGGTGCACGCAGGAGTGTCCATGGGCTCTGTTGGTGAATCAGCCACTTCTCAGCTTCAACCTGGGGCTTATCAAGGCTCAGAACTTGAGTATAGTTGAGCTGGAGAAGCAGAAATATTCCTGAAATGTGCTAGGACTGTATGCTAAGTGAAATAGAAGATGCTCCATGTAAAGACATTTTCTGGCAGAATCGAAGGCCTTGAGTTAAAACGTAGACTCTTGACAAGGGGGGGGAGCAGAAAATACAAAAATATAAAAAAGCCAAGCTGCTTTCAGACTGATCTGTCACAATCAGTTATTGTTTTCCTGCTGTTCCCTTGTGCCCATCAGCCTGATGCACTTCTTTACCCTGGTTGTTTCCCTGGTCCTCCACTTGCTGCTGGGATCCCTCTGTCCCTGATTTCATTCCTGGTCTCTCATCTCCCAGCATCTTCTTGAGCATTTTACCTGGACATCTCCACTCTCAAAATCAAGCCAGTCCTCTTGTCCTTGGTGGGGAAAACCTTGAGCATGACATGAACACATCCTTGTAGCCTGCAGAGGGGAATGGGATGAAGGTGCAGGAATCCCAGGGTTCTGCTGCCTCTTGGCACTCTGCACTTTGGTAGCTGCTCAGCTAAAACTGGGACTCTTTTATAGTCACATCTGTAAAAAATCAGTAGACAGATGAAAGAAGTAATTTGTTCTCAAGACTATGTATGTATTTAATCCCAAGTGTTTGACTACATATATTTAAAAAAAACCCAAACCATGGAAATTGTGCTGATCTTCAAACAAGATGTGATTGTGCACAGAAGCTCAGGAGTGTGGGGTTGTTCCTGGAGCTGAAGAAGCTGCTGTGCTGGTTATTGGTACCTTGGGAAGCAGCAGGGCTGGTGCCATAATTTATTGGGCCTGGGAAGGCAGTGGGTTGGCTTTGCTCTTCTTGGTGGGCCAAGTTCTGTTGAGGTTCTGGGCTCAAGGCACCTCCAGGCACAGCTCAGTGTGCCAAGCAAGGTGAACCCCCATGTGTTAAAACTAAACCTCAACTTCCCATGGATCCACAGTGGTGGGGTGTGATCCCCCATCTTTTTGGGGGAGACCAGGGGTTGTTTAATGGGTTCATGATAAGCTTTCTCCAAAACAGAGTCCTGCCAACTTGGAGTTTTCCACTCAGGAGATCTGCAGATATTATTTACTTGGTTCTAGACATCAGCAAAAGTAATCATGGCTCAGCACATCTGTCATAATACCTGGTTTTAATTCTTTGGGAAGTTAAAATTCTAATTGCCAGAAAGTATTTTAAGAGGCTGATTCAATGCTAAACATACCTGCTACAAGCTGGTATCACTGTAGTAAATAAAACATATATATATTTATATATTTATATTTATATTTATTTATATTTATTGTTTATATTTATATTTTATATTTATATTATTTTTATATATTTTTAATATATATATATATAAACATATATATATTATAATTTCTGAAGATCTGGTTATTTCTCACTTAGAGAGGACTCACTGTTCACCCCTGCACTGTCATATTAAATGTACAATCTTTACAGCTTATTTAACACTCATCATAGGATGAATTTAATTTTCCTAATTTCCTTACTCTCGTGACACTAATGGCTTTCCACTGTAAAATTTTCTTGCCAGAAAAGGTAAAATAAGAAGCTGTGGTGTGTTTGTGCAGCTTAGCATTGCTTTGTTACACTTCATGAGTTGTATCAGCTTTCCTGTTTGTAACAGTTCAGGTTTTTATAACTTTTACCAATATAAATATTTTTTCTGACTTGCATTGGCACAAAAGGCTACTTATTAGGATTTTTCTGCTTTTGTTATCCAGACCCTCAAAACAATTGGGCATAATCCTTTTTTGTCCTGAAGGTCCATAATTAAATTGTGTCTTAGCACTTGAGATGAGTTCCTGCTGGAGCTGGAAGAAAATTGTCTCTCTCTGTAGCTCTTGCTATCTCTCACTCAGCCTTTAATAACATAAACAGGGTTTTGCCTTTTTTTTTTTTTTTTTTATGCAATAAGTATAAATTTCCACTCCATTTACCTCCAAATGTATTTGTTTGTCAGCCTCATTTACATGCTGATTTAATTTGATTTGATTTTTATTCCCTATCTTGCTTTTCAGCCCCAACCACTGTTCTCCTTTTATCATTCATCCCTCTAACACTTAGGATTGGCTCTGTATTCAACACCAGTTATACTTTCTGTAGTGATATGTTCAAAGTAGCCAGTAATATCTGATACATAAAGCATGTGAAATTAAAAGTCAAGCAGAAAATGAGGAATTAATGCAATATGTGAAAGGGGAGGCACTTAAATGTTTATACTGTACACAGTATGTATTATAGATACATCAATCATAAACATTTTGTGATCTCTAATGCAAATACTGCCCATGTCTGAATTCTGGATTGATTTAGGAAAATACTGTTCTAATTCTTTCCCCAGGCTGCCCAGTGTAGATGCTAAAATAAAGAAGAAGAAATCCATATACAATCTATATAAAATCCATATACAATCCATATGAGACTTTCCTCATCACCTGAATTATTTTAGTGTGTATTTTTCCTCTGCTCATATGGGTGTTTTTAGTAAGAAATGTAAATAATACTTCTAGAAGCAACATTAAACAGGGGAACCAAGAGTGAGGAGTACTCACAGGAATAAAATGTAGAGCAGGAGAGCACTCATTAATTACTCTTCAGGCAAAAAGGCAATATCTGTTGTATTGAATGTGCCTGAAATGTTATTTTCCTGTTTCAATATTCACTGCTTTTGTGACATTTTCCACCTATTAGGCAATTGTGTGCTCACATCCTTACTGAACAGGAATGTTTTTCACCACTGTGGCTGTTGTTTTGTGTTTTCTTGCTTGGACTTTTGGTTGTGCCTCATGACAATATGTGAATGAAGTCAGTAAGTATTCAAAATCTGCAGTGAGGAGAATGATGGTGTTTTGTACAAAATCATTTGAACTCAGGGTGGATGGTTTTAAGTGGATTTTTATTTTTTGAAATTTTAGGTTTTTTCAGGGAAAAAACTAAGGTTTTTTATCAGCTTAGGCTTGCTGGGCCAGTGCTGCTGTGAAGGCCAGATGTGGGCAGAAGACAACCTGATTTAATGATGGAGAAAGAGCAAGAACAGGAGATGGCTGTTTGGCAAGCTCAGTTCCTGTATTAACTGGCTCATTTAGCTCTTTAGCCTTAATTACTCTGTGCTCAGGGCAATGGGCTTGGCAAATCCAGTTCTCCCCAGGACCTGGTGTGAACTCAGAAGGTTCTGCTCTGTTTGCTCTCCTGCTGCTGCACATTCAGCCTGGAGAAGAGGAGGCTCAGGGGAGACCTCATCACTCTCTCCAACTCCCTGGAAGGAGGTTGGAGCCAGGGGGGGGTTGGGCTCTTTTCCCAGGCAACTCTCAGCAAGACAAGAGGGCACAAGAGGTCTCAAGTTGTGCCAGGGGAGGTTTAGGTTGGACATGAGAAAGAATTTCTTTAGGGAGAGGGTGATCAGGCATTGGAATGGGCTGCCCAGGGAAGGGGTGGATTCTCCATCCCTGGAGATATTTCAAAAGAGCCTGGATGTGGCACTCAGTGCCATGGGCTGGGAACTGCAGTGGGAGTGGATCAAGGGTTGGACTTGATGAGCTCTGAGGTCCCTTCCAACCCAGCCCATTTTATGATTCTATGATTTTGGGACTGCTGGGAAGGTGACAGCATTCTGCAGCCTCCAGAGGTCCACCTTGCCAAGAGGGTTTGCTGGTGCTGGGATGGGCACTCTGGGGGTCTCCCAGAGGGGTGTGGAGCTGTGGGATGATTTACAGAGAGGAGGTGAGTGGACCAAGAGGAGGGATTTTATTCCTGGTGGTGAGTGGAAGTGGAGTCGTGTCACCTACACCCACAGACCCTGTACAACCCACTCTATCCCTTTGAAAAAGGAACCTAAAAGCCTGATAGACTTGTGAAGGGGCAGGAGAGGGATAGAAATGTAAACTTTTGAGGAATTCTTTTGATACTAAGTTGAATTGGTGGATTTTCTTTTTCTAAATGAGAAGCATTTTCCATTCTTTTATTTATATGGGGTGCTTGTAGCAGCACTTGATAAAGAGAGTCAGGGTAAACAGTTTCTCATCTCACACCCTCAAAAGTGGCAGCTTCTGCTCCTGTGTGAGATGGAGGGATGGAGGCTGAGCTGGGACTCTGGGAACATTGAAGGTTCACATCACTGTGACACTGAACTTCTTAGGCAAGCACCTCTGATGCTTTGGCTATTTCAGGTCAAATTCCCTCTTGGATATTTGCCTCCAGTGGGACTGTAAATCCTTCAGCCTTCTCCAAGGGTAAATAGATGAGCTTCTCTCTCCATCTGTACTATGGATGCTTAAACCTAGGCTGGAAGTGGTGCAACTTGAATTTTTTTCACTATAATTTTACTTTTCAGTTGTTCCCCTTCACTTTCAGAGTACAAGTGTTGGGAGGAATTTTTGTGTTTTGGGTGGTGGGGAGCAGGAAATTGGACTGGGAGAAAGGGAATCAGTGTAAGATGATAACCCTTAAGGGTTCAGGGTTGGGTTTTTTTTTTTTTAAGTAACAAGAAAAACAAAGGGAGGAAAAAAACCCTGTGAAAATACGTTTTGTGCTTTGCAAGCACTTTGATAGTATGAAAATTCTGGGTGAATAATTCAGGCTCTTGTGCATGTGGAGGTAGATGCAGCTTGGAATTACTTGGAGGTATGTGAGAAAATAAATATACATGAATATTTTCAATGTGAAGCACTAATTTGCCCAGATAGCAAAGTAATACTGAACAAAGCTAGTGTGCAGCTTCCCAAACCATCTTTTATGTGTTCTCATCAGTAAGAAGAAGTTTTTTGTTTGTTTTAAATACTTTGCTCCTTGCTTAGAAAAAAAAAAAACCCAAAACAACTGGGTGAGTTCAGATGCAGCTCTTGGGTGCTCCCAAGCTGGGCTCTGTGCCCCACATTGACTCTGCACTTCTGCTTGCTGCTTTATCTCCTGTGTCATCTTTCCATGGGATAACATCAAAGACAGGTGGCTCTAAATAAAATTAATTAATTAATTAATTAATTAAATAAATAAAATAAAAAAGCTGCTGGATAATGTTATGTATGGGAACACAAACCCCATGCTTTTTAATAAGGTAATAATATTTGTATATATGTATATATATTTAAATACAGGGGGGTTGCAGCAGCAGAGACTCAGCAGTGGATCCTCTCCCTGCAAACACAGTAAAGAGGAGCTAATATATTACTAATTTTTCCCCAGAATTTCACCCAAATCAGCACCTTTATTCCCAAATTTATGCAGTTCCAGGGAAACTACCTGGGGATAAGTTTTCAAGCCTCAATGTATATAAAATGAAAGGCTGATGGTGGAGAGGGTAAAGGCATGGTGTGTAGGGGAGCAGGATGTGCTGCTGTCCTCTTCCTGCTGCATGTTATGTATGGGAACACAAACCCCATGCTTTTTAATAAGGTAATAGTATTTGCATATATGTATATATATTTAAATATAGGGGGGGGTTGCAGCAGCAGAGACTCAGCAGTGGATCCCCTCCCTGCAAACACAGCCAAGAGGAGCTAATATATTACTAATTTTTCCCCAAAATCTCACCCAAATCTGCACTTTTATTCCCAAATCTATGCAGTTCCAGGGAAACTACCTGGGGATAAGTTTTCAAGCCCCAATATATATAAAATGAAAGGCTGATGGTGGAGAGGGTAAAGGCATGGTGTGTAGGGGAGCAGGATGTGCTGCTGTCCTCTTCCTGCAGGATCTGGATGTTGGACTCTGTGGTGTGAGGGGATGATTAAGATGGGGGTGGGAGGGAACAAGCCATCAAGCTGCCCTGTCCCTGGTTTTCTTCCTTCCTTTAACCCTTCAGAGAAAGGAAGCTGCTGTGAGAGAGAGAGAAGGGACAGGTTTGGCTGTCTGGCACCCTGAAAGGGTGTTTTCAGGGCTGGAGAGGTGCTCGTGATGTTTTGCCACCCTGTTTTTTTTTTTAGGTTTGGCAAGCACATTTGCTGAGCAACGAGCTGAAAAAAAGAAACCCTCAGCTCACTCAGGCAACTGCTGGGGCAGTGGAACAACTGCTTCAGGTTGCATCAGAGTTAAAGTCAAAATGTGCTTTGTTTTTCACAAGGGCTTGGCTGGATGTACAAGTTTAGCAGCTTCTGTATTTGTGGGATTTGTTGCTTCTGGAGCTCTCCAGGCCCTCTTAAGTTGCTCCATCCTGCCCAGCTTTTCTAAAGGTTAACATCCATATGGGAACACTGTCTCAGAAGTGGTGTTTACCCTGATTTCCTTCCTAGAGAAAGCATTCAGCAATGACCCAGGACTTCAGCACCATGGCAGAAGTGGTGATGGCAGAAGCAAGGAGGTGGTGGCACATCTTACATCTTTCCCAAGTACAGCTTGTTCTTAGTGGGTTGTGTATAGGGTTTTATGCCTCTTTTTTTTTTTTTTTTTTTTTACTTAAAAAGAAGAAGGAAAAAAAAAAAAAAAAAGAAACAAACAAGCAGGAGTCTTTTACCAAGCTAAAGGCATTGCTCAGCCTTGCAGCAAACACAGCTGGGGCTGGCTACTGGCCAGGCCTTTGCTAGCCACAACCATGTAGCTACTCTAAGAAGCCCCTGATGTTCTTCTGACAGATCACATACACAAAAAAACTGTAGCAATAGATTGTTTTCATCCTTCTTGTAAAAAGGGGGGGGGTTTGGAAGGGATACATCCTCACCTGTCACTTGTTTTGCCTGAGCCTGCAATGAGCTGTCACTCGTGCTGAGATTTATTTTTGAACTTAATGCAGTGAGTCAGGGCTTAGCTATAAATTGGTCATGGGATAGAAAGGATATGGATTGTCTGTTACCCAGGGCCTCATTTCAGAAACATGAGCAATTTCTCAGCCACTGTTAATTAGCAACATAACTCCTTCTGAGGTGATCTGAGGCAAGGATTAATTATAAAAGTGTCTCGGTGTTAGAACATGTTGCTTTAACTAAACTTTGGCAATGCTTTTGTTTTAGAGTTAGCATGAAATAATTCTGCCTAAAATCCCCAAATACACCATTCTCTCTTGCTATGTAAATAACCATATTTATGAGTTTATCTAAACAAATCTAACTATTAAATGGGGAAAAGGCAAAAGCTCCAAGTTCTGCCAGCCAATCCAAAGGCTCGTTGGGTGGGGTTGCATTTTCCTTATGGGCTTGGTTGTGTTTTGGAAGCTTTCTGGCTTTACTGGATTTTTCACTTAAATAAAGCTCATCATGGATTATTTTCCTATCTTCATTTTAAAAAAATCAGTGAACTACCAAAATACTCTTATAGACTTCTCCTTTTGTCTCCATACCCAGGAGATTTCCAGAGCAAAGTCATGATGGAGATGGGGATCCACATTAAACCACCTTCTTTGGTTGTATTTTCTTAAAATTATCCATCAGATTGTGGAAGTCAAAAACCAGCCAATTTCCATCAACCTGATTGGTTCACCTTTTAGAAAACCTACATAAAAATGGTCAAATGTGTGGAAAGCTTGGTGTACAGGTACAAAAGATGAGATGCCACATCTCTCCATCTTCTCTCTTTATGTGCTCCTTTTTTCATGGGTTTGAATTAGAGCAGGTTCTTATGCTCACCAATTTGAAAAGCCAAGTTTTCATTTTCTTCACTTTTTTACTTCATGAAGCACTTTTCTTATGATTAAGTAAATAGCCAAATAATGATGTATTTTTTTTTGTATCAGAATTCTGTGAGTACTTAAAAACTCAAGAGATTTAAATCTAGTTCCTATGGCTGCCATGTTTGATTTTTTTTTTTTTTTTTCTTTTTTTTTCTTTTTTTTTTTTTTTTTTTTGTCTTTGAGCTCAGGTAATGTTACAGAAAATTGTTGGGGATTTTTGCTTGTAATAAACTTAAGCTTAGATTCTTATCCCATGTTAACCTTTTTAATAATCTGGCACTAGAGATCTCCCTGGTTTTATGGCCTGTGCTTACAACTCCTGCATTATGTGAGCTGATGATTACTCTATGCTATTGTCAGTTATGGAACTGATTTTATGACATAGAGCATAAAGCTTGAGTTCATGTAAGGAAATAAAAGTGAAACACAAAGCACTAAAATAATAACAAAGTCCTTTGTGTCTTGGTGGGTGACAAACCACAAGAGAGATTTGTAATTCAGCTTCCCACTTTTTCCCTCTTGTGAAGCAGTGCTCCATCATCACTTACCCTCCAGTCCTCAGTGTCCCCAAACTTGGCCCAGTTACCAGTGAAACAAAATGTATTGGATCTGCTCTGAGTTTACAAATGGTGACAGATTAATTTGGAGAGACAGATTATAAGCATGTTTCATGGCCACAATCTGTGTCCTATAAAAGTGATGTATGGCTGGTGCAGAATGATAAAAATCTGTAGCAAGGGAACAGCTTAATTAACTGTTCTTGATTAAAGCAGTGCAGTGTGTGAATTTAATAGCCTGTGTATGAATATGAAATCACTTATTACTTTGGTGGCAAAATGTGGACTGCCAAAGGTTCTTATGTGACTGAGTTTAGAGGAACTTAATGCTTGGGTGCAAGATACCAAATAATTACTTTTGCTTTCTGGCATCTACATAAATAGGAGGAAATTTTTTAAAATAAAACTTTCAGGTGCTGTTGGTTGACAGTGTTTTTCCCATGTAAAGGTTTTCCTTAAAAGCACTAATACTGCAGGATGGATATCTGCTTGAAAACACAAGCTTAGGTTGTGAAGCACAACTGAAAGCTGAATGGTGAGGTTTGTGAGCAAGTTCTGTGACATGAAGAGCCTTTGTTACACAATGCTTCAGTAATTGTCACAGCTCAGATTCATTCAGTCTGATTAATTAGCTCAGACATGTAAGTACTGAACTTTATATGGTGTCAAAGTGAACTTAAGAAAATGATCTTCTTGCTTTCTCCTTTAAACTCATTCCTGCTTTAAGTCTTTCCCAACCAGTCCCTCAAAAATATTTACAGCTGATCTCTTTTGAAGAACCCTCCTCATTCCAATCAGAGACAGTTTTCAGGGTATGTTCTCCCTTTAAATAGCTGACCATGCTATTTGGATGGGTGAAAAGCATGATCAGTGCAGCTTGGCTTTGAGATTGGGCATCTGCACACCTGTGACTGATCCAAGATGAAGAATTAGATTTTACTCTGATTTTTTTTTCCTGATCCAAGAGGAAGAACTGGGGTTTTTCCTCTTCTTTTCCTGATTTCCTAGTTTGTTAGGTTTGGAGATGGGATCTTACCTTGCATTAGTGGAGGTCTGAGTCCTCAATAAACCAGCAAAGAGGTACATTTTCTTTGAGAGATTCCTCCTGGCACCCTTCTCCTGGGAGCAGGGCTTACTGCAACAGGTAACCTGCTGAGATGAACAGGACTGGCAGTGGCTGAAGATATTTATTTACAGTAAGTAAATATAAAGCCTAAACTTCTTAGGGAATGTCTGTGTCCACACATTTTTCTTGAAGACACACGTTTTGCAGAAGCTGCCTCTGCCTTTGCACCTAATTATAAGACACCATTGCCTTGTGTTTTATGGGTGCTTTGAAAAAGTTAGCAAAATCCATTAATAATGTGGTCAATGAACTCATAGAAAATTGCCTGGCAGTACTGTTATTTATACCCAGTGGAGAAATCAATAAATTGAAGCCAAGGTTAAAGGGACTGGCTCTCTGCAGGAGGAGGCTGCCTCGGATGCAGAGGACTGGAAATCATTGCCTTATCCTGATTGAATCACATCCCAGACACTGTGTGGCTGAATCTTCCAGGCTGGTTTGTCTTACAGGGACTGAGTGTCTAAATGAAGTCTATTTGTCATGCTACAGTCCTACAAGAATTAGGAGTACTTGTATTCATTTCATCTGATGCATTCCAATAATATTAAATAAGTCCATTTCTTATTGTCCTTTGCACCTTGTATTTTCTTGGCTGTGGAAGTCCAGCATCTTGCTTTTTGGAAACTGAGCTGTGAAATGACAAATGTTTCTGGCCAATATTTCTAGTTCTGGCAGGGCTTGAAGAATTCTTGGCTAGCTTTTCCACAGTAGGCTGATGGCTTGGACCAAAAATAACAAGAAGCAGAGTACATGTAGAATTAAATCATGTTACTTGTTATTATATTATTTCATATTATTTTTCTTGCCTTGAAATTATTCCGTTTTCTGAGTTTTGTGATAGACAGTTCCTCTAAATTATTTAATCAATACTTAGATGTTAAATAATTTTAAACAAAGCATCTGCATGATCATTTTGTCTTTCAGCAAGATAATTATGCTATGAAATTTGCTTTCATAATTCACTTGGGCAGTCCAATTTACTGAATGTTTGGGAGGTAAGACTTACCCCTGATATATCTATCATTTCTCCTCTGGAACCTTCTCTGCAGCCATGCAAATGGGCACTGTTTAGAATCATGCAGTGGCACAAACTGCATAGTTTGAAGTCTTTTCAAAGGGTGCCTCCTGTGCATGAGCAAAGGGAGGAGAAAGCCCCAGTGTCAGTGTAAAGCTGGGAACTGACTACAGTGGTGACATCTTTTTGCCTCCTCACAGCAGCATTGATAACCCAGGTAAACAAAAGCTGACAGGGTAAGAATGGGGGGGGCACTTTTCAAGACCTTTCAGTATTGACAAATATCCTCTGGATTTGTCTTGTGTTATTAATCTAGAGCAGAGTTTCTGATTGGTGCAGGAGGGGATGTGCTGTGTCCATGGAGCTGTCTGTGCTGCTCCCCTGGGTCCCACGGGGGATCTGGGGGGCCAGAAGCTGCCCCCCCCCCCCCATCAAGCTCATGACAGTACAGTAATATTAATTGAAAGTGATTCTAAGGTCCAGGAATTTGGGGCTTAAACTAGACTCTGAATTTTAGGATTAGGAGGAGACCACTGAATAATCAAAATGTTTCTCTTTCCCAGATGAGCCTTGATAACATCCTGAGCTTTCAGTGCATCTGCCACCTCGTTATCAAGGGTGCAGCTATTTCAGAAGTGAGCAAACTGGGCAAACAGCCATTCACTGCCTTGGTCTGAGCTTAGTGTGATCCCAGCTGGTTCACTTGGTGCTGTCTGACCAGCAGGAAAGTACAGAAAGGGGCTGGAGAAGAGACCATAGGAAGAGGAGCTCCCAGGTTTGAGGCAAGGACACCTGCAAGCAAAGCATGGTCAGGCAGTTGTGTTTTCTGAGCCAAAAGAGCAAGCACATGGTAAGAGAAAGGCTTTAGCAGTCCTAGGACATTAATGGGACAGTGCAATGTTACTACCCCCAAGTTTAGGGCACTGTGTGAGGACTCTTGGCTCAAAGGAGCATCTTTCCTTCTGCTTAGTACACTCAGTTGATTGCCTTTGGTTTAACTGAGTTTGAAACATCATCAAACATGTCCCCATCTTGTGTTTCCCTGTGTACTCTTTGTCCTTCCTTTCTCCACTGAAAATTATTTTATCAGTTCTACCTACACGTGGCACAGGCTTCTTGAGGGGGCCTACATTCTGCTCCTGTGGCTGTTTGTCCATCTTCCCCTTCAGCTCTCCTTCTGTGCATGCCTTGCCCACCTGTTTTAAACATCCAGAGCAGTGTCTCAAAGAGTCCTCCCAGTCCTTCATTGCCATTGAGATGTTTAAGAGCTGCAAAATTAGTCTGCAGGACATGTGGTCTCCTGCTGGAAGCATCATCCAGGCTGTTATTCAGAAGAGCAGCATTCTGGGCATATACACCATTTGCCTCAGGGGGATTTATACACCTCTGTGAGATGAAACTGGCCCCTAAAGGAAATTTGGGCACCTCTGTGAGCTGGAACTGACCCCTAAAGGAAATTTGGGCACCTCTGTGAGCTGGAACAGGTCCTCAGGGGGGCTTAGGCACCTCCAGGAGATGAAATGGGCCTTTAAGTGCATTTCAGATTCAGGAGCAAAGTGTACCCTGCTTGAAGTTTACATCAGAAAAATTTGTACTACTTAATTTAAGGATGTGAATCCATAGGGACACCCATCTTGTCCAGTAGTCCAGTAGCTTTTCATGAGCAGTCAGGGAATGAGAGCAGTTCTGCATTTCAGTGGTAGGGAAGAAGTGATCCTGACAGGCAGCTCATGCCTCAGTTTGTTTCAAAACTGCTTCTGCAATGCTTCAGGTTGAGAAGTTGTGAGTTAAGTGTTGTCAGGTTTGACTGCTGAGCACCAAGCATGGTGTTTGCAGTTGTCTTTGTACAAGTGTCACATCTATTTGTTGGTGTCCCTGCAGGAGCTGGGAAGCCTGCTGGGAGGTTGGGTGTGATTCTTGCTAGGTCTTGATGTTCTAGGTCTTGCTGAGCCTCTAATCTGTTTTTAACAGCTCACAAAGTGCTTCCCAGAGGAAGGTCAAGGAACTGATCCATATCAGGGGTCTCTCCTGTGGATTGGGCCAAAGTGGAAAGTTCATAGCACAGAGCAAATGACCCAATGTGGTCTTTTATTGAACATGGGTTCATCAGCCTTGATCACCATGTCTCTGCTGCTCTTTGCTTTGCCAGAGAGATGTTCAGGTCAGCTTACTGATTGGGTTTGGAAATAGATTTTATTTGTTAATATTCTTTGTAGCAATCAAGGAAGTTTCTTGGCCTGATGCAGCTGCAGCACTTTTATATGGCTCATAGTGTTGTGAAAAGCCAGAGGGGTCATGGGGCTTTGGTGACCTTTATGAAATGTGATTTTGCTGTTAGAATCATTGATGTGGTATAAGGTTTAAATTACAGTTCTCATTATCACATTAGGATTAAATAAGGAGTTAATTAATGTAGGGAAGTAATTGAATGCTAATACTACAGCATTGCAGTGAAAATTGAGACAGGATTTCCACACTCAACTCCAACTTTCTCCTCATCATAACTGCAGTGCCTGTGAGCACGGATTGAAGAAAACTTCTGACTCAGACAGCTGGCAGTGCTGGTAGCAACATGCCCATCCATCACTGTCTGAACATTGCTGGGATGGGACAAGCCTGCTAAATTTTAAGAGTTGCTTTTCTTCTTGCACTCACCTGACTTGAAAAGCAAATAGAGTCTATGTTAAAACTTGGCATTTGCAAATGGCTGTAAATCAACTTGCAGATTTAAAAGCTGGTTTTGGTTTGAAATAGCAGAATTGACATGATTTAAGAATGCCTGTTTTGCTTGCTGCATGTGATTTTTGTTAATTTTAGGAAGACATGTTAGACTCTGAGTCATGGAACATGTGGATAATTTGCTCTCTAATAATTCTGTTGGCACTAAATAATTCCTTTGTTAAACAATTGAAGGTTTAGGGCAGGAGGATAGATCATGACAGCTTTTTGCCTTCAGAGGGATCTTGAGTACACTGCCACAAATTTTATGCAGCCACTAAAAAGCTGAGCTCACCTTACTTCTCCTTCAGCAAGTATATACCTCATGTTTTTAATTATGAATGCCAAATGTCCCCTTGTATATGTTGTAATAAAACTTTGACTTTTCAGTGGCAAACCCTTTGAGAGGACTCTCAGAAAGCAGAAAGATTTGAGCCAGAGCTGCCTCAAGTTTTGAAGGAGTTGGGCTTTTTCATCCTCAAATAAGAGATCTAACCTGCTTTTAAAATAAATATACTTCCCTTTTTTAGGGAAACCTCAATAGTATTAAAATAGTTGGGAGAGCCACATGCAGCTTCTGTCCACTTGCTTACACATCTGAGAGTGCTGCTGCAGGCACAAAAAATGCTGTCTCTGGTTCTGGTAGGTTAATCTTGCTGGTTTGGGATCTTGCATTAAAAATGGGGGCTTCTTTTGCTCTTAAATATGGCAGGACATGTGCTACATCCTGACTTCAGCAAGGCTTTAAATACTGTGACTGAAATTGGAAACGTGCTCTGGAGGAGAGCTGAAGGCAGATGGGAAAGAGCTGAGAGGGGAGTGACAAGAATAGAAGGTTTCCCAAATGTAAGTTGTAAGGGAAGATGGAAGGAAATGATTTGTTTTGGCTAAAAAACAGAGGAGAACATAAGTCACTTGATATGTAAAGGGTTGCTTTAAAAGGCATGACAGATGGTTTTTCTCTGTGGCCCCTGAGAGAGGCAAAAGACATCTGGCAAGGATTTAAGCTGGGTGGTAATGAAAGACAGGTTGTGGAGAAAACCTGCAGGATGGGAGTTTGGAGAACAGGTTAGGCAGAAATCTCTTGAAGTGGTTTGGATCTGTGCCCTCAGGTGATTCAGTTGGGCAATATCTTCCTTTTGTGGTAGCTGACACCATGTGAAGCTTCCAGGATTCGAATCTTTTAGAGTTTCCCAGTGTTATTTCACATTCTGATCAAGAAACCTTTGAAATTTTGTGGGGGAGAGAAGGATCCATCCCTGGCCAGCCTGACTGCACAGTGTGTGAGCCCTCCTTTTCCATGGCCATGCCAGGAAGCAGAGACTCTGTCCCAGTGCTGGCCTGGTGGCCACTGCTGGGGTTGACCCAGAGCAGCAAGACTCAGCTGGCACTGACATTTTCCCAGAGAAAAGATTTGCTGCTCCCTGGAAAAGGTGGCCAGAGCTCATTTTGAGTCTTTTCCCTGAGTTCTCCTGCTTATGAGGGGGAGTTTTGGGAAGAGGTGATGCAGAAGGTGAGATGATGGACACATTAGAATCAGAGTGGACAATAAAGGGAGTATCAGACCTACAGTCATTTTGAGTCTCAAATATGTGTCAGATGCCACTGTTCCCAGGCCTGTAGTTGGATTTTAAACCAGTTCTTCACCTACTATTGCCTTGAGTATTTTCCTTATTTCCTTATTATTTTAAGCACTGCAACATCTTAAGCATTCAAAGCTATTTTTATTCATCTTTGACGGAATAAATTCAGTTATTGTTTCCTCTTTTTTGCTAACACATGCTTTTTTTTACCTGCTTTTTTTCCAAGGAAACTTACTGGAGATAAACCCTTAAATACCCAGCCTCTATTAGTGATTTATACAGCTTATACATTTTTTTAACTGTTAAGGATTGTCTTTCATTCTGTTGTATAACAGAATCTCACTATTACTCTCAGATTTGTTTGGTGAACCCAGACAAAATCCATGCATGCAAAATCTGAGGACCAGGAGCTTACTAAGTGAGCAGGCTGTGATATTCTTTGTGAGATGATAATAATTTCTTTCTACTATTCAAAAGTACCAGATAACCAAACCCATGAAAAGTTGGTACAAAATACACAAATCAGATTTCAGGCTCCTCCCAAAGCCATAATACTTCTCATGTGTGTCACAGTGCATATGTCCTTTAAAATGTACATTTTACCCATGCTTACTGAAATTTGTCATGTAGCAAGAACTATAACTTCATTCTTTTGGGTCTTATATCTTGAGCCTTGAGCAAAATGGAAAATTAATGCAAATAGAACAGATGTTGACAGGAGTGAAATAAAGACATGGAGTATCTCATCCAGCAGTGGCATTTATGTAACTGCAGTCTACCAAAAATCTTAAAATTTGAGCTTTGGATGATGCTGGAAGAACGAGAGCATTTTCATAGAATCATAGAATCCTAGGGGTTGGAAGGGACCTGGAAAGATCATCTAGTCCAACCCCCCCTGCCAGAGCAGGGCCCCCTAGAGTACATCCCCTAGGAACGTGTCCAGGTGGGGTTTGAATGTCTCCAGTGAAGGAGACTCCACAACCCCCCTGGGCAGCCTGTTCCAGGGCTCTGTCACCCTTACAGTAAAAAAATTTTTTCTGATATTCAACTTGAACCTCCTATGCTCCAATTTACACCCATTACCCCTTGTCCTATCACTGGTCACCACTGAGAAAAGCCTAACTCCATCTCCCTGACACTCACCCCTTACATATTTGAAAACATTGATGAGGTCACCCCTCAGTCTCCTTTTCTCCAAACTAAAGAGACCCAGCTCCCTCAGCCTTTCCTCATAAGGGAGATGTTCCACTCCCTTAATCATCTCAGTAGCTCTGTGCTGGACTCTTTCAAGCACTTCCCTGTCCTTCTTGAACTGAGGGGCCCAGAACTGGACACAATACTCCAGGTGCAGCCTCACCAATGCAGAATAGAGGGGGAGGAGAACCTCTCTTGACCTACTAACCACCCCCTTTCTAATGCACCCCAGGATGCCATTGGCCTTCTTGGCCACAAGGGCACACTGCTGGCTCATGGGCATCTTCTTGTCTACCAGGACCCCCAGGTCTCTTTCACCTACACTGCTCTCCAGCAGCTCAGCCCCCAACCTATACTGGGACATCGTGTTGTTCTTCCCCAAATGCAATTCTTGCTGGTTTGTAATATGAATTTTCTGGGCTTTTCCCCTTTGTCAGCCACACAATCCCAGGAGCCAGAAATGCAGTTGGCCAGCAGTGTCTGGCTGCATGACCATGTCATCTGGAGTTCCCTGTGGCCAGAGGGGTTTCCCCTGATACCATCCTATGGCAACTGGGAACACAGCATGGGAATAACTGGTGGGAGAATGCCTGTGTGTCAGTGGGACGTGGAGATTATTGCTGTATTTATGTATTTATGTATACATGAGGTCATCCCTACAGCCTGGGAGTACCCGTGAATATTTGTGTTTATGTTGAGGAGAAGCTCAGTTTTCTGTCATCTGATTCCTCAGGTTATACCCATCAGAATTTTGTGCTACCAGAGCCTGAACCCTGTGCAGTGTGACACCATGATGACAGATGCCTGTCACTGTGTGTTCAATAGATACTGATGCTATCTCTGTTCTGTCTTTTCTCTGTGTTTCAGGAAAAAAGTGCCAGTTCAAATGTAAGACTTAAATCTAGTAAGGAGATCCCAGGATTAGTGCATCAACCCAGAGTAAAGTAAGTTCAATTATTTTCTTTTTTTTTTTTTTTTTTAATTTGTATAATCACATTATCTGTGAGATTCCCAATTATTGCCCAGTAAAAAAATCTATTAGTGGTTCCAGCAGCCCTAAAACTGTGCCCAATTTAAATAAAACAGGTAAGGTCACCCATGTCCCAATACCAATGAGACAGCTGGGCAGTGCTTGTGCGTCCCTGCAGCATCCCCTCCTTTGCATGGTGATGTGCAGGGCTTGAAAATATGAGATGCAGCTTGCCATGCCTTATAGGAGCTCCATACTGTGGTTTTTTTCCCAATTTTCCATACAGTTTACACATAAACAAAATTAGATTTGCCCTAGTGTTCCTTAGTACACTATCAGTTAAATTCCCAGGGCTGTTTTTGCTAATCTGTGGTTTAGATTAGCAGCTCTAGTTCCTGGGATCAGGATTGGTAAACTTCTTCCTTTTAAACTGGTCAAGTTCTTAAAACAAGGATTGTTATGTAGCTGAGAGTTTCCTCACAGTTCTCTGCTGGGATTAGTCAGTGTTACATATACCATGAAATATTTAAGACCTGTGGCAGAGCTGGTTGGTGAGATTAGTAACTCATTTCTTACATAAATCACTGTTACATTTTAATCACTAATTGGATTGAAAATAACAGATTACACAGAGCTCTATGGCAAAGAACTGATAAAGCTTTGCTGTTGGATTTTGAACAACAGCAGAAATGCTGCTCTTTATGCCCTGCTTTTGGGGGGCAGGGAGGATGCTGCACCTCTACTTCATAGGGCACTTTTACTGCCCAGCCAAACTTTTCTGAAGATCATGGTCTGCAAGCTATTTTTCCTGCATATAACAACACAATACTTCTCCCCTTCCCTCCCCTTTCCTTTAGTTTCCTTGTCAGTTCTGGTTGGGGTGAGTCACTACAGTATCATCTGATTTTCTTAGAAACTGAATCTGTGCTGTTGAAAAGACAGGAATATGTTTCTGGTGCTTAGCTTCCCAGAAAGGGCTGTACTCTCCTAAAGCCTCACTCCAAGACACCCAAATATGTAGGTGACAGGCTCAGTTGCCCAAAGCAGCATTTTTTTTCCTGGTTTCAGAGGGGAAGGTGGGAACCTGAAGGACAGGCAGACAGCTGGGGACACCACCACCCCCAGCCACTGAAAGGTGGATTGTTCCCTCTCCTGAATTAACAGCTGCAGGTTTTAGTGCCACTCCTGAGGCCTTCTCTTCTGAACTGAGCCTTCATTTATGGCTGGCATAAGCAAATCATTGTGTACATTCATCCCTGTAGCAAGGAAAGTGTGAATGCTGAGCTTTGTTGGGCAAATTGTTGGGCACTTGGGAAATCCTCTGAAAAGATAGTGCTGAGGAAGATGAGTCTGGGGTGGGGATTCAGCAAACCAAGACAGTTTTTACTGCTGGGGAAAATCTCTGAGACCTGTGTGGCCCTTCTTACCACTTGGCATCAATGTTAATTCTGGCACCAGTTTCCCATCCTTCCTTTTCTTCATCTTTTGTTTGTCCCACACGGAGTCCCTGGCTCTTTGCCACAGCTCCTGTGGGCCCAGAGGGACAAAGTCAGTTCAGGAAGGACACTCTTACCACCCCCCATCATAAATAGAGCAGACACACCCCAAATAGCATTTGCCACACATCCTCATCTTTGCCTCCTCATCCTTTCCTTTGTCTCTGACTACTCTGTATTTTTAGCTTGCAGATCCCCCTTGGGGAAGGGCCTTGTGCCACCATCAGCATTTTACAGACAATGAATACTGAGAGCTTTCCAGCCCTCTTCACTCCTGCAAAATCACATTGTGAACCCTGAGCCTTTGGTGCTGCAGAATTAAATGACTGAATCACAGAAAGCTTTGGGGTGGAAAGGACCTCAAGGTCATCTAATTCCAAACCCCTGCTATGAGCAGGAACACCTTCCACTAGACCAGGTTGCTTCAAGCCCCATCCAGCCTGGCCTTGAATGCTTTCCAGGCAGTGAAGGGAATGGTCTGTGGGGTCTTCTTGGGGAGCAGGAAAACCCACCCAGCTGGGAGGGGAAGAGCAAGCATGGTCCTGGGCTTGGCAAAGGCTGTTGAATGCAGAGCACAGCTGTAGCAGGGCAGGCAGATTCATCTTTCAGTGTAAAGTCATGCTGTAGGCATCTCATTTTGTGGTGGTGAGGTTGACAGGCTTTGAAGAGCTGTCTTTATAGAGGGAACTATCACTGGCTCAAGGAAAGTTAGTGGGCTATGAAGTTTCTGCAACCTTGTTGGAAAAGGGAATAGTCTCCTCTGGATGCACATAGGCTCCAGGTACCACCCCAAGTGTAGCACACAAGCACAGAACTAACTGCAATTGTGGGCAAACAGAAAGAAAAAAAAAAAAGGAAAAAAGAAAAAAAAAGGTTAAAAAGTTAATATTGCAAATGAAAGTGTAAAGTGATTTATTTTTTGCTGTGGTGCAAACTTACAGCTGAATCCCTCACTGAGCCTGGACTACAGCATCAGGTTTTAAAACAGATGAAATCCTGTCAGTACTCATAATCTTCCTTTGCCTTTCAGCATGCACATCTCTGAAAGCCAACAAGAATTCTTCAGAATGCTGGATGAAAAAATAGAAAAGGTAAGACACAATAGAGCAAATGTATGATTTCACTGGAGGGGTGGACACACAGGTTTCCCAGTCCCATGGGGAGGACAACCAGACTCTGTTGCTTGGTGTTCTTTGGTACTTGGAGGGACTCTGGTCCCAGATTCCCCCCTTACCACTGACTGGTTAGATAGTTAAGTGCAAATAAGACTGAAAAGGTAAAGAAGTTACAGGAGGTACAGGAAAATAAACTTTTGTTCAGGAAAGCTGGGGAGGGACTTTTTACAAGGACATGGAGTGACAGGACAAGGAGGGGTGGCTTCAAGTTGAAAGAGAGTGGATTCAGACTAGAAATTAGGAAGAAATTCTTCAGTGTGAGAGTGGTGAGGCACTGGCCTGTGTTGCCCAGAGAAGGTGGGGCAAGGTTGGAAGGGGCAAGCACTGAATCCATGGGCTGTGGCTACAGAAATTCTACAATCAGAAGCAAAATGTCTCTCAATTTGCTTTGCAGTCCCAAAGGGTTTTAGGTCACCTCATAGAAGTGAGTAGCAACAGCTCTAACATTTGTGCTGCAGATTAACCAGGGAAATTAAATGGGCCATTTGGACTCTGTAAAATGACTGAAGGGACAGGGAGGTCATCTGAAATAAAATTTCTACAATCCAAGCATGAAATGTAAAGAACACAGGCTGATGTTTTAGCAGCCGAAAATATGAATCATTTATTAATCCTGGAGGTCAAAAAAAGCCTTAATGAAATCATCTGGGGAATTTCTTGGGAAGTCTAGCCCATACCTGGCTCCTGGCTGCCTGCAGGAAGCTCATATGCCTTCTGCAAATGCCTTCCAAAGGTAAAAACCTAAAGGTAGAACTTCCTGTGAGGGTAGAAGTCAGCCTTGCATTTAGGGTTAGATGTTGGTCCTGCTAGAGTCAGCCCAGTCAATAAAGGCAGAAATCTGACTCTGGAAAGCTGAGAAGGAAGCAGAGAGCAACTGACTCATCCCTCCTACAGAAAACACAGCAGCTGATGGATAAATCTGAGAGCTGCTGTGTGATGCCTGGAAGAGGTAGAAATGGGCCCCACCAGCTGAGCTGTGGTGAGAAAAGTCACTGCTCCCATCCCAGGGTGATAAATCTGGCTCTGAAATACTGGCTCTGATTAAAAAGATAGAGATGCTTCCCACTAACAGAGTCCCTGTCTGCATGACACCCAGTGTTTTCTACTGGCTGTGGTGAGAAACTATCAGCAAAATTAGATAATTTGTGTTGCTATTTAGGCAAATTAATTAGTTACCTCTGTTCTCTCTAATACTGCAAGGACTGATTTTGTTACATGCTATATATGGATTCACAAAGAGCTGCAGTGAATCACAGCAGAAGAATTACTGTCTCTCCTCAAATTTCCCTAATCTTAATGTGTTTCACACCTACATCTCAGCTTTATTTGGACCCCACACAAACTCCACCTTACCCCCTGGGAAGAAATCTCATTAATTGAACAGGGACAGTGCAGAGCAGAGAATGGAGCTGCAGAAAGCTGTGACATCCCCATCCCTGGAAGTGTTCAAGGCCAGGCTGGATGAGGCTTGGAACAACCTGGTCTGGTGGGAGGTGTCCCTGCCCATGCAGGGGACCTGGATGATCTTTAGATGATCTTTAAGGTCCCTCCCAAACCACTCTCATTCCCTGAATCCTGGGCACAGTCTTTGCTACCTCAGATCCACAGACTTGAAGAGGGCCCCCAAGACTTCATGAACTTATTATTAATAATAAATAACAATGAAAAGCAAAGGTAAAAGCTGTGCTGTATAAAATGTTGCATATAGAATATTTACCCCATTTTGTGTTTTCTAGCAAAGAGAGCTTGATGATGGCCATCATGGAAAATGGTCTGAAAAAATTGCTGCTTTCTCAGAATCCTACGCAGGAAGCAGTAGAAAGATCATCAGAATTTCTTTCCTTTAATATAATTACTGTGGGCTGTAGAACAGTGTGTACTAAAGGAAATCACTGCCAGTCCTATCATCATAAGCAGTTTCCTGTATGGATAGAGTGGCTTATAAAAAATAATTGTAACACCAAGAAGAAACCCCTGTGTGCTGGGTTTACAGTGAGGTGGGGAAGGCAGCTTTGTGCTTTCTCTGATCTTCCTGAGGGACACTGACCTTATTTCTGAATATATATATATATTTAGATATATATATATTAGAGAATAGGGTTTAGACAAAAAAAAAAAAAAAAAGGAATTTTAACTTTTGTGGCTTCCTTGTAGCACGCTTTCTTCCCTCCTCTTTTTAGAAGAATAAATTTCCATTGCTGTGTAATTGCTCACTTCCAATGAGCCCTCCTTCAAACCCATGCACCTGCTTAACTTTCCACACGAGCTATTCCAGTATACACGGCCAGGTTGGATGGGGCTTTTACATTTTATTGCAGGTTTGAGACTTGTGTTTTTCCTTTTCTTCTTGTTTGTTGTTTTTTCTCCTTCTTTTTCTTCTTTTTTTTTTTTTTTCCTTTGCCACTGTTGTCTTCTCCTCCTACATTCAAGGCCCTTGTTTTGAGCAGGACATCTTTGGTGGCTTTTGTGTTAAAAAGCTCAGCTCCAGTTGTTTTGGTGTAGAAAAAGAAGCAATTAGGTCCCATCAGATCCTTTTTGCAAGGAACAGCTAATGAGGGACTGGTCATACCTTCTCCAGACCTTCTGAGATTAATACATAGATCCTGCTCCAAGTCTTGTGTTTGGGATGGGATGGGATGGGATGGGATGGGATGGGATGGGATAGGATGGGATGGCAGGCATAACACAACTGGTCTGTGTTCTGTGAAGCTTGGCCTGTTTTCTCCCAATGTGCAAGTGTAATTTCCATATGAAGAGTATCTTTTGCTCTTAGGTTAAACTCTTGCTGAGGTTATCAGGGGAGGTGTTCTTGTTCACAGCACCTGACTTGCCTTGCTTACAGGATTAGGTGTTTTGTTGCTTTTACCTTGGAGATTTATGCTCTTGCCAAGGATGTGCCCATTCAGGTAGATATTTACACAAAGTAGGTTTGTAAAGCAGTTTATTAGAACCCCCCAGAATTCAATACAGAGGAGGAAAATTATGAAATTAAGAGTGACAGAAAGGGGGGGGACGGGGACGGGGATGTGTCTCCTATCCCACTTTCCTCCATGCCTGCCAGAAACAGTTGGAGGAGTTACACAATCTCTGTTCCCTATTTTTCAGGTTTCTCCCCAGCTCTGAACTTAAGTCTCCTCTAAGTTTAAAGCCCTGAAATGCATTATTACTATGTACCCAATTCACAGGATTCCTGCCTTCAAAACTGTTGTTTACAAACTCTCTGGCTCTCCTTACAGGGTCGGGATTACTGTTCAGAAGAGGAGGATGTCACATAGTGCCAATTCTGCTGCTGCTGCTGCCAGGAGTACTACTGTGTAAATAGATTCCAACCCAGTCAAGACCTTTTGGAAGTCTTCTATAGTGAACAGCACTACATAAGAGAAGAAGATAATTTCCACATTATATGCTCCATTCAGTTACAGTGTTTCTTAATTGAACTGATGAGGAATATTGCTAAGAACTCGTAAGGAACTGCTTTTGTTGCTGCTAGTTAAAACTTGTTACAACTTCTCACTTTTTTCTGTGTCCAGATAAATGCAGCAAATCCTTAAAAGTTTAATCCAAAAGACGTTGTTGATTTTATTGAGGCTTCTGGCCTGTTTTCTATCAGATGAGGTAGTGTTATACAAAGCTTCCATAAGCGACCAGTCAAGCATCTAAGAAACACCCTTAAGCTGTCTGTCAGTCCCTGTTCAGGCTGAGTGCTTATTAATGCTGGTGATTCCAAGCCTGGGAGATATGGGCTGTTTTAGCCATGGCAGGCCTTGTTTCTCTGCTCAGAAGAAGCTGGGAAACTATTATCCATTAAAAGCATGTTATCCCTGAAATACTGGAAGTGGTACCCAAGCAGGAATTAGTATTTTAAGAGGAAAAAGAGTTTCATTTAATAGGCATCTTGATCAAGGACTAAGCTTGCAGTATTGGCTTTGCTGAGCACGAATGGGAGTGTGATCACAATCATTTTCAATCTCTTTTTTTCTAAGAAAATAAACATTTTACTGTTTTTATGTATTCTTGTCTTTTACCATTCCTACAAGGCAATGTTTTAATAGTCTGGGGACAAGGAAGGCAGAAACAGCCCTCCATGGTGATGAGTCTGTGGATCTAACCACTTGAAGCAGCCCTCTGCTAGGTGAGGGCAGCAATTTCCTGTTCTGTCCTGTAGAGGGTTTTTTTTTCCATATTACACAGAGAGGATATCACCTTCTCAAGAGCAGATTTTAAAACAAATGCTGTCATGAGTTAAAAAAAAAAAAAAAAGCACATCTTTTGTATTTAGTATTTCAAAGGAGATTGTTACCTGTGCTGATATTTTTTCCTGCTTTGACACCAGGTTTGCACTGAAGCTCACAGAGAAACGTTGTCAAGACACAGGGTTCTGTATTGGATTGATTTCATGGCTTTGATGTGTGTGATGTACATGGAACAGGGGATGAGACTGCATTTATAGCATCATTTTCTGATACAGCCAGCATTTGAGCAGGGCATTCAACCCAGGGCCCTTTAACGTGGGACATTTTTCACTATTGGAACTTTTGAATGCCTTTAAAGGGTTTTAAAATCCCTCAGAAATCTCTTGTGACTTAGGAAAATCTCTGAAACATTAGGGAATTTCTTGACTACAAAGGTATCCTCCACTGTTCACTCCAAGTGGAGTTGGAGAGTCTGGGTAAAGAAGATCTTGTTCCTTATGTGCCATACCTAGAACATGCCAAAACAAGCCCAAAACTTAACATTTCCTTCCCTACAACAGATTTTCCTTTGGCTTTTGAATGGTGGATGGGGCAGTGGCTCTGGGTCACCAAAGTGAGAGATCCAGGAGGTGACCCCAAGCAGCTTTCTGAGCAGTGTTAGCAAGGCTGCAGAAGCAAGTTGTCATCTTCAAGCAGAAGCTATTTCCAAGTGCTGCAAACTGCTCAGTCCTCTGCTCAACCTCAGTCCTCTCTGGAGGTTTCACCACATGCATGTTTATCTTCTTAATGGCCAAAATTTTCCAGCAAATTCTGATTTTCCTAAATACTTCTTGCATTTTGGCAGCTGCTTTGAACACACAGCTGTTCCTGAGCATCCTGACCTCCCTGGAGATGAAGTTTCACCTCCTTCCTCCCATCACATCATCCTTCTCAGAATGTTGGCATCTCTCAGTGCTTCAGAACCATTGGAGATGTTGTGAATCCTTCCAGGTGATAATTCTGTCCTCCTATATGTGATTTTTTTTTCCCCATCCTTTCTGTCAGCTCTCAAGTAAGTAGTCACACTAAGAAGAGTCAAGATAATTATTAAAACATTTTCATTAGTGGTCCTTTAAATTGTTCTCTCCAAAGTGCTTTATGAATCTTTCACACATGGTGTAAGAGTGATGGAATTGGGTCTGTCCCTTTGAAACATGGTTTATCTTCTACACTTTTGTGTAAATTTCCCCACTCAGCCCACATATTGCAGACACATCTTCATCTTTCAATACATCAGCCTCTTTTTACATGGAGTTTCTCTCAGCCATCTACTAGCTTTAATGTTGTTTTTTTTTCCTTTTTGCTTGCCAGTGATGATTAGACCAAAGGCATGGGCTTTGGTGGAAGCTTTGTGAGAGAGAATAAGCACTTCTGATCTTTCCTGTCCACTTAATATGACCAACAGCAAGTGCTTCAGTCTCCTTTATAAGTTATAACCTGATTGATGGACCTTTAGATGGTAATATTTGGGAATGTGTGGATTGTCTGTCCTGCTGCTGCCTGTGGAGGAATGAGGATGGGCAGGATGTTTGGAAGGAGTGGATAGTTGTCTTTGAAGCTGACATGCTCCAGGCTGCTGGTGGGACTGGAGTGAGGATGGCAGAATTTGATTTGCTTTTCCATTATGTGAGAGACTGGAACAGAATTGAGGTTTTCAGGATGGGGATTTGCCTGTCCAGAAAATCTTTGGCCATGGCAGGTCTTGTGACCATCACGGTGTGCCAGGCAGAACCCAGGGGCTTTGTGATGGTTTTCAGCTGTCAAGCTGATTTTATATATTTCAGGAGTTGTGCTTATGGAAACACAACTGAAAGGAGCAGAAACCTTTTTCTAGTCTTGAATCACAGAATGTTAGGGGTTGGAAGGGACCTCAGAAGATCATCAAGTCCAACCCCTGCCAGAGCAGGATCACACAGGAACATGTCCAGGTGGGTTTTGAATGTCTCCAGAGGAGACTCCACAACCTCACTGGGCAGCCTGTGCCTCTCCCAGTGAAAAAGCTTTTCCTTATATTTCTGTGGAATGCAAGGCTGAAATGATGATAAAAAACCAGAAGCAAAACAGGTGTTATTTCAATAACGTGATGGGCTTGTCTGCTGCAGAGATCTTGTTCAGAGCTTGTTGTGCTTTGTGGGTCAAAGATCAGGCTGATGCTACACCTGGAATGAAAAGAGAGGATGCAGATCTTCTGTGGTGATCCCTAAAAGAGGTCTGATCCAGTTGATAGCTCCCAGCAGTCTCTGAAGGTCATTGAGAGCTTGCACACTTGCTGGTTTATTTTCTGTGGAGTGATGGTTTGATTGTGTATCCTCCAACCAAGATATGGCCATGGAGCCACATTTTGAATTATTTTCAGGTGCTACACAAAGTCCTGCTGCCTGGCAATAACTGCTGCAAGAACATCATTTACTTGTTTTTGTTCTTTTGCTGCTATCAAGATAGAATGAGAAATGAAAGTATTTGGCACTTGATCTCGTAAAGGAGTGAGTATTTTGGCAACAAACCATTAAGAGGTAGTAAGGTTATTACAGGTGCCTTGAGGCAGGACTGGCCAGTGATACCGACCATGGGAAGCCGAGGCATTAATAGAGGGAAAAAAGCAAAACGTGGAGCGTCCCGAGGATTCAAGGAAATTGCAAAGAAGCAATCCTGCAGGTCACTGCTGACAGGTGACCAGCCCTGCCATATTAGCGGGGCAATCTTTCCACCTGCTGCTCCAATACAAGCAGGGCTGGGGGTCCAAAGCATTCTCTGTATTTCACCGGTAAAGTCAGAATCAAACAGTCCGGGAAGCACAAAGAGACATTGCCTGGTAACAGATGACCCAGAGGCCCATAAATACCCGTGGAAGGGGTCTGTGCCTCTATGGGATTGCTCTTTAGGATCACTTCGTGCCGTCGCGCTGTCTCCCATCCCGCTCCTCCCCCGGCTTCCCGAAGGGCAGAGGGGGCGACGGTGTTTCTCAGCCCTTAGGAAAACGTTTTCCTTCTCTGCACCCGAGGAACGCTTCGGGCTCCTTTTTTTCATTTTATTCGTTTGCAAAGAGGGGCATTCTCATTTAGAATGACTTCGTTTCCCACAGGCAGAACGTGGACCCTGGTGAACATTTAAATCCGCGACAGCCTCAGCAGTCACAGTTGGGGTGTGTGAATCGGAGCCGAGATTCTGGGAGGCTTTCATCACTTCCATCACAGTAGGATACCGGACTTGTAAAGATCTCGATATTTTCTGACAACCAATTTTTCAATTTTCCCACTGCGAGCAGTTTAAAGAGCAGATCCTGAGCCTCTCAATTATCTGTTTCTCAAGCCCCTCTTTCAAGCGATCTAAATATTTTGCAGAGCTTGGAAGAACCGCGAGTTCTCTCCTCTCCTCTCGCCGCCCCTTTTATTCGCCGTGGCGCTGGCGGTGCCGAGCGGTGCCGGTACCGGGACGCCTGTGCGTGCTGTGAGCTCCGGGCCAACACCCGCGCTGCCAACGCACCTGGAGCAGCGGTGGCAGCGAACACCCCGGGCTCTTCGCCCCGGTTCCGGATCCTTTTTCTGCGCTCCACTCGGGGCCGCTCCGCTTCTGGTGGTGATGAGGGAAAGGGGGGGGGGGGAGTTGCTCACTGCGGTTCCCTCCGCTGTCCCGCAGAACCCCCCCACCCCGGACGCGGGGCTGCTGCGTGACTCGGTGGGGCTGCTCTGCGGTTTAAGGAGCGGACCGAACCTGCGGTGTCACAGAACCGGAGCGCGCACACCGCGTGCTGCAGGGAGGAGCGGGGCCCGCGCGTGGCGGGTGAGTCCCTCAGCAGCTCCACCGCCGCCATTTTGTGAGCCCTCACACCGCTCCTCACACCGCTGCTCTGCCGCAGCGCACCCGGGCCTGGTGCCGCTCAGTTACCACAAAAGAAGCGGAAGAAAAAAAATTCGGATCACGCTTCGGATCTATTCCTCCCGGATCAAAAGGAAAAAAAACTCCGAAGGAATCTCCGTTGGGGCTGAAGCCACCGCGCCCGACCCTCAACTGATTTCACGTCTGAATATGGTCAGTGGGACTCGTGTCACGTTTCAAAACAGAATCACAGAATGTTTAGGTTGGAAGAGACCTCCAAGATGATCCAGTCCAACCTTTGACCAACATCATAATCCAACTACTAAACCATGTCCTTAAAGACCGGGTCCAAGTGCGTTTTAAATGCATCCAGGGATGGTGGCTCCACCACTGTCCTGGGCCATTCCAATGCCTGGCAACCCTCTCAGTGAAAAAATATTTCCTATCATCTAACCTGGTAGGCCAACGGAGAGGATGGACATACAAAAAGATGTAACTGCCCCTGAAAATGTCCTTGAAGAGGATCACCAAAGCAGCCAAGGAACCAGGATTAAATGGGGTAGATGAAACAACAGCATTTAAGCTCTGAAGACCTTGCTATTGTTGTATGAAAATTAGACCAGATAAATATTTGGTTCTCAGTTATTTCAACTTTATCACATCTATAAAACAGTAATTACCTGCCACTTCAGTTTTGGAGTTTGTTGTGACTTAATTCCAGGTCTCCTTGGCTGACATTCCAGACGTTCAGGATGGGAGAGGCTTCCAGCTGGGCACTGTCTGCAGCTGCTAAGGAAGAATTTAAGACGAACTTTAAACAAAAGGGGTTATTTCCAGTCATTGTTGGCATTTCTGTCCCATCAGCAGCTTTGTTCAGTGTTGCTGCTTTGCAGGTGGCAGTCTATGACATGACACAGGCCTCACGTCCAACATGTTTCACGTTGTGTAACACATCTTGCCATGTGTTTCCCCTTTGTTTTCTACACTGAGAGCAGACCTGAGCACTGATGGTCTATTGAGTGTCTTCACCTCCCCAGCATCAGAGAAACCTCTGTCCCCTCAGCCTAAGAGGAGCAGCAGTGGAGCTCATCACCCAGTGTCACCAAGGAAGAGCACCAGGTACGATGGAGCCACATCCCCCACCATATTCAGCTCTGTAAGCATGAATTTTTCTAACCCAACAAACAGTAAACTACATTTTCCAAACCAAACACTACTGATAAATCTTGGAGAAACTACCAGTGTATCCAGCAAGAACCCCCAAGGCAAGCAGAGTGGGAAGCTGCTGCCTTTTGGGTCCTGCTGCCACTGGGAACATCTCCCTTTTCAGGCTGAAATATTTCCCTATTTCATTTCATTCTGGAGATGTTTGGGGAAGAGGAGGAAAGGAATCCAGGGATGGTTTTAGAGGGGCACATTGATTGCCCCCTGTTGGGGAGGAAATGTTGAGGTTGAACACCTAAAAGTTTGTGTGAGCACCAAGTAAAAATTCATGCTATGCTGTTGTAGCAAAGAAATCCTGGCTCAGAGGATCCACAAAATGGGAAAGGTGGTAGACTTCAAAAAAGTTAATTTCTTTGCTTAAAAAAATAATAATAAATATATTGTATATATATATATATATTTAATTTAACTACGTACCTCTTACCCACCATACTGAGGTAAGTGCTTGCTTTGAGATTAAAGATGCCAGTCATCTTCTTACCCACCACTCTGAGGTAAGTGCTTGCTTTGAGCTTAAAGATGTCAGTCATTTTCCTCTGCTGCTGCTTCGTCTGCATCTCTGCATGTTCTTCATCATTTTCATCTTCCTCCTCCTCCTCAGTATAAACATGTGGGACTGAGAGCCTGCTTCCTAAAAGCTAACTATATACAACACCATTCTCATGAACTCGTGGTCCCTTCAACCCTGGTGGTGTCTCAGCAGTTTCATGGATACCAGGAGAACATTTTAGGGGAAAAAAACATAAGTTTTATTAAAGGTTTTCCTGCATTATCAGACCTGACACTAGTGAAGTGCAGAGGAATCCACAGATGACTTCCAACCCCCCCAGCTTATCAAGGACCACGTTAAGAAGCCCCAGAGCAGGGTGTGCTCCAGCCTTCAGTCTTTATCTGGCCATTGCCACCTGTCCCTGATTTATTCAGTGGATGGTGGTTTCTGTTTATATCAGGAGACCTAAGCTTTTATTTCCAGGTTCATTAATGAGAGCAGCCTGGCCTTAACGAGGCTGTTGGCAGGATGCCAGCCTGGAATGCAGGGGCCCCTGCACAACCAGAATCACCCAGCCCTGCAGAATAGAAAACAGAACATTTATTCTCCCCAATACACATAAACATATATATATAAAAAAATATATAGATTTCTTGAGACAAGAAGTTTTCAAGTGCAATTTCTGTGAGAAACTAGAAAGGTGCCTGTGAGAACTGAGTGATATTCTTGTGTTTTTTGGCATTCTGCTCTTACGTCTATTAATAATCCCCTGGAGTGAGTCATATGGAGAGATGCATTTATTCACTGAGTCGGAGAGAGCTGCTACCCAAAATAGCAGCTCTGTAACTCTTAATGATGCTGTAATGCCAGTGCAGTGAAGATTGACATCATTTAACAGCAATGCTCCCAGCCTGGCAATCAGATAACCCGTGGCAAGACTGAAAATAACCATGGGAAGCCACATGCTAGGTTACATAAAAGAGCCATGAGAGTGTCTGTGTCAGAAATGCTTTTTTGCCCTTTTTGTTTTCATCTTTTCCTCTTATGCTTTCTGAAGCTGTGCTTGCTACTTTGCTTGCCCCGAGTGTGAGGAGCATTGGAGCAGCAGCAGGTCAGGAAAATGGCTGCTGTGGCAGGAGGATCACACGTGTTTCTAATGAGCAACACTGGCTCCATCACCTCCCCACCACAGGTGAGGAGCAGAGAAATCCCAAACCAGTAAATTCAGTGCCCCCAGCCCTGGCTGTCTCACCATTTAATCTCACCTGGGTCTGGGGATGCACAGCAGCTGAGGCTGAGTTTTTGTTACAATCACTGAAGTCCTCCAGCTTCAGATGACCACACTGGGAAGTGGAACCCTGAAAAGCAAATCAAGAATTAAGTAATTAGAGATCATTTTAGTAGGATGTGTGATGTAGTGGTGCCCATGTGCTTCCCTTCCCATGCTTGACCAACCTGATTGCCTTCTGCAGTGTCATTACTGGCTGCCTAGATGAGAGGAGCACTGGATGGTATCCACCCTGACTGCAGGAAGGCTGTGGACACCCTCGTTAGGAAACTCAAGCAGTGAGGGCTTGATGTGGAGAATGAGGTGGATTGGGAGCGTGGTCAGTAGGTCAAGGGGGGGTCATTCTCTCCCTTTGCTCTGCCCTGGTGAGGCCACAGCTGGAATCCTGCATCCAGTTCTGGGCTCTCCAGTTCATGAGAGACAGGGAACTACTGGAGAGAGTCCAGAGGAGGGCAACAAAGATGAGTGGGGAATGGGAGCATCTCTCATGAGGAAAAGCTGAGAGAGCTGGGACTTTTTGGCCTAGAGAAGAGAAGGCTGAGGGGAGACCTTACTAATGTCTACAAGTATCTAAAGGGTGGGTGCCAGGAGAATGGGGCCAGACTCTTCTCAGGAGTTCCCAGTGACAGAATGAGGGCACGAGCTGGAACATAGGAAGCTCCATTTAAATAGAAGAAAACTTTCTTACCATGAGGGTGCCAAGGCACAGGCTGGCTGGGGAGGCTGTGGAGTCCCCTTCTCTGGAGATACTCAAACCCACCTGGGTGCAGTCTTGTGTAATATGCTCCAGGTGATCCTGCTTTAGTGGGTGTGTTGGATTAGATGATCTCTAGGGATCATCTATGGAACTAGAGGTCCACTCAAACTCTGATAGTTCTGTGATTCCTTGTTATTTCAAACAGCAACTGGGTGGCAAAACTGGCAAGGTGGCACAGATGAGCAGGCAAAGATAAAGCCAGATCCTTTAAGGACTCTGGGAGTGTATTGCTAACAGTGGTCCCTGTATGACAACTTTTTGATTGTTTGCCTGCTTTTAAATAAAATCAAGTCACTTTGCTGAGGGCTTGCTCCAAGATCTTGGCAGTTGCCCCAGTGGAGATGAAAGAGACAACTTTGCCTCTGCTCCTGGCCCAAGAAGCCAGTAAAATCCTCCTGCACTGAGCCTCAAGCTCTGCTTTCCTGTGGTGAGAGGAGCAGGGTCTTGTCCCATTCCCCGCTCAGCCCGTGCTCACAGCCATCCACTCCGAGGAGGAGGATGACATCTCACCTCATCTGTCTGCCTGTTCCTCTTTCCTTTTTTTTTTTTTGTCTCTTCACATATTTCCTCCTGGTTATCATTATTTTAATATTTTCTGCAAAACCTGTACTGGTCTCCTGAGAACATCTGAGTCCCATTGCCTTGCACTGACTGATCCCATTGGTCTGACCCTCAGTAGGGCAGCAGCTGCCACAGCCCCTGCCAGTGGATATCTCCCAATAAATACATGCAGGATTTTAAGTGTGGTTACATAACCTAGAGACCAAAACACTTTGAGAATCCCTTCAAAAACTTAAGACCCTTCAAGGGACTACGAAGGCAGAAGGTGACTTCACTCCAAAGTACTCCAGTCCCTGAAGTCCTGGTGGCCCCAGAATAGCAGGCTGAAAAGTTCAGCTTCACTGGTGAGGCTGGGCATGCTTTTAAAAATGTTTTCTACTTTATAAATAGCATAAAGACTGCTGAACGCTTGCCCAAGGATTTAAATTTAGGGCTCCTGCATATTTATTTTCTTAATTCTAACTTCCATGAAAGAAAAGCCAGAATTAAAAAAAAAAAAACAACAAAATTTAAAAAAAAAAAAAAAACACAAACCCAAAAAACAACTACTGAAGCCAAGGCAAACATGACTGACTGGGCAATATGGAAATTAGTGTCAGCACAGCTTGACAAGAAAATTTACATTTTATTAAATCTTTACAATCAGCAATTATAATCAAGTACAGAATTATGTACACAGATTATATACATTTTAGCCCAGACTTTTACATCACAGTACATAGTTGCCCTTAGAAATATTGTATACACTTATCACCAGACAGTAAAACTCAACAATAGTGTTACAGCACCTGTTATTAGACATCTTCCATAAGAAAATATACGGCTGTAAATTTGGGCTGGCTGGAGAGAGGAAAAAAAAAAAAAAAAAGTCTTTTAAAATCTGAACGTACAATATTTCATTCACAGAATGGTTTTTTTCCTGTGTTCTGACTGATGCCTTTTGTGTAAGATGTCCTGGTTTTAACCTCTCTATGTACACACTTATTCATGCCTAGTGCTACTGGCAGGAGGAAGAGAACCAAAGCTGGGCTCAGTTTGAAACTTCATTAAGAAACAATAAATGTAAACAATTGAAAAAGTTCCCCCAAGATCAAATGAGCAATAAATTGGCTGATCTTAATTACATGGCATGGGATAATAGCTTGCTCCAGCTGTGATTCCTGAACCCTTCAGTGTTTGATACCATCTGAGTAACTGTACAAAACCACACAGAGCAAGAGGTGCTTACTGAGGAAGGATGCACGAGCACTATTACACGTGGAGGGAGCAAACTCCTCAGAATTTGAGAAGAACTTACTCCCCTCTGCAAAAGGTTTTGTTTTTTCATTGAATAAAATCTTTTTGCTTTTTAGGATGCGACAGAAAGCTGAGTTGTTTTCAGAACAAAGTGAAAAGGTTAAACTAAAGCCTATTACCTCATAAAGAAATACAAAGTCAAAATAACCTGAATAAAACTGTCTCCCCCCCTCCCATATTTAATCCTCCTATCCTCTTTCCCAAAAGGTCAACGATACCTGATTCAGTTTCATAAACAAAGCTGTGGTTCTCACGATGGTTTCAAAGATAAAGTAGAACAAACTGAAAAAAACCCCCAAAAAAAACAAACAAAAAAACCCACAAAACAAAACCCATCCCAAAAGGAAGGAGGCAACAGCTATCTGAGGTAGGCCACCACCAATATGCTTCAAATCCATACAGAGTTCTGGGATGGCTCAAAATCCCTTAAAAGGAGAGCTAACATCTGCTAACTGTAGATGTAGAAAAAGCTATTAAATAAAAATGAACTGGTGGTGGCAAGGAAAGTTCATCTTTTAATAAAATTTTATATCTACACCTAGATTTTCTGCAAGTAACGATAACCTTTAGTTGCTGTACTGACAGTTTTAAACAGTGACCTGAGGGCCTCTAGAGCTATAAAAATATTTCTGTTTCCACCAGAAGAGCTAAACAGGCATGAAGATGTAGACCATGTCAAAGAGCACAGGAACAAAAATTTCTTTTTGTTCTTTTTGTGGCACTGAGCACACACAGATCAAAGGTGTTAGGAGAGTGAAACCTTTTGATCTGCACCTGATGGTTTTGAGCCTGCAGCTGCCTGACTGCACTTGGCCACGATGCTTCCAGCCCCAGTGCTAGCAGGGGAGCCCCATGTCCTGCAGGTGCAGACCAGGGCTCCAAGGACACTTAAAAGGCTCCCATGATCCAACTCCTTTCGTGAAGAAACTCACACAAATAAAAAGCACTCTCGACTGAAAACCCCAGCTGCTTCCAGCTCCACTCACTCCATCCAAGCCTCCATACAGTTCTTTGTGCAAAGGAATTACAACTACATTTAAAAGCTAATTTTGTTTAAAAGGACACTTATTCTCTCTTTTGCTACCGCTTCGCTTCCTTCTCAGAATTAACTCCTACCCTAGTGATTCAAAGTTCTCACAGACAATATCCTGACTGTCACGCTCTCAAAAAGGTGCCTGTGCATTTTGATATTCTTGAAAGCAAGTGTCACAAAGTGTACATGTATCTAACATTTGCCTGGCATTTCTCCATTCATACTGTACAGGAGTATACATAAATAAATACAGTATGGCTGTACTAATTAACAGTTGCATATTCAGCACGCATAACTTCACCAGCTAAATGAAAGGTGCACTTCAGATTGGGTTGTTGGTGTTTTTTTTTATTCCATTGATGAATATAAACCTTCATTTTTAGCCTGGTGTAGCATATAGGCAGTGTTAATTTATTCTTCAACGTAAAACAATTCTTTGAACCACAATCTACTAAAAGCAGTTTTTATAAATCAAGTTAATTAGTTTTTGGCAGTTTCTTCGGACACAGTCAAAACATCTCTCTGTTGTTTAACATCCCCATTTTGATTTAAAAAATGGTTTTCATAATAGGGATAAGAAACTCCCAGAGTAACACACCAGTCCCCCTCACAGCTGATGCCACCACACCTTGAACTATGGACCCAACAGGCAAAATTGTTGCAGTTCACTACTGGTACTGGCCTCATTGTCTTAAATGTCATCACACACACAGAAGTTGCATATAAAAAGAATTACAACGAAGTCAAGCTGTTAGAAGTCAGACTCGTAGAAAAAGGAAGATTTTTGTTACAGCTGATCTAGTTTTTCTAGTGTCCTTTTAGAGGATTATTGCCAGTTTAAATTCTGTGTCTCAGGGTAGACTGAGGTTTTTCCACCTGGAAGGCCAAAAGAAATTCCAGAAACTCAACATCTGCCTCATCCACACCGTACCTTAACTTGGAGCATAAGTTTCACACCACACTGCAAACAAACCTTTCTCTGGCAGACCCCAAGGCTGGCTTCCTTTCCCTGATGGAACCTGCCTACCAAACACACGTTGCCTTTGGTTTATGCAGTTTCTTTAGCTGAAAGCAGAGCAGAAGGGAAAAACTCACATGTCCTTGTGGTCATTCTTCATGGTAACAGATGGAAGGAGGATAAGCAACACTACATCTCCATATGATGTGTCAGGACAAAAATCAAACTGCTTTGAGCTGTGTCTTTAAGACAGGACAACTGGAAACACAATTTCACCTGCTTTCAGTCCAGCAGAGATGAGGGAAACAGCACCTTCACCCCACTCAGAGCAGTGGCTGACCTCCTGCCTTCAGGTGCTCTCATCAGTAACTGTTGTGTGGCATCTGAACCTCTCGTGTTCAACTTTTGCTTTCCAGAGACCAAGGGAGTGTGACCTCTTGGAGCCTGGAGGGCAGAAGTTGGGCTCCTTCTCTGAAGAAGCCTCTTGGGTGACAGCACCATGCAGTGGAGCCAGACAAACACATCAATTGCACGTTCCCATTTTGAAACAGGAGAAATCAAAACAACACAAAGAGCATGTGCTGGATTTCTGTGGTAATTTCCAGGTGAAACCTGGCTGCTCATCACAATACTGAATAAGTTTTCTAGTTCTCAGATATCAGGGCCTCACTTCTACCCAAACAGTTCTCCATTTGTTTACTAACAAATAAGTTATTATTCCAAGTCATAGCTCATCCTTTTCCATCATTTCAAATGCTTCTATATCTTCATTCCAGTCTGCTAGTATGGATTCCATAGGTTGAACTTTACTATCCCAATTAACCTTGGAATCTGACTCTGCTTCAGTCTTTTCTTCCTGAGGCTGGTGATCTCCCTGTGTACACGCTGGCTCTGAAGCACCAGCCTCATCACTTCCAGGGATGTAGGAATCCTGATTAGAAATGGAAACACTGTCACTGTCTGCATCAGCAGGAGGGGAAGAATCAGGGTCAGCAACATCAGAGTCATCTTCTTCAGGCTCCTCACTGACTGCACCAACATCTTGAGATGCTGAAATAGCTTCTTCTGAATTCTGTTTATGTGAATCACTTTCAGATAATTTCTGGTCCATATTCTCCATTTCCAAGTCTTTGAGAGGGGAGAGAAAAAAAAAAAAAGTGGTTTTAAAAAAATTGGAAAAGCAGCATTTTATTATGTGTTTCAAATGAAAGGTCACTTCCCTTGGCCTTATTTCCTTAAGGAAGGGCAAGGCTTCCCTTGATGTGATAATTTAATGCTATCAAAGAGCATATTATTATTATCATGTTATTAATATTATTAAGGAGGGAGGTGAGGGAAGACATCTAAACACATTTTAAATTATAGCAAACAATATAGTGAGACTACTGTTGGTTCTTCAAACTTGAGTAGTGACTTGTGGGTCAGTGCTAGTTGCCATTCTTCAGTCTTAACCAAATACCCACTGTGTGCACTGAATTTTAATACCAGATTTTAAAGAGCTCCCAGAGCCACCAGGATCCCACTTCTAAGGGAATCAGACAGAGCTTCCTAAGTTTACTGAATTGTGAATTACAGAGACATCTCCCCTCAAAGCAACTAAAACTCAGGTCTCAGCTGCTGATTTAGCTTTGTCACAACTGCTGGATTAAAACATGGAGATTGCTCTGGGGTTTGATGCTTACAGCAAGTACACAGGACAATAATACTGCAACACTCCTAGGGAGCTTAACTGCATATGCCATTTTTAACATGGGATACTTACTGCTATCAATAATGTAGTTTGGAATCATTTTACCTTTAAAGATTGTTGCTGGAAAACCAAACGGAAGCAAGAGGAAGGGGGAAAAAGCAGATATGGATTACAAATCCTCAAATGCAGAGCTATATCTTTTGTAATTAGTATTTTGTTAGAGCAGCTTAACCACAGTTATAAACAAGAGGAATTTGTAAGCAGCTATGGAGAAACAACACTGTAGCTTTCAGCAAAGCAGCTCTGCAAACATGAAGAAAATAAACACTGGTTTAATAGAGATATTTGGTCTTATATCCTCTGCTTGCACAAAGCTTACAAAAGAAAAACCTAGAATTTTCTGCCATATGCAAACATTTAAAGGGGGAATGCCTTAGCTTGCAGTTTTCCTGTATTACAGGAGAAAAAATGCAAAACATCTGAGGTCAGCAACCTTGTTTCTCATGATAACCACTTCTCCTTAGACAGGCAAAATAGTTTCAACAGTTGTCTCTTTTATTTTGGGTACCAGGACTGTCACTGGAGAGCTCAGTGAGAGGCATTTCCAATGTAGGGCACTGCAAACACTATTCCTGACACCACTTCAAAGCAGATTATGACAAAAAAGGTTCAAAAGGAATCCAAAGGCTGTGTTTTCTTGGTAGGCAAACTGACATTTAACTTCTGAACAGCATTTCTGGATGTTAATGTCAGCTTGAGGGGGAAGAAGTTAAAGACACATCTCAGATAATGGTTTTCTTATCAAAGAACCAATCCCAATGTCAATCAGAAAATCAGAGCTGTCAAACAATGCCTTTGCACCTCCAGGTAGCAGCAGAAATCTCTATTGTCCACATTGTGCCACAGCACAGATGGAAGATCAATTTGTATAAATAACCTCTACTCTTACCTCTGTCTTTTGCTTTATCAGAAAGAAGCACCTCCACAGCTTCATACTCCTGGATTGCATCCAGTATTATGTTTCCTTCCTTGTTAAAGAGGAAGAGCATGGGAATTGTGATATCATCTGTGTTCTTTCCATCACCTGCCATTTGGAAGAGAGGAGCTGTGTCACTGCTGCTTCCCTCGTTGTCATCTAGCCAGATGCACACAAAAGGAAAACCAACAAAACTCCTGTTAGATAAAAAGACAACTCTGAACTCCAGCAGTTTTTCAGCAGCTTCCTACTCAGTTAAAGGATTCCAGGAGAAAATAATAAGTTGGCTGAAAAAAGCAAGAAGCCAACCTGTTCACTTGTTTTCCTGAACATTTTTCATTGGCATCTCAAGTGTTCCTCAGCAGATCAGACAGCACTATTGCAACACTCAGTAATCCTTAAAATAACAACTTTTAATCTGCAGAAACACTTTCAATCACCCATCCCAATTTGTTTAGCTTCACTTTCTTGGTAGAACCAGACAAAACCAAAATATTCCTTCATCTTCTGAATGCAGATGCAGCTGGAGGTGCTGCACTGGAGTTCTGTCATCTCAGGCAGCTTAACAGCTTCTTGTCAGCTCTCCAGTATGTTCAAACCTCTAAAATACAGGTTGCATCTACACAAGTGAAGAACTTAAAATTTTATTTACCAATAACAATGCCTCCTATTGCTCCAGCTTTTTGAATGTTTCGGGCCTTTTCAGCAAACATGCACTGGCCTCTCTGCATCAGAGCAATTTTCTCTTTCACTGCTTCAGGATTAGTGATCTCTGAGCATCCATTATATGGCTTAATGGTTGCAACAAATCCTCTTGTCTGGGAAAATAAACCAAACAGGACAGAATTACAGCACGAGGTTCAAACTTGCAAAAGATTCCTAAGCACTTTTATTTCTTCAGTTAATCTAATACATTTAGTATTGCCTTCTGACAGTGCAGGCAGCAGGAGTTCTAAGGAGTGAAGAAGGACACAGTGAGAACCTAACTCTCATATTCAGTGTATTTTGTCTGTCAACAGCTGTCTCTGGAAAATTTTTATAGAGGAATTGCTATTCTGGCACTCCTCTTTGGGGCTGAAGTCATGGGGCATTCCTGCTGCTTCCACTGGGGACCAGTGCCTCTGTAGGATTTGCTTCTTCCATCTAGATACAGCTCTTTATAAAGGCTTGCACAAAACCAGCCTCACCTAAACTCTAAAAGGGTTTCAGCAAATTCATGGCTGACACAGTAGGGAAACCTTTTCTGAAATGAACATCTCTTAAGATATGCACTGCAGATTATATACCCTTGTTTCAAATATTACAGGAGGTGTGTGTTTTATATCCTACATCATGACTGGTGACTCAGGAGCAGAGCATGGGCCACAGACCAAGAAGCCACTCAATCTGTAAGACTGTCACTGCTGCACCCTGTCATTTAAACCATTTTAATTAATTGATCACCTTGAAGCAGCACCAGTGCCATACAATTTTGGTGGATGCAGTGAGAAAAATAACAGAAAGTTAGGAACAGATCACACACATGGGTCTTACATACCCCTGCTTTGTGTTTGGATAAGTCCATCCCAAATTGTGCTGGTCCAGCAGTCAAGACCACCCTCCCAAAAAAGGGATGGGAAACAATCTGAACAGCACGAGGAGGGAGCTGCTGCTCTTTCTGCTGCTGACTGGAGAGTTCAATCATTTCCTGCATGAACCTTAAGCCATCTTCAGCATCAAGTGAACTTGCTGCCTGGGAAGTAAAGAAAAGATAAATAGTTTCTTCTCAAATGTTTGAGAAACTTTGGGAAACAAAGTAGTTTGTTTCGCTGGAACGCTGCTACAATGACTGAAATAGAGTGTCATGGGCACTCATTCATAATGTCAAATTAAAAAATTTTTTTAGCATCTCCACCACACTGTAGACTAAACATACATAAACATACAGAGCCCCTGAACAGAATTCTCACACTGCAAATTAATATTTTCAGAGAAGATGCTGTTAACTTCATCACTTTGACATTAACAGCATCTCTCTAATTTAATGGAAGATCAGTTAAAAGTGATGCTGAGGTAAAATATTAACAAGCATCAACCTCCTAATACAGTTGCATTTTCAGCTCATGTGCCCTCTTCCACAGCCAGGCTGTCCCTCCTGAGCCTCCAGTGTCAAATATCATTGTTAGCAGAATTTCCAGGAAAGTTTTCAGATGTAGCACTGTCAGCTCTTACTTGCACTGCATGCTGTACTAATTGGACTCTTCCATCTTTCAGATGGATCAAGCTGACTCCCATCTTCTTCAGTATCTCCAAGTGTTCAGGATTACTGGCCATGAAATCTCTGGCTCTCAAAGGTGGCTTTGGTCCACTTCCCAAACTCTCTTCTCTGCCAAAACATATTAAGAGATCAAAGCTTTGTAAAGCAGATTATTCTCAAAACATAACTCACATTATTCCTACCACCCCAAGTTGAGTACAAGCTTTGCTACAATGCAACTTCTCAGTCAAACCATCTTTTTCACAAGTTGTAGATGTTATAAAAACAATTGTGGTGCAAGAAGCACACAGTGCTGATAAAACTACCATATAACTACCTCTGATCCCTAAATGGTCTCCCCATGATTGTAAGCCTGATTAAAACCAGTTTCCTCATAGAGCTGCTGTTTGTTTTACTCATGAAGTGTGGATATCAGGGGTGGTCCGAAGGATAAACTTACCCAGCTTTAAAAGACTGTCCTAAATTCTTCAAAACAGGTGATGTTATGTAAGCATGACTTGCTTACTACAAAGAAGAGCTGCAGAATTGTTCAAGAGACTCCAGAAATTAAATTTACAAACCCAAGCTTTATATTTCCTCTAATACCTGGGCCACAATTCCCACTTGAGTACGTGGCTCATTAAGCATCTTTTGCATTGAAAGGCTTGCTCATTAATACTGGAAATTAATTAAATCTTGCTGCTGATGCCAGAGCATAACTGATTTTCCCTGGGATGGCCATCCACTCCAAAAGGACTCTGAATTCAACCAAACTCCAACACCACCGGATACTTCTCCTATGCATACCAGACCCCTCCCACTCACCCCTACACTAAGGGAAGAGAAAATATTCATCTTACACTCTGGAGATTCCCCTGGGACAGCTCTTATCCACCACATTTTTCAGAGGTTCACGAATGCTCTGAGCAAACATTGGGTCATTTGGGAAAAGAATCTGGGTGTTTGGACAGGTCCAGTCAAAGTTACTGTCATCCAGCTCTGTATATTCTGTAGTCTAGAACAAAAGATAAAGACCACCTATTAAAAATGCAAGTTACATTTTTATACCAAGAAAATCAACAGATTTGCTACCAGCAAGCACTCTGTGTGCTCAGAATGGGAAGCAGCTGAATGCAACCTGTGTCCCACAGCCACAGGGTTTCCAGGAATGAAGAGGATGTCACTCTGACAAACCTTCCAATGACAACCAGTGCATTGCAGCCCCTTTCTAGGCACAGAAATACAACATGAGTTCTAATTTGTAGGGTACCAACTTTGCATCCACAGTTTTTAGCATCTGTTTTGCAGGATCAGCTGATTCTTTACTGGCACACACAATTTCTCAAGCCCACTTGTGACATAGCTCCTGCCCCTGTACTTGTATTTGGTATTTTCTTTATGCTGAGTGGAGCAGCTGCAGGCTTTAGGTATTTCTTGGTTTGTATCACTAAGAACACTGCATCTTTCCACACAAATAAAAGGTTCTCCTCCTCAGGAGCCATAAGGACTTGCAAGGCTGAATGGGCAAGGATGAAGCTACATAGAATTCCAACAATCTACATTTTCAGAAAAGATGAGAGTTCACATTTGCACAACTCACTCTCATAACACATGTACCACACACAACATGGACAGTGATTTGAGGCCATATTTAGCCTGGTCTTAGTTTTGCAAAAAACTAGTTGGATAACCAGCAAGTTGTTTTTCTTACCTATAAAAATTTATTTAGTATTTATCTACTTGCAAAAAAACCTGTCTGCACCATACCAGCTCATTAAAAATCAAGGATTTTAAGGGTTCCCTAAAAACAAGACCTAAAATCTTAGTGCTTGCAAGACCTTATTTCCTAAGTGATGGCCCTACTGTTTGTCACACTAAGAACACCCTGTTTATTTCAGTGAACTATTGCAAGCATCACCACAGTGAGAAATGACCTTTCCTGTTCATGAGAAAAAAATACAAAGTGTTGAGTTATTGCTACCAACTCTCTTACAGATATTTATATTGAAAATAAATTTTCACATTCCATTTTTTCTTAACAACTTTTCTCATCAGTATAAAAGAGTAACATACTTTTCTTCACAGCCTTTTTATACGTTTTGTTGACACTATTTTATTCACTCAAGGGAGGGGATTCTCCCCCTCTGCTCTGCTCTTGTGAGACCCCCCCTGGAGTTGTGTGTCCAGTTCTGGAGTCCCCAACATCAGAAGGACACAGAGCTCCTGGAAGGTGTCCAGAGCAGAGCCACTGAAATGCTCAGAGGGCTGAGCAGCTCCCTGGGAAGCCAGGCTGAGGGATTGGGGTTGTTCAGCCTGGAGAAGAGGAGGCTCCCAGGTGAGCTCAGAGCAACCTTCCAATATCTGAAGGGGATCCAAGAAAGCTGGGGGAGGGCTTTGGACACCTTTTTTAGGGAGAGGACAAGGGGAATGGCTTAAAACTTGAGAAGGGGAGATTGAGGTTGGACACAATGAAAAAAATTCTTTCCTGTGAGGGTGAGGAGACACCGGAACAGGTTGCCTAAGGAAGCTGTGGCTCCCTCCTCAAAAAAGCCTCAAAATTTGACAAGCAACAAAAACTTAGGTATGCTGTTGCAAATATTTTGGAAAAAATAACAGAAAATAAAGATTAAAATATCATAGTGTGTTATTTTCAAATTTAGAAAGAGGCTCATTCCCCACCTCTGTATAAACACTGCTACTATTCCACAGCTTTTTCTCAAGATGGAGTGGTGCAGAATCTATCATGGGAATGTTATTCACATTCATGTGACTGTCACTGTTAATGTAATGAAATCATTAATTTTAAACAAAGTGTTGAAGCTGGTGCACTTCAAGCTATGATTTTTCCTGATTTTTTTTCCATTACCTCTCATTAAAAAAGGAACTGCTTCAAGCCCCACTAATATGAATTTAGATCTGAGCTCTTACTTACTGTATTTTTTTTAGAGATGGTTTGGTTTGTAGTGGAAAGCCAAAGTGGTAACAGATGAGCTTCAGTAGTGAAGATATAATCTTCAATGTCAAAAATCATGTCCTCCTTGTCAGCAAACAGCAGGTAAAGGTATTTAAACATCTCAGCTAGGAAGAAAGAGTCCATTCTGTGGGGAAAAAAACCCCCACGATTATGTCCTTTAGGAATATCCTCTTTTTTCTAGAATATCAGTAAAACAAACACTGCAAATATTGCTGTATCTCTGAAGTCCTCATGACTACTGTTGCTGAACTTAATGCCCCTGTCATTCATTCCACTTGGGAGAAACTGTTTGAAGGGAAATGATTCATCATGTTCAGTGCAAGGTGGCCTCTAGAAATAAGAAGCAAACCTCTTTACAGACTTCTAAATTTGAAGAATGTTTTGGTTGAAAGTAATTTCTGCATTGCTCTGAGAAATAAGATGAAATTCATGAAATATTATGATGAAATATTAAATGAAATTGTAAGATAAAGATATTCTTACATAACAAACTAGAAAGTTATTGAAATAGTTTACAGGCTATGACAACAGGGCAATATAAGAGTTGGATATCAACCTGCAGACAGAGAGCTACCCAAAAGTCAAGGAATTTGATTATATAACAGGGTAATTAGCTTTTTTCTACCATCATTTAATGAGAAAAATAATTACAGAGCTGCTTACCTGTCTTCATGACTTCCTGTACGAACATCCTTCATTGCAGCAAACCCACAGGGTACTCTTGCATATTTGTTCAAGTTTTCTATCAGTGTTTTTCCTACTTCTAAATAGTAAGGGTCCCCAGTAGCCTAGAAAAGAAACCAAAAAAAACCCCACACAGGTGTGCTTAGACTTGCTGTGCAATTAGCAGCTTTCTTTTCCTCATGATAATTTATTAATTGATACAGATATGCAGATAAGCACACAGAAATACTCACAGAAACACAAGACATTTCAGCATTGCTCTTCTTTGCAAAGTACAAGTGGCTTTTGCCCTTAGTGTCCTAAGATCTTTTTTATGAGAGATCAGAAACACCAAAGTATCTTAAAAAATACTGGCCTTAACACTTTTCTTTCTAATTCTGGGCATTTAAAAACACATTCTTCAAACAGTTTTTGATAACCAATACTTTCATCTTGTTTATTTACAGAACTGGCTCTAATAGATCAAACAAGCTACTGATATGCTGCTCATTCTATAAAGAAATAAAACACCAGCAAAAGTCTAGGTGACAAAGAGCCCAGAAGTCAGAGCAATGAGTGTCCTTACCTTATACAAGAAATAAGTGCTCTCAGCAAATTCAGGCCTTAAGGGGTGCTGAGCCCAGTGAACTCTGAAGTCTGTTGTGAATGCCTGAGGAAGAAAAAGGACAGAAATAAATGGAAGAATTAAAACCAAAGTCAGGTTTAGTTTGAATCCTACATTAACTGTTGCACCAGCTGAGGCACACGGCAGAGGAGGAGTTTCAGGAGGCTGACCTCTGCCCAGTTAGCACTTCTGAGGCCAAAACCTAAACCAGTACTCTTGCCATTCTGTTTAGTTTTGGGTTTAGCATTTTAATAGAACTCAAAAAAAAAAAAAAAAAATCATTCCAGTGGTTGGAAAACATTCTTTGGTCTCAGCTTCCACATCAGGTGAATGCAATGTCATTTAACAGTGCTCTCTAACAGAATTAAGCTTGCACCAGAGGAAAGTCAGAATTACAAATGGAGTCAGAAGCTCTCATATACTCTGCATATACACATATACACAGAATAAAGACACACTTCAGCAGGTAACAAGATTTTCTGTGCAGAATTAACTTGTTCAAAGATTACACTTGAAATACCTACAGATATGTACATTATGCAGACTTTCAGAGCATCCTCTAAGAACAATTCACTCGTTAGTTTCCTTCCTTGACTTAATAATTCTGATTGTGATCTTTAGCACTAAAGCTGTTCTATTAAGCTACTGCTGCCTGTGCTTATACACATTTTTTATACTGAAATGAGTCAAGGCCAATTTTGAAAGGCTGAAATATAAAGCAAACAATTATTAACAGCAGCAGCTTCCTGTCCCTGTGCTGATTACAGCACCAGTGTAGAAAAAGTATTTCAGACTCAGATCAGAGTTGTAATACGTGCAGAACTGTAAATCACATCAGAATATGGTGGGGATGAGCTTTAATGACACATACACCCACTATTCTTTCAAATGGATATCTGAGATGGCTCAAATTGAGGTAAGAATCAGTTTATATGGTCAAAGAATTACTGCCTTACCTCTGGAAGAAAGTTATGCTTTTTTATAACCTGATACAGCATCTCATGAGTTTCAATAGCAGGTCTAATATCACCCTTCAGCACCTAAAATTCAATAACAAAATTAAAACCAATTCAATTTAAATTAAAAAAAACATGCATAAGAATAATATTCAAAGTTAGACACACTCAGTGTCTTCATGTCTTCATTTCTACAATTCCTGCAGATACCTGCTGTAAATATTTCCCCCTCTCAGTGTAAACTATAGATATTTTGTAAGAGTTTTTAAGGAAAGTCAGTGAGCTCATAAAAACTATCATTTTATAAGGATTTCTGTCACTTACAGACAGCTGTGGTGGATATGTGACTTAGCTAGAGGTAAATGACACACAAAGAAGAAACACTACTGAAAAGGCAGCATAATTTGAATATTTGCATGATTATGAGTGAAGGAAGCAGATCACACAGAATATTGCACTGAAATCACAGGAGGAGTGAGTACACAAATCCTCATTCAGTATTTTTGAAAACTGAATTACTCAGCTTGACCTGGAAATTATAGATCCAGTCCATTTAACAGTTTGTGAAGTCATCTGCACAGGGATTTTTAACCTTACCTGCAATCCAGGGAAGAAAGCTAGCAAGGAATCCATCCAGGTCCTAGCATTTAGCATTGGTTTATGGATATGAACATCAAGAAGAAGAGGTGGTTGGCTGATGTACCTCATGATGGCATCATAGTGCTGACAAACACCAGAAAAAAGGAGCTTGTGTTATCAATTCTACAAACCAGAGTGTGGCATTTTATTCCAATGGAAGAACCAAACTCCTCACCATGAATACTTCTGGCAGGTTCCAGTTTTGGAAGTTAAGAGCAGCAATAACTACTGCAGAACTCCACAGAGTTACACATGCAGTACACACACACCAAGCTATATTCAGCAGCCACATGATGAACAAGCAACTATCACAGCTAAGGTGCACTTATTTTGGCTAAATCTTTAAGCCCACGCTAAAAAAAAAGCAGAAATGGCTTTCTCTGAGCAAGGTAACTCTAAAGCAGATGCATCACAGGAGAAGAAAGTGAAGAGGAGGGAGAAAAAAACACAACAGAACAGCTGAACTTGATTGCTCAGAACTTCCCCACCCACTGGCTCACTTGTCCACTTGCTGGCTTCCAATCTTACACTCCTCAAGATAAATGTTTTCTGGAGCACAGAGGGTGCAATCATGAGCAAGTGAGCCAGATCAATAGGAACCAATTAACAGACATTAATTACTGAGGCAAAAAACAACAATGGTGGCTGCAGGCTAAGAATATGAAACTATCATGATGCCTGAAGTGTCATAAATAGGCCTTTAGATACTAAAGGTTTCCAGTTTTAACACTGCTTATGATATAAAGTCATGCTATATGATATAATTTGATGATATAAAAGGATTGGGTTGGACTTGATGATCTCTGAGGTCCCTTCCAACCCAGCCAATGCTATGATTCTATGATTTTATTGGATATTACCATTTTCAAAAGAAAGAATAATGCTGCTGACAAGTTGCTTAGTAATTTTTAATTTAGCAATCTAAGTGTGCTTTTCAGCTTCATTAAATGGGCCTCAGGCTCTGCAGTACAACCCAAGATATGGACTTTGCTTTTCAGATCTTTTTTATTGCTCCAGGAGAGACAGAGATCATGCCATGGTTTGTAACAAGAAGCCCTTACACCATTTTACAGAAACATTTGTATTACTGCACTCTCCATCTGAAATAGCTTTTCCTGTACTGGAAACAGAAAAAGATCTAGAAGATTCTGATTTTGGGGTTAAAATAGTTCCTCAGGTGACACTTCATCCAAGATTAGTGAAAACTCCAGCTGGCATTTGACACATCAGAAGTCACAGATTCTGCTGAAGATCTCTTCATAGGCTTCTCAGGCCTGGCTGACAACACAATTAAACTTGTCTTAAAGAAGGCACAGACCCTAACAAGGTCTTAACTCACCGTGTTAAATCGTTCCAGGAAACTGTCATCCCCCAGCAAGACATAAGCTTTTAATAAATATTCATAATACGAATCTATTCCTGCTCCAACTCCACTATCTAGAAACAGGAGAAAATGAAAAGGTGGTGTTACTCTAAGTAGCTATTGGGTATTTTCCTTGGTTTCATTTTGATTTTAAAGGCTCTTTCAGGAAAAGGAAAAACCTCTTATCACTAGAACTGAGGCAGAGATGAAAGCAGAGACACGATGGTGTCTGTGTACACAATGAAGGCAGCTGTTCCACTTTGCACACACAAAGAGATCACTACTGCCTGCCACACACCACCATTTTTACATTTTTCCTATGCTCCTATAGTAGAATGCCTCAAAATTGCTCCCAAGGCACTCCCCTCTCAGTATTACAGTGAAGCAGAGAACAGTTTCTTTGCAATGAATCAAATAAACCTCATTTCTCTACCAAAACATCTTCAGGGTAAAGCCAGGCTACATTTCTCCAGCACTAAAACGATGTGACTCCAATTGCCTGTCCCATTAATATTTTTAAATAATCCAGAGATTTAAATAATCCAGGATGCTGGGGAGAGGGAAAGCATCCAAGATTCTTTTTTTCCTGCCCATACCCAGCTGTAGTCACTGATTCAGGGTCAGAACACCCCTCACCTTTGCGGACCCAGTCTCCTGTGTGGATGTTGATAGTAACACCCACTAAATTGCTGCTGCGTTGCCTCTTCTCCCAGATGAAATCCAGAGCTTTCCGTGCATATTCCTGCAACAACAAAAACATCCAGTAAAGGAAATTAGAGAGGAACAAACACTAGAGACTGCTGTTCCCTGGTCAACTGAAATAATTGGGAAGTAATAGGATGTTTCCTAGCTAACAGCTACAAAACTGAGACAGCAGGATGGTCAGGTAGTGGTTTAGTTGCTGGTTAGAGAATGGTGCTTGTCTGAGGTGCTGTTTGCTCTTGGGCAAGTCATGTCCTTCCACACGAGTTTCCCACTCTAAAATTGTCCATTAATTCAGGAGACTGGAAGCTAAGTAAAAAAACAACCAAAACCATCCTCAGAATCAATATTCCTGAGCCTCTTCAGACACCTCAAGATGGAGCAGCAGCCCCTTTTTCTAGTATACAAGTTACTTTTTATGTGTACAAACCTACCCAACAAAAATGCCTCTAAATTGACAAAAACTTCCACAGGATTTTAGAAGAGTTTTACCAGAACACTCAGCACAGACCCAGCTCTGCTTCCACAGAGTTCCAAGAAGCTGCTAGGCCCATACTGAAAGATTTCAAAGAATTCTAATCTGAGAAAAAAAACCACAGGCTTTTTTTGGGTATTATATCAAGCAATACTTGCAAATATCCTCAACTGGCTTCTTGTTGACCATAAACCCTTAGATGCATCCTGCACAGCTGCAGTGGCACCATAAGAGTATGATTTTTTTTTTTTAATTAAGCTGTATTCTAAGGAACAAGTATCTCACTTTCCTTCTTCCTAGTCATGAGCCCCCTGCCCTAAAGTTTTGCAAGTGTTCAACTTCAACTGCTCTGCAGGATATTTATCTTGTTTACTTCTGTATTCCTGTAGCTGCTTTCAAACAAAATTAGTCAGTTTTTCAAGCAAATGAACACTGTTAGAAAACTCGTAAAGACAACAAATCTTAACACACACAAATATTTTATGCAGAACAGCCAAGATATGCATCCATTTGATAAACTCAATTTTTCCAAAATTAACAAAATGTAACACTAATACCTAATCCCATGGAACAAACAAAATCTGGTGGAAACCAAACCTCAAATATGGATGTTCCTGTGAATCGGCTCAAAGCTGCAAACTCGAGGATCAAGGTCCCAGCACAGGCTGTACAGGTATCAGTTTCTGTCCCTGTTCGTGCCTCTGGGTGCCTTACACCAAATTTTAAGTTAACCTAGAGAAAAGAAGAGATCATCATTTTATTTTTACAAGCTGAAAGAATTCACTTTCTCATTACAGGTCTCTACATAACCCTTGCTTTTTACAAAGAGAAGAAGAAAAAAAATAAAAAAATCACCCACAGTTTTGCTCTGCTTTACCACATACCATTCAGCTCAAAACATGCAGGTAAAATTATCCAGAAGTACCCAAAATACTTAACCCTACAAAACCATGGCTGGCCCAAAGGTGCTGCCTCATTCACTGGACATCTGAAGAGCAGAAGACAACCCTGAAAATCTAATTCTAGCAATTTATTTATCAGCAAATCAGAAACTCAGAACTTCACAAGTGCTTGTGAAAATTAAGCTTTGTAAATGCCTCACTCCTCCTGGCTCCAAATACCTGCTGGAGGGACCTGATTTTGTTGTGGGCATAACACAACTTCCTGCCTTCTGGCAGAAATCAGTGTCAACCTGAACACTTTGAATTAGATATTTTCACTAAAAAATGCTGACTTAGTGAGCCTAAACTTTTAATTTATGGGAAAGTTTCCAATCAAAGCCACAACTTGCAAATTCAATGGATGACATGCACAAGCAGTACTTTTCCATCACTGACAAAAGATGTGAATTTGATTCAAGTCTTTACATTGAGTATTTTTAGATCACAGCAGCCCTGGTCCTCTAAAAAATGTGGATGCAGACCATGAAGATCAATCAATCAATCAATCAATCACCTCTACTACTTGGTGGTACCTGTAGAGAGGAAGATTTCTGCTGGCCCTACTTACAATGTAAATTAGAATTAACAAAGCTGGAATTTCTGGATTCAGAAAGCCTAAAACCATATTTAAAAATAAAAAAAAATAGCAATTTATCAGCTTTTGATTTGCTGTTCACTTAATGAGCATACAGCTGGTTTTAGAAATGAAAAAAAAAAAAACAACACAAGAAAAAAATTGTTTACAGAAATATTCTGAAAAGCAGAAACCTGAGAACTTACTCTTGGATAAGGGAGACCACTAGTGGTGTTAAAAGCAGGTAAAAGCTTGTAGCCCAGCTCCTTTGCCATGTGCAGAAGTTCCCCGTTGTACCACTGCATAAAATCACCTTTCTCCTTCAGCATAATTGCCACTGAATGCCCACCTAGGAGACCTCTAAATAGAAGAAAAATTATCCACATCTTAATAGGTGCATTTATCTCAAGAGCAATGCAGCAATTTGTACAATTTAGATGATTCTGTACATAACTGGGCTATATTCACACAGCCCTGATTTTCAGGAATGCTGAGCAAAAGCAGCTCTAATTACAATCAGGGTTAGCTGCCAGAATTTTGGAAGCATTTCTTGTTGTATGGAACACTGTCATCTTCAAGCCTGTTCCCATTAAGGAGAAACAACTCTACCTAAGAACAGACAATTTTTTTTTTAATCAAAAAAAGCTATGCCTGCAGCAGGCTGAAGGGGTGAACTTGACTGAGTGCTACTGCAGCAATTCCTGCCTAGCATTGGAAAACCTTTTGAGGGCAAAGAGCTGTGTCAACTGACAAAGGCACAATTGTTTCAAATGAGGTGAGACAGCACAGGAAGCTCTGCTTTAGGGACATTTAGCTAAAAAAAAAAAAAAAAACCTAAAAAAAAAAAAATTAGTACTGAAAACACAGAAGTTACTCACCCAAGGACTCTTATGTTGGTTTCAAAGACAGATACAACTATGTCGTTATCTAAATTAACATCCTTTATTACTTTTTTTACAGCCTCTTCAAACTCTTTGGTTTTATTTAGCACCTGGAATACAAATGTGACCAGGTGGTTAGATTCCAGCACAGGTAATGGAGTCACAATCAAATGTGGAAGAACAAGTTATTCTGAATTAAAATTGAATTAAAAAAAGCAAGCATTTGACACGCCTCAGATTGACACTTCAGTCCTGCATACTCTGATCCAGTGCCAACAGATAACACCATTACTCTGTTTCTAATGAGATACAGAAAAGAGAATAAAAGCTGTGTGCAAAAGAATAAAGTCACTGAGAATGTACCCAAACTATAACCCAGGGATTTATTTTTTGGTCCTTCCCCATCAGCCACGCAGAGTCCAGTGCAACAGGACTACGTGGGCTGGCAGAGCCTCCAGTCCATGGACTAAGGAGCTGCATCCTAAACCTGGCAGAGATCCCAGTGGCCTTCCTCCTCCAGCAATTCTCTCCTGTGCCTGAAGAAGAGTTTGGACATTTCCTACACTTTTTTTCCCCCCACACTGAGGTTCTTTTACCCCAGTCAATCTTTAAGAATTTTTGTGACGTCCAATTTTGTTACCTTACGTGCCCTTAAATGCCACAAGTTTTAATCCTGCTCTCAAACAATAAAACAATAAATAAACCCCTGGTTCCAGACTCCACATTTTCAGTATTCTCAGTCCCAATGCCAAAGAGCCATGGGGTCATCTCACAGCACATCATAAAAAAGAAATTATCAGAGAACTACACGAGTCACACACCAAACCAGTGCAGTAAGGAGTTTCAAAACTACTCAGATTTGTTTACCTGGAGATGTGAATGGCCAAAAATTCCTAATTTCCAAAGTTAATTTTTGAAGACAAAATTATGTCAAAGGGATTGAAATCTAGAAAAAATAGTTTATTAAGGACTGAAGTCTTTTAATAAGAGATGAAACATTCTTACAAGCAACACTTTGAGCAGGTGCCTAGAGATCAAAGGTGAAGAAGGATTAGGGGTTTTTTTCCAATGTAATTTAACAACACAGGAATCCACAAGTAAGTCTGGGCATCAGAAGACTTTTTTGTTTTATCAGTAGATTAAACTTACCACGAGAGTGTCCAAAGTATCAATCAAGGTCAGTGAAAACCTATGAAACAAAATTTAAAACATGTTTACTATAGACCTGTATCTGTCAAAATTAAATAGCTCTTAATAGGAACCAATACCATAACAAACTAAATTCTCACAAACCACTGCCTGCTAGAAAATCACCTGCACACAGTGTGTTTAAAATCAGAATACCCTAAGTTTCCTCCCTTTGTTAGTGACCAGACCAGAAGATGACTGAAACAAGCTGTAAATTAAATTTTCACAACAAAGATTCCAAGCTTCTTGTATGCAAAATAAAATTTTAGTCTCCAGTCAAATCCACTCAGAAAACCAGCAGAATAGCTCAAAGTCTTTTTCCAATAACTTTTTTTTCTTTTTCAAAAAAATAAAAGGATCTCGACTTACATGTAATAATAAAAAGATTTAGGAAGATCAAAAATCATTCCAAGCTAAATTTCTCCTATCAGAAACTGTCCCAGTTACCTCCTTCAGAAAAAGCAAGTTCGTTGCAATCAAATTCAGTGTTAAAATTAGTGCTGAAAAGCTAAAGAAAATGCTGATATTTTGTTATGACATTTCTATGTGGAAGAGCTAAAGCTCCAGCAAAGGGAACTAAGCAGGAGCTGAAGGTATGCATCAACTTCTGCACCAGGAACAAGGGAACAGGAGTGCTCTTGAGCCTGCCAAGACTTAAATGTCATTTTACAGATTTTAGACTTGCACATGGCATGAAGAAAGTCAAGAATCTGCTGGTCACTGCTTCACTTGGTTCCATCCAGCAGTAGCAAGTGGCAGGTGAACTACTTAATAAGAGCTTAACTACTTATTCATCTCTCTCAACACCTCCAAGGCAGCAGGTTCATACAGGAATCTCTTGACTCAGGAACTTTAGTACATGACAAAAAATAACCAAAATCATAGCTAAATATCACTGAGTGAATTAGAATTAGTATTTAAGGACTTCAGCTTTAACACTATTCTATGCCAACACAAAGAAACATTAAAATCATAGAATTTTCAGGGTCATTTAAGCCCATCTACTTGGGACACCTCCCACCAGCTCAGGTTGCTCAGAGCCCCATCCAGCCTGGCCTTAAAAACTTCCAGGGATGGATGGGGCTTCCACCACCTCTCTGGTGGAAGAACCTGTGCCAGGCTCTCACCACCCTCACTTTAGGAACTTTTTCCTAACATCTTACCTCCCCTCCTCTAGTTTGAATCCATTCCCCCACGTCCTGTCACTCCCTGAGATCCTGAAAAGTCCCTCCCCAGCTTTCTTGAAGCCCCTTCAGATACTGGAAGGCTGCAATGAGGTCTCCTCAGAGCCTTCTCTCCAGACTGACTCTATTTATTAGGATTTGCTCCAGAAACATAAACAGCCCACATACAGACAACATTCCTTGTGAAAAAAAAAAAATAATCCATTACAAACACATTTAGATTAATTCAATTTTGTCCTTGACTGTTTGGCCAAAGGATCAGTATCCTGTATGATAAGATATCTTAAAAGGAAAAATATGAAGAATTTCCACATCAGAGGTAACATTATATACTCTGGCAAAGGCTTCAGGCTATCACACACATGTTAATCATTTGATGATGTTTTCTACTAATAAAAATGTAAAAAGCATTTTAAATATCACTTAAGGCCAGCATAGGGGATAGCAGTTTACTGCTGTGTGCCCTTGTAACCCCTATTTAATAATCAAATTTACTAATGTTGTGTCAGCTCACATTTGGAAGGCTTTTGAATGGAAAATACTTGGAAAATCATTGGGAAAAGAAAAAAACAGCTCTTTGGATCTCACTCACTGGTCAATTCTCTGTCCAATTAAGGTAGAATTTCACATCAGTTCACATCATGAGAGGAAATTAAAAAAGTAATTTCTGCCTAACTTGCAAGAAGTTCACCACCAGAGCTTGCTTTTCCCCTAAGCTCCCGTAAGAGAACATACAAGACAAATTACGGATTTGTCTGAACCCACAGAATCTTTCAACAAACAGGAGCTTGTGGAGAGGTGAAATGAAGGAGTTTTATGGGCTGCCAGCTGTACTGAGGACTCCTGGGTGTTTACATGAGACAGGCACCATTTCCAACACTAACTTTCCCAAGGCATCATCCACGTCCCCTCGGCTCGGCTCCTGACCCCGCACTCGTCCACGACAAGTTAAAGGCATGAGTTCATCAGCTGGATATGCATGTTCCTTTTGGGAGACAAAACAAGGAAATAGGTTAAACATCTTACAGCCATTTCAGCAAATCCTCAAAGCCTCTTCAAACGAAGCCCACCGACCCTGTCCTTCAGACAAACTGCACAATTATCATGGACACTCTGAGGTGGGAAGGGATCTCCCTCCAGAGGTCATCTCCTCCAGCCCCTCCACTCAAGCTGGGCCACCCACAGCCCAGGATTGTGTCCAGACAACTTTTGATATCTTCAAAAAAGAAGACACCAGAATCCCACTGGGTAACCTGCACCAGTGCTCAGTCACCTTCCCAGTAAAAAAAAAAAAAAAAAAAAAAAAAGTGTTTCCTGATGTTCAGAGGGAATCTCCCATGTCTCAGTCTGTGCCCTCTGCCTCTGCTCTGCTCTCTCCACCTCGAGATGCTCCAGTCCCTTCCTTGGACTCTCTCCATGTCTCTCTTGTACTGGGGAGCCCAGGATTAGATGCAGTGGGAAGGATCCCCTCCTTCCAGTGGTGGCTGGGAATGATTAAAGTGTGAACAGAGCAACAGGACCACTTTCTCCAGCCTCCCAGAGAAGCCTGGAACAACCGACAGAACATAAGAAAACCCCCAACCCACTCATTAACTTCAGTGGCTAATAGTGGGTTTTTCTGCAACCAGGTGCATGGGACAGGCAGTTACCATCCCAAAGATTGGTCTGCAACCAAGAACTAACACCAGCACTATCAAGTGGCTGATATTCCATAGGGAAAGTGCCAGGATTAGACTTTTAAGTCCCTCTGGAAACATTTCCAAACGGACGTGACTCAGGGTCAGTGTCAGATATGGGAATTCACCTACAAGGTAAAATAATAAATTGGTGAATCACTACACAAAAGATAACATTCACACTCAAAAAAAACCCTTTTACAAATATGGGGTTTTTTTCTTATAAAGACACAGACATTTTTAGGGTGTTTTTTGGAAAAGCAATGGTTACTTTCCATGTTTCTCAGAAAAGCACCCTGCAAACCACACTGGACTGTAAGATTATTTCTTGTCAGTCAGGCAGAAAATAACAGGAGTAGCACCACTGCCTAAGCCAAGTGTGCTGAATAAAATGCTTGTTCCACTCCCTCTCCAGTCACTGGAAGTTTTGTAGGTTTAAGCTACCACCAAAATGAGGTATCAAATGAAACCGAAATTTGAAATTTGTTGTTGTGCTGAAAAAAAAATTTCAGGGTGCCCGTGACATTAAGAAAGATGTATCTAATTAAAAAAAAATAAATTAAAATTGCCACTCCACACTAGAAGCTTGATACAAGCAATTTGGAATGGAGCTTCTCTTGATTCCATCAGGAAACTGACTGCTGTACTGTGCTCTCCAAGTTCACTTTTAGTGAAGAACCAACATGTGGCAGGACAAAGAAGTTCACTTTCTGCAAGTAAACACATTAAAAGTCTTTCCAAATATATGGGACAAAAAATAATCTATATTCAAATGTGAAATGAGAGGAAAAGGAGGAACATTCTTCTATAAATAAACAGCTCTTACAGCAACTTCTTTTGAAACTGAAGGTTTGTTCCTGTCTACCACCCTCCCAAGTATTTTGGTCTTTGCACAACTCTTTGTTCTCCTGAAGTTCAACTACAAAAGCCAGAATCTACATCTTTGTAACAGGTCTCAGATTAAAGAAGTACACAACAAAAGCAATGACAAAGCTAGGGATCTCTGGCTTGAATTCTGGAGGAAGAAAGGTGATAAAAATCCTGGAGAAAATGTACTTCTAATCTTACAAAATCATAAAGAACTAGAAGCATTTCTGAAAAATAAAAGTCCACTTAATCTCTGTCTAGACCAGGAAAGTCTGCTGGGTCAAGTGATTTCCCAGCTTGCAACTTCTCCTTTTCAAGTAACCTCAAAGGAAGATGGCAAGACCTATGAAGTAGAAAACATGGCACAAATGTTACAGTAAATATTTCTGGAAATTACCACACAAATGGAGCTCAACAGATACTCTGGAATTTCTCCCCATTCTACCTGACCAGGTGATCCTACTTCCTCATGTCAGGACTGTAAATACAGGGCAGCACAGCACTTGAGTAAAGAACACCAATGCACCACTACTACAGCTGCAAGCCAACACCTTCTGGCCACAACTGACTGATATTTTCCTGTATCCTTTCTGACAGTCAAGAAGAAAAAAGATCTGATTATTCAAAATATTGTTGGGGTACTAAAAAGAGCCATCAGCTTTTTACTCAAAGCTTTTGTTAACAACTGATAAAAAAAGACCAGGGAGTTCCCCCCTTGCATTTACATATGATTTTTCTTCTAGCTATGCAAGTCTAAAACATATTAATAGGAACAGAAAAGCAAAACTTTTCAGCTGGCAGTTTCACAGGCAGCTGCAAAAATACTTAATTCTGCTACTGTCAGAATCAAGTCTGATACCCCCATCTTTTTCTTCAGCATGAAACAAACAGGTCAGATTTCTGTTTGCTTAGTGCTCCAGCATACATGGCAAACATACACTTTGGCTTCAAAGTTTCCAGTATAGCTGAAGTCATTCTTCCTTCTCATTCTGAGTTTTCCTGTTTCAGATGTAGCAAGACACCTACCAGTTTCCATTTTATTGCATAACAAATAGTGGAAGCACTGATCCTTTTTATCCTATTTTGCCAAATACATAACAGTTTTTCCTTCAGAGGCCATGGGAAACCCAAGCCAAGTGGTTTTTGTGATGCCAAGTAACTAGTTACAAATCATGAAAAAAACCCAGCAGCTGTTTGTTACACTGGTGTTAAAAGCAAGAGCTAATGTGAAAAAAACTGTACCCTCTTTGAAAATCATCTTGCTTGCCTTTCAGTCCATTTGTTCTGTAACTGGTGTACTGCATAAACTTGTAATTCATGGGCTTTTAGCCTTGTATCATGTATAAAATTGTTAATCCATAACAGAGAAACTGGGGCATGTGGTAAGATACTGTCAAGAGACAGTGAGTTGTCCTGAAAGAACTGATGCAACTGAACAGAGAGGTTTCTGCAGAGGCCATGCAGAAAGACTGCTAAAGTCAAGCCACCAAGAATACATCTTTTATATATTTACATTACTTTTACAGTTTCTCCTCAGAATTTATTACTCGTAGTATATCTGAAATGAATTATTACTTGAGAAAATGCAGTACATTCTAATTCTTTACTCTTAAACACAGCTAAACTAAGCTGATGCATTTCAAAGCTGATTGAAGTGCAGCATGGCTTGCACGTGGAGCACATGGAGATACCTGCAGAGAAAACCACAGCAGCAGCCCCAGCAAACACAGCTCCCTGTCACATGGCAGTCACACACACACACAAGAGCTATGATGTGCACACATGATCCTGGATCTCCTTTTTATTCTACACTGTTTGTTCCTAAAAGAGCCCAGTGTACAGAATTTTTAACCTCAAAACAAATAAGATCAATTTGTGTTCTACAGAGCTTGACGACTACAAACAGCTCTTCTCAAGCTCCCTTTTGTTTTCTTTTTTAGGAGTCTGCAATTTCAAAAGAAAACTCTTCACAGCTTGGTGCAAGATAAACTGGCTTTTGGATTAACACAGTTACTGCTAACAATTCTGAAAGGTGTCACAACCCTCCTGACACTCCTCTTCCTGGAAGTAACCAACATTTGTTCATTTATTTTTAAAGGTTACACAAATGCCTTTGTCCATTTTAGCTCTGGTTCTGCCCCTGCATTCCTATGGTTTCTCTAGAAAAGTACTGCAGGTTGCTTCCTCTCCCAGCTCAGCAACAACAGCTCAATAAAAATTTAAACTAACAGGTATTTTGCTTACCATGTAATTGCTATATGCATGATCAAACATTTCCAGCACTTGGTTTCTAAAAAAAAATAAAAATAAATAAAATGTTAGTGGTCACCTCACGTTGGCCTTTGACAGACCATCTAAGAACAGGAAAATAAACAACACTTTATTATCTGAATATCAGTCACAGGTCCTCTACTAACACACTCTACTCAAGTAAATGAAATATGGCATGATCATTTTTCCTAATCCATGTCCTTTAGTTCACTGCAGAAAGCAAAAACTATTTCTTTACCTAATATGAAATTAAGCCTTAATATAATAATATAATAATAAGACTTTACCTTAATATGAAATTAAATATGAATAATTTGGGACTCTCAAGCTCCTGTGCTGCCAATATCACCAACACATTAAAGCCAGCAGTGGGACATATTCAACACTCAGCAAAAAATGAGAAGTAAAATTCTGTTCTACCTGGAATCACCAATATCAAACCCAGAAAAGGGTCCCACATTAGGAGGTTGGGAGGGACACCTCTTCCTTCCACTAAAAGCCTTGGCAAGCAAATGCCAAGGAAACCCCTTGTAGGTACATTTATTTTATGTGTTGAGGTGAGAACTGCTGCTATGAAAGTTCTCCATTTTCTGAGAGGCAGCCCTGCCTCCAGCTGCTCATCCCTGCTTTACTGGGCAGCTCTGGAAGGTGAAAGAGCAGACTCATTTCTAGGCTCCCATCAATGTAACTCACAATTTCAGCTGAACATAAAAGAGCAAAGAACACCATAACTGTATCCTAAACATCTGACTTAGTTCAATGAGTCAGAAATGTAAGTTCTAAATCATCGATTGCATTAAGTTAAGGAGCAGAATGTGATGCTTTCTTTTCAGGTATTCACAGACCACATCCAGGCTGCAGCTCTGGGATCCACTGCAGCAGACACAACCCCAGGGTTTGGCACACAAGTTCAGATCACCTGAGCATCTGATGCTGCTCAGCAATGGAGCACACAGAAAGCTGCTTATAACTTCTGTTTCTCTACATGTGACTTCATTTCTGGGGTATTTTCTGAAAGATACTATGTGACTGGCACAATCTTATTGCTGAACAAACACACAGATTACCAACCATTCACAGAATCATCCGGGTTGGAAAGGACCAAGTCCAACCCTTGATCCACTCCCCCCGTGGTTCCCAGCCCATGGCACTGAGTGCCACATCCAGGCTCTTTTGAAATATCTCCAGGGATGGAGAATCCACCCCTTCCCTGGGCAGCCCATTCCAATGCCTGATCACCCTCTCCAGAAAGAAATTCTTTCTCATGTCCAACCTAAACCTCCCCTGGCACAACTTGAGACCTCTTGTGCCCTCTTGTCTTGCTGAGAGTTGCCTGGGAAAAGAGCCCAACCCCCCCCTGGCTCCAACCTCCTTTCAGGGAGTTGGAGAGAGTGATGAGGTCTCCCCTGAGCCTCCTCTTCTCCAGCCTCAACACCCCCAGCTCCCTCAGCCTCTCCTCACAGGATCTGTGCTCCAGTCCCTTCCCCAGCCCAGTTGCCTCCTTTGGACCTGCTCCAGCACCTCAATCTCCTTCCTGAGCTGAGGGGCCCAGAACTGGACACAGGACTCAAGCTGTGGCCTCCCCAGGGCTGAGCACAGGGGCAGAATCCCTTCCCTGGACCTGCTGGCCACGCTGTTCCTGAGCCAGCCCAGGATGCCATTGGCCTTCTTGGCCACCTGGGCACACTGCTGCCTCCTCTTCAGCCATTATTAAGAACTGACCCAGCTCAGTGCCCCAGACACAGACTGTGGCAAGGCATGACCTGGGTGTCTCCAGGGCAGCAGAAGATTCAGTGAGTGCAAGTTACAAATGTAAAAAATTTAAAGCTGTCAGCAAAAAACCACCTTACACAGTCCCATGAAGAAAACATACAGAGCATTATGTACTCCAAGTACCACAAGATGAAAAAAAACAGTAACTATAATCAGAGTTAAATATCAACTTATATCTACACATCAGCAGCCATGAAAGTCTCCACTTTTTGCATCATGACTCCATGCAGCTGACCAGCAAAAAAAAAAAAAAAAAAAAGAGGAGGATGATGAAACTGCCCCAGAAACACACAGAGACCAGGACAGACTCCTTGACACAGAAATCCTGCTCCTCACAGTGACACCATCACTGGAATCTTTACCCCTCAACTCAAAGCCATCTGAAAAGCCAATCAGCTTCTCAATGTCCATGCCTGGGGAACCAAAGTGTCTTAAACCTTAAGTACAGGAACCAGGCAAGAACACATCTCTTTTATGACTCCCAAACACCTTCCCAAAGCACAGCCAGAATCAGCCCAACCACCTCTGGATTCAGATTTACCTTTGATCACTTTTACCCACAATTACGTGCAACCACTGGCTCTGATCTCCCAGTCTGTTGCTCCCAGAGGGGTTTGACTCTGCAGGCACCTGAGGTGAAAAGGAGTGGAACCAAACAGCCACAGCGACCTGATCTGAAATACCAACCCAGTGCTGGCACCCACACCTCAAACACAGAACTGCTGAATGGTGTGGGTGGAAGGGACCATAAAGCTCCCCCATTTTCAAACAAGGCTGCCCCAAGCCTCATCCAGCCCGGCCTTGAACACTTCCAGGTATGGGGCACCCATGGGTTCTCTGGGCAACCTGGGCCAGTGTCTCACCATCCTCACAAGAAGTAAATTCTACCTGATATTTAATCTAAATCTCTCCTCTTTCAGCTTGAAACCGTTCCCCCTCCCCTTATCACTCCACGCCCTTGTGAGAAGTCCCTCACCAGCTTTCCCGGAGCCCCTTCAGGTACCGGAAATCGGTGACAGAGCGGTGCCACGCACCTTGAGGAGCCCCAGGGATGGAAAGGGCAGGGGAAAGGTTCCCGGAGTCCTGTCGGGCAAGGGGCACAGCGCACCCGTCAGGCCCAGACCAGCCCAATGCTGGGGAGCACCAGGGTTCCCCCCCACCCCGGCACTGCCAGGGGACGCAAAGCCACCGCGGGCGACGAGTTCAACCCGAGCCCTGCTCGGACCTCCCAGGGCTTCAGTGGTCCCGAGTGTGCCCCAGCGCCTCCCCCGCCGTTTACCACCCCCTCCCCGCTCCCGGCCCGGCCTCCTCACCCCAACCGCCGCTTCTCCTCTTTGCTCATCGCTCCGGCTCCCGGGGCAGCCGCCAGCACGGAGGAGGCGGAGAGCAGGCCAAGAGCCAGGATCTTCCACGGCCTCCTCCAGCGAGGTCCCCGCTCGCCGCCGCCAGCGCCGCCGCCCCCCTGGCAGCCCGCAGCTCCGCTCATGGCCGCGGCCGCCTGCCCGCTGCTGCTAGGCCCAGGCCCGGCCCCGGCCCATCCCGCCCCTCTCGGCGCGGCGGCCACGGCTCCCGGAGCAGGCGGAAGGGCCCGGCCCCCTCTGCTCTCCTCTGGCGTAGCCAAGGAAACCGGCTCGCGACGCCGCTTCCGGGTTCCGCCCCGCGCGCGCCCGTGCGGCCGGGCCAATAGGGACGCGGCTGAGAGGCGGAAGAGGGCGCGTGGCCCCACGTGACGAGGCGGGCAAGAGCGGCGACGTGGACAACAGGAGGGGCGAGGAGGGCGGCGCGCAAGCGCGGTACGACGGGACTACAACTCCCGGCATGCACCGCGGCCACGGCCGGGGCTCCGCTACGCGGGGCAGCGAAGGGAACGCTGGGAGCTGTAGTTCCCGCTCCCTGAGGAGAGGGGCGGCGGTCTGGGAGAATGGCTCCCACCGGCGTCCCAGCGGCCAAACCAAGCGAAAAGTTATCCCTGGGCGGGTGAAAGGGCGAGGGGAGTGTTCCCCGGCAGCCGCCCGAAGTGCGTTTTTATTACAGAAAAGTAAATAATAGATTAGATGTCAGCGCAGTGACACGGAGAGTTTCCCAGAGGTGGAAGAAAAGAGCCTTTTTTATTTTCATGGCAAGCGTTTTTACAAAGCTAAAAGCAAAATACGCAGTGTTTTATATTTTGTCCTTTAAAACTGGCAGCCCCGTGAAGTGAAACGTTCCCATGCCCCCACCAAGGCAGAAGGGAAAGATCATTATTCTCAGATTAAAAGAGAAATAATTCATTCCAGGTAAACAGGAAATTTAAAAACAAAAAACAAAAAAGCTTCAAAAATCATGGAATAGGTGGATTATAATTATTTTTGACCAGTGGTCCAAGGTAACCTTGCAGGTTGCTGAGTTCTTGCCATCACCTGGACCCAAATCTTAAAGACAAGAAAACTACTACACTCCCTCCATTTACAAACCATTTACAAAAATATCCACAAAGGCAAAAAGTCGACCCCCTGGCCAAGAGAAACTTTAAATTGCAGCACAGGATGGTGTCCAGGCTCAGCCTCCCCTGTCCTTCCCCACGCCACTTGTGAAAAACAAACACACTGAGCATCTGCATTCTCATATTACAGGAAAATATCACCCAGATCTAAGATTCAATTTCTCAAAAATTGCCATGATGGGATTGATTATAAGGACTTTCTGTGCAGATACATCTAATTCGTAAGTAATGATCTGTAAAAAAGGAAAAGTAGGTGACTGAAATAACTAATAATTACTTATTAGTAGGCTGAGAGTGGTTTGTGTTTACAAATTAGCATTTTGGCATTAAATACGAGGAGGAAATGAGTCAAAAGTACCTTTGCAAGGAAAATCTCTCTGACTTACAGTTTCTATACTGTAGTATGGCCTCTGGAACAAACAGGAGTTGTATTTATGTTACAACAGTGACTTTGCAGTTGGTCCCATTACTCCACATTCCTTCCTTATGGAGTAATATTTGCCTGCTCCTCTGGTGACAATTTTCTAGTAGTATTACAGCATATTTTGATAGCATTCAATATCAGCCTTTCCACACTTTGTTGATGTGTCAATGCCACCAAGTATCACACTCTTGGGACTTTGTTATTTTTTCCCATGTCTTTATGGGTGTAAATCCTGCAGTTTTTACTGTATTTATCATTAATCTTTGCTGTCCTGTGCTGGACAATATTTATTCAGAATATTCAAAGACCAGGCAAAATTTTTAAGGTGCCTTAAACTGATTTACCATTAATCTTTGCTGTCCTGTGCTGGACAATATTTATTCAGAATATTCAAACACCAGGCAAAATTTTTAAGGTGCCTTAAACTGATTTATCATTAATCTTTGCTGTCCTGTGCTGTACAATATTTATTCAGAATATTCAAACACCAGGCAAAATTTTTAAGGTGCCTTAAGCTGGTCTCTAAAGTGAGAGCTTGATCTCCAAAGACCAATTTATTAAAATACTGTTTTTCATCTCTGTGCTCAATCTTTGAATTGTGCATGCAAATAATGCATATGAGCAACTCTGTGCATGGATCAGGGTTTGACAGCTGGTAACACCCCAGCTATTAAAAGCAATTTTAGTAACTGCTTTTGAAATGCAATTCTGCCTTCCAAAATCTAAGAACCTTGGATCCTTTTTGCTTCAGTTAACACCTGTACTAGAAATTATAGGCAATTATTATAGTCTAAGTCTATAATCTAAACAGAAAGATGCTGCCTCAATGGTTATAGTTATAATAAAAGTGCTCATTTTCCCCTTCCATAATAAAATAAAATAAAATAAAATAAAATAAAATAAAATAAAATAGCCATATAGTGCTCTGGAAGGCTGAATAACCCAGAAGTGCAGAGCAGGGCTGAGAAACCTGCTCCCCTGTTTTCTCTGCTTTCAATACATCAATAAGAGAAAAAGAAAAAAAAAAAACCAGAATAATTGCTTGCCCTTAATATCTGTCAAATCTTGAAAAGAACTAAGATCAGTTGGCAGAGTTTGCATAGACTGTGGCTATTTGGGTTCTGTTTGGCTACAAAAAGTTTCCTTTATTTCCCATATCCTGCATGCAAACACTAGAAGCATCCTTGAGCAGCAGTGGATGTACCAACTACCTGAAAACCTTAGCAGTACTTATCAAATCCATGCATTCAAAAACCATGAGCTACTCCCCTGCTAAAACTCCTAAAAGCAGCCAAATTGTTAAAATAACTCCATAGTTGGGGGTGAATTGCTTTTGAAGCATTCAGTGGCCACGTTTTCAGAGTTTTTCTGTGAAAGATAGCAATTTTAAAGTGTCAGATGAGGCTCCCCAAGAGTTTTAACCCCCAAGAGTTAACCCCCCTGGTTTTTAACAGTGAGGACTTCACCCAAAAATAAACCTCTCACCCCTCATCACTTCAGCACAGAATGAATCCATGAGAAAACTCTAAGAGCTGACAATAACCACAACTAAGCCCATTTTCCTCTAGCCCTGACTCAGATGAGTATTCACCATTACACAGGGATTTCTGGAGTGAGTAAATCCTGCAGGGCTGGGCTGAAAACTCTTTCTTACCCTTCAGAGTGCTGCAGTGCATAACTCCCTTCTCTGTTTCCTACTGGGAAAGCATCTTTTACTTCTGTGCTTGTTATTTCTCTGTGTGAAGATGATTCATTTTCTGGCTTCCCTTCACCCTCCCTAAGCTCTGCATCTCCTGAGATCCCCACAGCACTTACCTCACCCTGCTCTGGCACCACAGAACCTGGCACTTCTAGCAGTCCTTTTCCTGGGTTTTCTCTATCCAGAATGGGCCCTTGTCTTGTGTCTGCACTTTCAGCAGGATCAGGAGAAAAGCTCTCAATCCCTGCCTCCAGGCTGCCATGGCTGTGCCCTGCTCCTCCTTCCTGCCCATCTAATCTGTTGCCTTCAGACATGTTCTCAGTGTGTCCTTCTGCCTGCAGTCTATCACTTTTGCAGCTTAATGTGCCTGTGTACCAAACATTTGGCTTCATTTCCACCTCTGCCCTTGCCTCCTGAGGCACATCTGAGCCTTCCACCAGCCCTTCTGCTTGTACCATATTGAAAGCCCCTTTGGACACATTCACTAAATTACTATCATCTGTCCCCAAACTGGATGAAGGTGCTTGGTCCTCCATGAATTTAGCACGTTCTGCTGCATCTTCACTCATGATCATCTGGCTCACTCCAATTTCTGCTCCAGCCATTTTGCTCAGCTCTTTCTTCCCTTTATTCAGCTCCTGCAACTTTAATCTCTCACTTTCACCAATCTCCTTTATGTTCTCAGCTGGAGCAGCTGCTGGTATCTCAGCCATTACCACAAGCAAATTCTGTCTCTCATTCACATCCTCAGGGGATTTACAACTCTTTTCTTCTGACTTCCCTTCTTTTTTTGAATTATCCCCAAACCCTCCTTCCCTTGTGTTTTCATCCTGGGAAATAACCCCTGTCTCAGTATTTGCCCCTTGGTCATTGCTTTCTTTTTTAGTGTCCTCTTCAAATCCTATTCTTCCTGCATTTTCCCTTTGGGATATTTTTTTTGTAACTTCTGTTTCTACCTTGATTTTCTCTTCAGCATTCCCTAAAATCTCTGCTTCTGCTACATTGCCATGTGGGAAAGTCACTTTTTTCTCATCAACTTCTTCCTGTGGTTTGCTTTCTTTTTCAGTGCCACCAACAAACACTTCATCCACTGCTGTTTGGCTCTCAGAAGGCTTTGTGTACCTTTCCTCTGCTTCATGTACCTTAAGTTCTTTTTTGGGTCTGGCCCCAAAATCTTTCACTGCAGTTTCAGTCCCAAGAGCTTCTTTTCCCTCCACAGCTTCTTGCTGTGTCTTAAGCTCTTTCTCAGTGTTCACCATACACTTTGTTTCACTGTGCAAAGTGGTTTTTTCCTCTGCAACTTCTTGGTGTGTGAGTGTAGCTGGAAGAGCCTCTCTTTTTTCACTGACATCTCTAAGGACCACACCTTCACTTTGGCTTTGCTGATCATTCAGAGAAGTGGCTGCCTCTTTACCTGATGATTTTCTATCATCAGCATCCTTCTCCCAAGAAACTTTTCCTGTCACAATGAGTGTTTCATCACTTGGAATCTCAGTGTTAGAGGCCTTGGCTGGGGAGGTGGAAGGCTTCTTTGATGGGGTGGTTTGTGCTGATCCTGAAGGGCTTTTCAGGTCTGTTAAGCTGGACACACTCTCACAGGGCAAATTCAAGTTATCTTCAAACAGGTTGTGCTTCTTCATAATGGCAGCTTCTTTTATCACTAAATAAAACAGAGAGATCAAACTGCTTTGAAAAGACTGACAGAGTTTTCTTGAAGAAGGCACAGTGACTTCTCAAATTTCTAATGTCATAAATTTTGATGTTACAAACAACAGTAATTTTCATTTTGAACTTGTTTTTAGTTTATGTTTCTTTTCTGGGGTGGGGGTTTTATCCATTTTGAATAATGGAACTTCAGTAATAGAAAACTACCAGAGGACTCACAACACACAAAGGTAATGTTTCAATGCACAAGTGTTTACACTGAATTTATGACTAAAAGTGTATTCATTATTATATTATACACTTAATTATTAATTATATACTGATATTCTTATTATTTTTAATTATTATACTGATATTCTTGAACACAAGTGCCAAAGAGGGTTTGTTAAGACTTACTGTGCAATACATATACTTTTGTCTTATTTAGACAGATCCAGATAGACACAAGTATTTCATAGATCTATATGTCAGAAAAAACAGGGTTTTTTTCTGACACAAAAGGTGAGACATTTGCAGGGAGTACTGCACTGGCAGATGTCCTGGAAATTGCACCCAGCAGTACATTTCACTTGGGGAAATTAATTTTTTGCTGCCATTAGATACCACCAAGTCATCACAAACAAGATAATTTCACTCCTTGGACAGAGAATCAAGACAAAATGAAGTTGACAAAATTGTATCTTGCTAGAAAAAAGCTTTCATTTCAAGTTTCCCAGGTTTAGTAAAGTTGCCCCAGAATTCATAGTTTAGGGTTTGCCTCACATCTTCAGTGAGCTGCAGGAAAACCCTGTACCACTGTAACCACCAGGTTTCAGGAAAGTGCGACTTGGGTCTGACTCAAGCTGGGACTCTGGGAAGTTCTGAAGCAAAAGCTCCTTGGCCAGCAGCTCAAATGTTATTACTGTCACCTCAAGAATGTTCTCACCTTTCAGGGTTTCCTCCAGCAGTGTTTGATATAAAATCTCCTCATACACATTCTCTACTTGGATCACACTTGTGTAATCAGCAAAAATGAACTGCTCATATTTCTGCAGCTCCTGTGCAGGCACAAAGAAAGGAACAGATACAGAAAAATCAGAGATTCTGAGAGCCCTGCTTCAACACAGCACCTTGGAGATGCCATCCAGCAGGTCTTGCAATGCTCCTTGCTGACTCTTGAAGTGAAATATTTGAACTATGACTTAATGAACTATATATGTTCACCCTTTATTATGAACTTACCAAAGTAGTCTTGCACTACAATTACATTTAAAAGCACCAGAGATCATTGCCATCTGTAATAAACCATTCTGGAGGAAGTAGCTGTGGAGGAAATGCCTCACTCACTGTTTGTCCAAGTAAGCAAATCCACAGCAGGCATGGGACATACATTGGTTTTGTTTTTCTAATAGGTGTGTAATGTTTTGATTTACAGTCAATACTAGGCAATAACTGAGTCATTATCACTAAGCAGCTGCTTGGGGGTCTATAAAAAAGTAAAATAAGTAATTTCTGCCCACTTCTAGAAGTGGTGCCTACAAACATCTGGTGGTTTTCAAGTAACAGTTAAGATGTGACTGGGCATGACTATGCCACACGTTTGCTTCTAGAGCTGTCTGCTCATTCCTGCAGAGGCACAAATGTGAAAGGCTTGTGGGCAACTGAGCAGAGAGGGAAGTTTGCCTGATCACTGCTTCCTTCATCCTGTGTGACTGAAACACCACGTGGGACTCCACCCTCTCTACATCTATTCAAGGTGATGAAATGCCTGCACTGTGCAACAACACCTGGTCTTGAAAGCACTGTTGAGACTCTACAAAGGTTTATTATTTGGGGGTTAGTAAAGAAAGAAGAGTGATTTAAAGAAGAGAGTGATTGTAAATATATTTTTGAAAGTTTTAATAATCCTTACTCAAAGACTTGCAAACGTAACTTGGCCAAACACTTGGTTTTGAAACTGCATAAAGCTGGAGATCAGCAAGAGCAACACACTGAGCTTACAGCCTCCAGGAAGTGAGGAAGGTCAAGGGAGTACAAGGGAGTACAAGAGAATACAAGGGAGTACAAGGGTGTACAAGGGAGTACAAGGGAGTACAAGGGAGTACAAGGGAGTACAAGGGTGTACAAGGGAGTACAAGGGAGTACAAGGGAGTACAAGGGAATACAAGGGAATACAAGGGAGTACAAGGGAATACAAGGGAATACAAGGGAGTACAAGGGAGTACAAGGGAGTACAAGGGAGTACAAGGGAGTACAAGGGAGTACAAGAGAATACAAGGGAGTACAAGGGAGTACAAGGGAGTACAAGGGAGTACAAGGGAATACAAGGGAGTACAAGGGAGTACAAGGGAGTACAAGGGAGTACAAGGGAGTACAAGGGAATACAAGGGAGTACAAGGGAGTACAAGGGAGTACAAGGGAATACAAGGGAGTACAAGAGAATACAAGGGAGTACAAGGGAGTACAAGGGAGTACAAGGGAATACAAGGGAGTACAAGGGAGTACAAGGGAGTACAAGGGAGTACAAGGGAATACAAGGGAGTACAAGGGAGTACAAGGGAGTACAAGGGAATACAAGGGAGTACAAGGGAGTACAAGGGAGTACAAGGGAATACAAGGGAATACAAGGGAGTACAAGGGAGTACAAGGGAATACAAGGGAGTACAAGGGAGTACAAGGGAGTACAAAGGAATACAAGGGAGTACAAGGGAGTACAAGGGAGTACAAAGGAATACAAGGGAATACAAGGGAGTACAAGGGAGTACAAGGGAATACAAGGGAGTACAAGGGAGTACAAAGGAATACAAGGGAGTACAAGGGAATACAAGGGAGTACAAGGGAGTACAAGGGAGTACAAAGGAATACAAGGGAGTACAAGGGAGTACAAGGGAGTACAAGGGAATACAAGGGAGTACAAGGGAGTACAAGGGAGGGAATACAAGGACAGAGGTGCTGGAGGAGCTGAGGGCAGTCACCTTTCAGCACGTACACTGAAAATACAAGAGGATATGCATGGGCTTCAAGGGGACAGGGTATTCATTTTGAGCCCAGGTGAGCAGCATTCCAGCTGGCCTCTGAGGTAGCCACCCTGACAACATCCCCACGAAACTCTGGTAGCCACATTTGCAGAGTATTAAGCTACTTGTGTGATTAAGGGCAACAGAGAATGTCACTGTGTTTTTTTCCTGATTGCTGACACATTACTCCCTTGTGCAATTGCTGAGAGCATGTGCTGCTTCTGCTGCCCAAGCAGGCATTTGGCTTTGTAGGAGGTGGCCATCAGAGGCTGTGCCTTGGGAGTGCTGCTGAAGAGGAAAGAGCCCTCTCCCCTGGACTGCAGGGCTGCTGAACACAAGGACAAGCTCATAAACTGCAATCCTAGCTGTCAAGAGGAGCCCAGTTTGAGGGGACTTCAGATTTATGCAGAAGAAATTAAAAGGGAATATGCAGTGGTCTGAAACTGTCCTTGAGAAAAATAAAAAAAAAGCTATAGATATAGATTCCCTGTTTTCTGAAATATTCCCTGTGCTCCATATCAACCTGATCCACAAAGTGGCAAATCTCAGTGTCATCTGGCAGAGCCCACATCCAATCTGTGTGATTCCCTGAGAGTAAACAGCTTTACAGAATTGAGGATTTTACTGTCAAAATGTAATCCTTTCCTGCCTTTTTTTTTTTTTTTTTAATTACAGAAACCTACTGGTTTGCACGTTGAAGCCAGTGCCTTCTGCATTGTGGGCAAAGTAATCTGTACCAGTGCTTCTTGAAATATCTTCTTCCTGATGGTGCTGCTGTCATAATCATATTGCTGTCAAAAGAGACAAAGAGATAAACAAGGCCAAACATGTCTGGGGTTATTACTCACAGGAGAAACTGGTTCTTGTTATCCTGACACTGGAGATGGGCCAATCCCAAAGGATACCATTTCATGGAAGCACCCAGGGGTTTGAATTCCCATGCAGGTTATTCCAGCTTTTACAGAAGTACTTTAAAATCTGGCTTGCTGGGATCTCAGGTTTTTCTTTGCCTATGAACAGTCCCAATTGCTCTCTCCAGGTATTTCAGCACTGCCACTTCCGAGAGTAATGAGTTCTTGTGGCAGGTTAATTATAAAGCTAATAAAAAATAATTTACCCAGATCCACAACATCATCTCCAGCTGATGTAATTGCAGTTAAAAGGACTGCACAAGTCAATACTTTTACAAGGGGCTGGCCAGAGCTCAGTTTTACCCCCAAATTGAGCAGGTTTGCTGAATGCCACCAAATCAGTATTTCCAGCTGGATGCCAAGAGCTACCTTATTTCAAATACTGAGATAAATTCATACAAACTACAACCTCTGTTTCCAAAAAGACAAAAGCCAAGGTCTTCCTTTGCAAATGTTGCTACTTTACCTTCAATACTCTCAGCTTGACTTTTTCAATGGTTGTTGCAACTTTCGCCGGGTCTGCCTGTTGACTTGAAGAGAACAACTGCTCAAAAGTATAAACTGCATTTTCCATCAGCTAAAAACAATAATTAAAAAATCTTTTAAAGACCAGTAAAACAAAATTCCTACATAGGTAATGATAAATTACATGATAAATTTGCCTGTTAACAAACTGTATTTTTGAGAAGGTGAAATGGAGAAAGAATAACAGGCCTAAAATCAGTAAATATTACAAGTATTTCAGTGATTATGGAAGGGGAACAAAAAGCCTTATTTAGTTCAGATTGCAACTCTCAGTTTTGGAATGGGAAACCAAAATGGAGATTATCTAAGGACAGAGAGCAAGAAAATGGAACTACCTCTTGAGTTTAAAAGCAGGTCAACACTAGAAAGTCCACTAATATAACTGAACAATGAGTTATATCAACAGGCTTATTCAGGGTAGGTTCAGTTATATTATCCAAAATTATTCTGCTGTCTATCAATTCTCCAAAGGCTCACTAAGATGCCTAGAAATGTTGCAATGAATAAAGAAAATTAGGCCTTGGTATCATTATTTTGCTACCATAGCTCTCCTGTATAGATTTAATTTCATGTCACCATCCAAACAGATGGTCACAAAGACAAAAAGTAAAATAGTACATGAAGGACATAAACTCATTACCCTATTATCAATGGGAGTAGAAAGACTCCATTCTTTTTACTTTCCCATTCTTTCTGCTTCCCCATTGACTCCTACTAGATTGTAATGATCTTAATTATTAAGGTTGTAGACAATTTTTTTAAAAGCAAGCAATACCTTTCCTTATAATACAAATAATTATCAGCAAACATGGCACAGAGTGCAGTATTTTCTCAGAGAATTATGGCAGGCTGGCATTTGTCATATTTGCAGATTACCCTGAGACTTATTAAAGATGTTACATCCCCTACTCTGAAAAAGTATTTCAGAAGAAGAGTTCTGCAAATGTAAACATAGCTACTTAATGAGGTTTTGCCTTTCTTAGATAAGTGTTTCCATTAAAATTCTACTTTACTTTTACTGGAGAAGCAAAGGGACATCCACAGGGAACCTGGCTCATCCTTTGCATCCCATGGGACCATCCCAGTTGCTATACATAGACTGCAGTACAACATAGAGAACTTCTTTTATAAATAATAAATTTATTTTGTAAATAAAACAAAAGAGGACTTCTTTTGTTTCTAAAGGAATATGTACACACTTCTGGGCAAGACATACTTTTAATTCTTTAATTAAAAACATACACTTAACATACTTTTAATTCCTCCTTGGCTAGTCCTGTCTTCATGAATGAAGACATTCAGTGACAAATGTTGAAGGTCAATTTTTATAATTGCCTTTGCAGCTACTGCAGGGCTGGACTATCCTGCCCACACTTACAAATGGAAATGGTGGAGGTGGTTTACTCAATCTGTGTGTGTGCCACAGGCTGTACAGTGATAGCTCAGGAACTGCAAGGTGTTGTAAACGAGGCAGGATCAGTGCAGAATTAAGTCAGAGGCTAATTAAAAGATGAATTACTCACTGCTGAAGTTTTGTTTGAAACAAATTCTAAGTTGGCATCGTTTTGGTGAGGTCACTAAAGCTGTTTCATTTATGCCAATTGAGCACCATGCTCCCAAATTTCCTAAAATTGGCCACTAGAGGATGCCAAGCTCCCAAGTCAAGGAATCCTGCTCCAACCTCCACCCAAGTTAAGCCAAATGTTTCTTGTACAATAAGATTATGCAAGCATAGACAAATCTGACCTTACTCATTAATAACAAAAAAAAATTGGCATAGGTTAAAGCAAAACTAATTCTTAATTTATGAGAAAAATAGCAGCCTTTTAAAGAGAGAGAAGCCATAACAGCACTTTTAGAACAACTTGTGTTTTAATTTAACTTATGAATTAACTTGTGAATTTTGATTCAAGCTTTCAGACAATGCACCACTTGGCTTGTATGAGATCTATTTTCTGTCTGCTGCATTGTCTCGACTCATGGTCTTCACTTGCTGAAAGACTTTTTATTTGTCAGGCTTTTGGAAAGACCCAGCCATGAAATCAGAATTTTATTTCTGATTATTTCTTTGGCTGCTGATCATGGCTGCACTTAGAAGAGCTGCTTGTAGGAAAAGCCTGACCCAGCACTGTGCTAAAGATGTGCTTTCCATCTTCCTAACTCCCACTCCACAGAGCTGGACCCACTCCATTTCACAAGATTTACAATTACATGATTTAATTTTCTAGGTATGGATTAAAATCACGGAATTCAACGTAAATCTACAAGGCCAAGTCTGCCCTGTGGTCTGGCAATTAAAAGAAGTCTAGTGGCCAGCTCCTAATAGATTTTTGGCCAGGCATCCAGAAGAAATAATAGCAAAGCAAAATGATAGCCTATCCCAATACACACTAGAGGGAAAAAAGAGGTGGTGAATTTTTCATGTGAAATGATGCAGTCATGTCAACCATTCCCATGAGAAATGAAGCTGGTTTAAACACCTACATGCAGCTATGTCCTGAGACATCTTGCCAGCTTCTAACATGAATTGCCATACTTTATATTAGGGAGAAAATAAATTACCAAGGAGGAGATGTTCTATATTGGTAAAACACATTTAGATTCTTCCTGAAAACTCCTTGAAACCAGAAATCAGGTAGGTTTTAGCTACCCCACTGGTTACAAGCAAAACTTTCTCAGGTGCTGATGCACTGAAAATTCAGAACGTGAAAGTTCAGGGGAAGAAATAATCCAAAACTTTTGTGCCTTGCTGAAAGACTCACACACATGCTACCTGGCAAATACAAATGTCAAAGAGCTTCTGGCTGTGATTTTCTTGGGTTTTGTTATCTGTACCTTGACTGAGAGATATTCTGAGACTCTGGTGCAGCTTTTTATCAAGATTACTTTGAAGTAGATTAGAAGGACAAACCTAACCTGTAGTTCAGGAGGAAAGACTGGATCTTACAGTACCTCTTGCATGAAGTTCTGTGTCTTCTGAATAACCAAATCAATGTGGGAGACCTTGAAGCGACTTCTGAGGTCTTGAAGGAGCTCCTGGAGGAGGTTCACTTTCAGATAGCAGGGCTCCATTTTCACAGAGTTGAATGGTAGGTTGATAAGCTGACCCATGTTCTGCATTCCAGTGGAGGAAGAACAGGTTTTTAAAATCAAGCACCTAAAGGCAACTTTTCAATAAAGGAGGTAACAGTGGCCCTAAACCCAATTCTGATACCTACACTTCAATTGCACAGATACCACAAGACTTTCTAAATGACAAAGGGGTGACATACCTGGGAAAGCAAGTAACAGTGTCAGCCAAGTTCTAGCTATGAGGTCCTTGTGCTAATATAAAAGGCTCCAAATATATTTTTGTCTTACCTCCTTTAGCTTTGTGAGATCATTTGTCTTCTGGAAGTCCTGGATGATTTCATTAACTTCTTTATCAAAAAGTGAGCGGACTTCAGTGAATCCAGAGCTCACAGGACCCATGAGCTCCTCTAAGATGGATGGGAGGAATGGATGGATGCTCTCTGTGCAGCACTTCTGGGCAGGCTCCAAAACACTGGCTGGAGTGTCAGACAATAAAAAGGTTGGATTTAGGCTACTAAGACATAGAGTGAAAATAAGGATCTGATCTACTTTGTAATGAATTAAATGCTTCCCCGTTTTCCCCTGGAGTCACACCTCTGCAAAGATGATGAAGGTAATGAGAGGAGAGTTTATAGTTTTATGAGAGATGATGAAATCATCTTTTCCCATGCCCCATCTAACCACCACTAGCAGCTTGGGGGTACTGTGAAAGGAGAGAAAAGGGAGGTTTGCACAGAGTGTGGCCACTGTCATTCTAGAATGAGTTATCTGAACTTGGTACTCTACTGTCCACTGACAGCATCCCAGTCTGGTTAGGGAGAATATCCACAGAACTTCCCAAGTTTTATCAAAACAGCTCCTACATTATCAGCTGTTTATTTATGTGCTAGCTTAAGCAACATCAACTAGTGCTTTTCCTCCTTTTCACACTCATTTTTATATTCATGGCAAAATTCTATTGCTTCCTATTGGTTTAAAACAACCTAGGAAGCCCTTTGGTTTCAATATTCTTTGGTACCCTATGAATAAGTCACACAAGCAGAACCTGGTTTTGTGGCATATTCTTAGAAAACAGATCAAACCCCCTCCACTTTTTGATGCCCATGTGACCTCTATCTTCATTACATAAGGCTGTCCATGGGAAAATGAAGCAGAATGAGCAACTTTAATAACAATACTCAAAACCTGGCACTTCTAGTCCCAACTTGAGAAGATGTGGGACTTTCACAGCAGCCACAGGTATCAGTTTCTAACAAAGGCAGCAGAGTCTCAAAGCATTTGTTTTCTGCAAATTAATTTTTCAAAACACATGACACCTGGTAATTTGAACAATACAATGGGAATCATTAAAAAATTCCTACAAAACAGAGCTGTTTCTCTACTAACCTTTGATTTTTCCAGCTAAGTAGTTTTTGGAGTTTAGGATCTGATCCATGTCAGAGCGAATTGTTCCTTCAAGAGTTTTTGTAAAATCTCTGCACTCTTCTTTCAAGGTACTTAATGCTTCTGACACTTGCTGCTGGACCAAGCTGTAAGTTTCTTCTACAATCTGTACCCAAATTAATTTAAGAAGTCTTGATGAGAATCAGCACACACAGACAATTGCTATGAGAAATAACCACTCTGCAAATATCAGTGCTTACACCAAACCAGGCACGCTTCCTGTCATTCCTTTTTCCTTTCATTTTGGGCAGGATCATGGTCTGAAGGGTAGGCAGCAGTTCCTCCATCACAAGGTTGCTCAGGATCTACATGGCCAGAAGATGAAAATGACATGTTCTTCATTTGAAAACTCAGCACCTGCAGCACAGAATGATGTGCAAACACAGGCAGCCTCAAATACACAATGGCTGAGCTATCCCAGGTTGCCAGGATTTAAAATATTAGATGTGCCTGAAGGATGCTCCAGATATTTACTATGGAGCATTTTTCACTAAAAGACTTTGAGAGACCTTGCAACAATTGAGAGCAGATGAACTAAAATGCCTGCTAAAATTTGCTGCCTGCTGTTATGGAACTGCACTGTGCAAATCAATGGAGCTGAAACACTTTATATCAGCTGAGCAGGATCAAAAACTTTTGAAAAGCTGGTTTGCCATCTGCTTCTTCCCCAAACTGACCTTGTTCTGGAGCACTCACACTGTCCCAGAGAGGGTATCATTAGGGAGAAATTGTTCTAGAGTCAACAGACAAAGGATGCTTCTAATAGGAAGATAACCAGCAAAAAAAAAAAAAAAAAAAAAAAGAAATGCATGACTCTACCAATGTGGATCTCTACCACTTTTCCAGGTGAGAACCAGCTTCACAATTCAAACAAGAAGAGGAGGCCCCAGGAAAAACAGGATACAGGATATAAATGGAATCAAAAAATGTCAGTAATCCATGGATCAAATAATTCTACTGTGTTTTTTGTTTTTTTTTTTAATGTGTAATACGATCCAAGAGTCATTAGTTCCAGCTTAATCCTGAGGCAAAAGGGATAAAATAAATAACTGTTGGAGTTTGTGAAAAAACTTTTCAAACATTTTCTTTTGTCACTAAAAAAAACTATACTTGCCTAAAACCAGTAAAACTTTCACATCATAGAATTCACATATGTTTATGTATCCTCCCAACGTTTCCATATGCTTGAAAAAAACCCATATGAAATATAAGATCTAAGAATTTCTGTGGCAAGTGTGCACCACAGCAGAAAGGCAGGGGGAAGAAAAGCACCAGAGACTTCTACACATCAGGCACTCATGATGGGATGCAGGAAAACTGAGGGAACAGTATTGCCCCATTTTTTTTATGACTTCTGTAAGTACAGTGTTGGTCTATCATTGCTGTCTGTTTCTAAATTGACACTGAGTGCTTTTTTCCCCCAAGAACCCTTTCACTTTGAACCAGGGTTCAGTGGTTGTAGAAGAGATGCATCACTCCCTGATCCCAGCATTTAACTGGTCATTTGCTCCTGCATATGTTTGCAATTAGAAAGCAAAGACATCAGACTGGGAATACAGATGCTATCTATTTGGGGGAGTGGTCAATACCCTGGCAAGGAAGGCTGTTATTCAGAGGGACCCAGAGGGGCTGAAGAAATGAGTGGACAAAAACCTCATGAGTGGACAAAAATGCATCTGGGGTGGAACAATCTCCTGCACCAGGCTGGCAACAACCAGCTAAAAAGCAGTTTTGCAGAAAAGGACTTGGGCATCCTGGTGGATAAGAAATTCAACATCGGTTTACAGGATGCTCTCCCAGCAGAAGGCAACTGAAGGTCCAGAGAGGAGAATGTTCCCCTCTGTTCAGCACTTGTCAGACTGCTGTAGAGCTGTGTCCAGTTTGGGGCTCCCCAGTACAAAACAGATCTTCTGACTGGATTAGGGGCACCAAGATGGTCAGGGGATGGAGTTGAGAGTTGGAGGGAACTGGGTTTGCTCAGCCTTAAGATGATGATGCTCAGGGGAAACCTTATTGCTGTCTGCAACTGCCCAAGGGAGAATGTTTGTCAGACCTTCCCTGGAAATGCACAGGAAAGGAAGAAGGTGACAGCTAAAAGTAGCAAAAATGGAAACAGTAACCAGGTATTAAGAAATATTTTTCAACATGAGGGCAATCATGGGAACAACTCATGGAATCTCCAGCACTGGACATCTTCAGAACTCAACTGCCCAAAGCCCCTAAAGTTGGCTCTGCTTTGAGGGGTGATTGAGCTTGATACTTCCAGAGATCCCCTTTTAAGTACATTATTCTCTGGTTCTGTGGTTCTCTTGATAGCATAACCCAGCTTGGGACAGAAGCTTCATTCTTCATGGGAAGCTTCATTCCCATGGGAATCTCCAAGGGAAAACCAAAATTTAAGTTTATCTGCCATTCTTTTCTTCTGTGGTAGCTAGAGGACAACCAACAGGAAAGTGCTGTGTTTAATAACAAAGGTAAGAGCAACACAAGAAAAAAGTAAGACTTACCTGTCCTGAATAGCTAGGAATATCTGCCATGAAAAGGTAGAAAACCAGGGCACAGCCCAATGCAGCTGACAGCAAATATCTGCTGCTCTCTACCCATGTGTTCTGAGTTTGGTATCTATTGCTTTTGATCCCACAGATTTACCAAAGCTATAAACAGCACAAATCTGGTAGCTAAATGCTATTGAGAGCCTTTTCTTAGATTCAGCATTCAGCTCAATCAACCCTATGGCATAAAATTAAAGTGGATATATCTGCCTTTTGTGGAAATGTGGCCATTCCTACACTCCTGCACAACACCCCAACTTTATTTCACAGCATGCTTTCTTTCATGTTTTAGATTTATTAAAGAAGAAATGTCACAAATCAGAGGTATTTTGAACTCCTGGGTATTTCTAGCTATTAGATTTTCTTTTTTAAAATATCATTATTTTTCCTAGGTCTTACAACCTTCACTGCATTCAGAACTGCCATATCCAAAGCCAAGAAAAAGCAGAAGGTGTTCTTTTACCTCCTTTTCATTCCCAGCTATCATTTCCCACATCCCATAGTGGCCTTTCTCCTGCCGGAGGAACTGAATGGCTTCTAGGAATGCCTTCACCTCATATGTGGTTTGCTTGAGAAAATCTAAAGGAAACAAAAAGTAACACAAAGGATTTGCCTATAAAAAACCTTGAATAAAACCCAACAAACATGCAAGCAATCCAATTCTCAAGCTTTGTCAAGCCAGACACTTTTTTGGACTTGTTCATGAAAATTCTAAAGAGAGAAGATAGCAGCCTTGCATACACGCCAAGAGCAACACAGAAATTATACATATTATGGGAAACATGAAGGATTAGCACTGCAGTAATGCCTGAAGTGTCTTTTTCATGTGCTTTACACAAAAAGGAAAGCTACAGAAACCTACAGTTAATTTCATTGAACCTTTCTCAGGCTACTGCTCAAAACCAGAGCTGCATCAAATTTTTTCTACATGGTAGGCAAAGATCAAAGCTGCTAAGAGCCCAACCTTCAGAATTTCTCCTTTCAGTTTGCCCTGGAGATAATAATTACTCAGGAAGGTATGTTGGACATACTGTGGTGGAGGAAAAAACTCTTAGGGCCAGTTTATAGGTACCACCCCTGTTTTGCAGATATTTGAAGATTCAGAAAGATCACACAATTTCTTCAAGCTCACAGAATGATCAAACATGAGGAAAACAGCCTGATACAATCCTGACCATTCCCTCATTGCTAACTACATGATTCATACCATTTTTAATAGCAAGTCCCAACAGAATGCTAAAATATCAGTAAAAGATTTGTAAGCCAGGCTCTTCACTGCCAAGATAAGAACATCCACTGACATCAACTTTAATGAAAGAATGGAGTCTTCCACCTGAGAAACTGGTGGAGTGTTGCATCTGAAAACTTTTGTCCTCCCAAAATTAAACTCTGAATGTTTTGATGAGAAAAGGGCTGGGCTTGGCTGGAAGAAGGGAGAGCTGAAGCTCCCCTCAGCCCTCTGCTTATGACTCACTTATTTTCCTTCTTCACAGCTGTGCTCCCTCCTAACCCAGAGGGAAAACAGATCATCCAAAGGGACCTTGGACCCACTGAGATGATGATGATGTGCAAACCCTGACAAGATTCTGCCCTCTAAGATCACCAAGTTTTAAACTTCATGGTCAAAGAAGTATTTGTTTCTGTTCTGACTGTCCCCAACCCCATACAGAAGTGGGAAAAAAATGCTAAAAATCTAAAAGTGATTCATTTCAATAGTTCATGGGAAAAATATCAAGCTGTAACTGCCATAAAATCCTAACCAAGCATTCTTTCCTATCCCAGTAAACACAGAAGAGAAACAGAACTATGGAAGCCTTACCACAAAACCAGCTCTAAGTAGAAAGGCAGCTTTATCCTCCAAGGCTATTACAGTTGCTTAATTTAGGCATTTTCATTCTCACTTTCCATAGAAAGAAAAGTTTGCATCAGTGATAAGGCACTGAATAACTAGATCCACCCAGCACTGTGCTGTGCAGAAGCTGTTGGTGAAGCACACAAGACAGAGGCACATTCATGGGATACAGCTCAAGATCCAGCTGGCCTGGCCAGCAGGTCCAGGGAAGGGATTCTGCCCCTGTGCTCAGCCCTGGGGAGGCCACAGCTTGAGTCCTGTGTCCAGTTCTGGGCCCCTCAGCTCAGGAAGGAGATTGAGGTGCTGGAGCAGGTCCAAAGGAGGCAACTGGGCTGGGGAAGGGACTGGAGCACAGATCCTATGAGGAGAGGCTGAGGGAGCTGGGGGTGTTGAGGCTGGAGAAGAGGAGGCTCAGGGGAGACCTCATCACTCTCTCCAACTCCCTGAAAGGAGGTTGGAGCCAGGGGGGGGTTGGGCTCTTTTCCCAGGCAACTCTCAGCAAGACAAGAGGGCACAAGAGGTCTCAAGTTGTGCCAGGGGAGGTTTAGGTTGGACATGAGAAAGAATTTCTTTCTGGAGAGGGTGCTCAGCCATTGGAATGGGCTGCCCAGGGAAGGGGTGGATTCTCCATCCCTGGAGATATTTCAAAAGAGCCTGGATGTGGCACTCAGTGCCATGGGCTGGGAACTGCAGTGGGAGTGGATCAAGGGTTGGACTTGATGAGCTCTGAGGTCCCTTCCAACCCAGCCAATTCTATGGTTCTATGATTCTATGAAAAGGGAATTGTACCCAAGCTGAAAGGAGCTGTGGTGCACATCCTCCAGGATCACAGCAGTGAAGAGCCAGGGCTTCTGCAGAGGTTTATGAAAAGTCAGACAGCTCCAGTTTGCCATGGCAAAGCAAGGGAAACAATCAAGAAGCTGTTGGGGTAGCCCAGCTTGGGTGGGAGAGGGCAGCAGAAGCTGCAGCTGCAGACAGGGCTGGTGGAAACCCCTGGTGGTATCAGTGGGTTCATCAGCAGAAGGGATGATGTCTGCTTCACTCTCCTGAACACCCTTGCAGGGGCTTCCCCTTCAACAAATCCAGCTGGCACCTATCATGAGTGACACATCTGTCCCTGCTGGTTCTAGAAAGTGGAGCATCTTAGGGGAGCTTGGTGCCATGGTGGCTGTAGGGCCTCTTTATCCAAGTCCCATACAAAGCCATACATTGTCCTCAACTTCTCCAGTTGCTAATGAATGTAACAGCTGGTTATTTGTGGAAAGCAAAATGTAATCCTGTTTTTTCTGTTAAATTTTAAAACAAGAAAACCCACCTAGAAACTCTATCTTTAATGTGGAGCCTAATTTTAATAACAGATATTGCTAACCATGGATTCCTTTTATAAACATAACAGAATAACTGCTATATAAAAATAATGCTTTAAAAGATGGAAGGATACCATGACTTTATAAATCTCCCTAAATTTGCACATGGCTTAAAAGCAGGGCTGAGGTTGCTCAGTGCTGCAGAACACTGTCCATAGGAATGAGCTTCCTTGCAGAATACAAACAGTATAAGTCTCTCTTTAAAAAAAAAAATAAATATCTCAAAACTTAAAAAAAAAAAAATCTCAAAACTTAACTCATCAAAATGATACACAGAGGACCAGGCTACTCTACACCCATGGAACACACTTGCACCTGGAGTTACATTAGTGTGTCCTGTTCCTAATTTCAGCCATATCTGATGTTTCAGCTGCTGTGGGAACTGCAGTCTCCTGACAAGGGGCTCCAGGCCAGGAGCTGCAGCTCCTTCTCCATCATTTGACAGATGAATGTTTGGTCACAGGGATGAGTAACAAGGAAAGCTTCAGTCCCAAGGTCCTGTGTGCTCTCCCACCCACAGCAGGACAGCTGCACCTTTGCTTGAAACTGGACATGTCATGGGCACACTGATTAAAAGCCCCTTGGGAAAGGCTATCAGAACAATTTCTCTGATCCACTGACACTTCTTGTGCATGTTTAGAGACAGCAGTGGAAAGGAACTGCCCTGGTGAATCATCCATAACCCTAGATCAGTCTTTCCAAACCAGTGAAAACCTCTGGGCAAGAACAAGGAACAGGCCTAACTTGCCACTAAAAAGTGAGTGTTTCAATATCCAGTTGAAACTGTGTGCCCCCCTGAACATTAATTGTCATAAATGAAGCTTTTCAAATTCATTGTTGCTGCATGAAAGAGGAGGCTACAATGATCATACATGCCAGGAATGCCAATAGGTGTTTGAAGCCAGCTGGGGTATCACTTAGCCACTTGAAAATACCAAAACAATGAGGCAAGTCTTCATATAAGTGGCAGCAAAGCTCATTTCTGTGCTGCTCCTGCAGTGCCTGGAAAAGGCTGTGTTTGGGAAGAGCTGGGAAATGTTTCTCCAGCTCCTGGTGGGACTCTGGTCAGATGTGATAACCAGACAGAGAGGATTTTCCACCTCTCAGAACTGGATGGGGTTGTGTGCTCTACAGAGACACCAGCAGTTTGCAGCTCCCTTCTGTCTCTTGGCTAATTCTGCAAACTGGAACTCACTCATTTTTGGACACAGCAGCAACATTCCTGCCTTAAACTCTTTGGAGAGCCAAGGAACTGCAGTTGGGATGGTTTATGATGTGTAAAAACTGAGTATGTAGCATGTAATTCTTCAAAGCCAAGTGAGTGCCCCTATTGCAATTCAGCAAATGTCCTTTTCCCACATGGGCTTTTCTTACAATACATTTAATATTTGTAACATTAATAAAAGTAAAGGGATATACTGACTGTGGACAGAGTGCTTTTACCAAAGTCAGCTAAAGCAATCTAAGCTTTTTGGCTGACATTTCACAAAAGGCTGAGGCCCAAAGACATAGATGCACAAGTCCTAAAACAGAATCCAGAAGTCTGAGCTCACAGAGCACGTTTTAATTAAAGAAATGCTGATTCTGACTTAATACCATCAGCTGACTACTGAAACTCAGAAGCTATCCACCCCAGCTTCATCTCTTTCTGGAAGCTCTCACATCTACAGATACCTATTCCATTCCTACAGACACTCTCAAGCTGGAGAGCTGCCTTCAGTTTGGTGAAAGATCCTGCATTCAGGGAATATTATTTTCCATATGGCCCCTGAATTCTTCCTGCAGGGAAGTATCATTGATATCAAAGCAATCTGGTGTCCAGCAATGGTTGTCCTTCTACAAGATGACCATGGAAAGGCCCAGAGGTAGCACAGTAACTTTAACTGCCTCTTGCCTACCACCCTCAATAGCAGCAGCTTTGGTCAAATGTCTCTTCTCAACCCAAGTCACCAACAACCTGATGCACTTTCTAGTCCCATCCTACAAGGCAGCATGGCCCACAAATACCTCCTCAACTCTTCAAGAATTACAGGGCTGACTCTGCTTAAGGAGGGGGAAGGCAGGAGGACAAACCCCAGGAAGAAAGGAAGGTGAGTGAGGAATGGAGTTTGGTGGCCTGATGGGAAGAACATTTGGCAATTACTATACTTTCTGGAACATGATAATTTAGTAGAAACTGCATTGAGATTTATGTGATCTCACAAGAATATTTCCTTGCTTTCTCATCTAGTTGGTGAAATGTTGGCTTAGTGCCAGAACACCTCTTCTGTAGCTCTTTGTTGCTGATGACCTTATGTTGCATTTTTCCTGGGAGAAGAAGAGTCTCTGTACAGAGAAGAGTGAAGAGCCTTCCTTCTTGTGATGCTATAGAGAATAGGAGGTGAATAAAGCTGAAAAATATTTAGAATTTTAAGTGTATTGCCTTTGGTTTAAGCAGTTTCAAAACACAATGCTTCCACCACTTACTATTTCCACTGGACACTGCTATCCTCAACTGATTTCATGCTAAGAAATGCAAGCTGTATTTTTCCAAATTTCCTTAAACTTCCAAGGCATCTCCCTCTCCCCTTGGCATCTGTTTCTTTCAAATATATTGACTGTTGTTCTTCCTCTGTTTTCTATTATTTCTCTTTAATTAAAAAAAAAAAAACCAAACCAACAACTTCTAAATTTTTGGTTTTTTAAATTCAGTTCTTTTAAAACAAACTAAAACAGATAATACACAGCCCCAAACCAGAGGGAGTTTGCTGAAGGAAAAGGCTGCTGTTCTCAAAAAGAGTGGTGTCTGCACCATCCAAACACACAGGACATTTCTACCTCCAGTACTGGTACTTCACTGAAAGCCACTGCACACCAGCTGCCACCAGCTGGTCAGGGACTGGACCTCAGGAAAAGATAGGCTTGTAGCACAGGTACAGCACCTCTGGAAATGACCCTCTGAGCACCTGGACAGAGTTTATTTTACAAAATGGAGTCCTGTCATATTATTATCATCCAAATCAAGAACAAAGTGAAACATAAAGCTCTAGGTCTGAGCAGCATCAACCTCACAGCTCTGATGTTTTCCTGAGATGACTTGTGGTGAAGGCAGGTGGAGAACATCAGGGAGTAAGAGGCATTCCTGCAGTTGAGAAGTCATTCTGTTAATTCCCCAGCACCCCAATTAGGGGATGCTTATCCAATAAAAATAAATTAGCATGATGAAGAATGATTTCCCTTTCAAAGAATGACTTTTGTAGCATCAGTTTCCTGCAATAGCATTTTTTTTCCTAGCATTTCTGGCAGTACTTGCCTAGGATTTATTTGCTGTGGGTAGAGACTGTGATGATTATTGTCTGTTGCTCATTTTATTTGTGTTCAATAATGAGCAACTTTCTACTGGGGGATGTATGAGTAATATTATCACATGGAGAGTGATGGACAGGACAGAGGGAGTGACCCAGAGAGAGAAAGAGTCACCTAGTGAGGGGTGTCCCTGCCTAGCAGGGGCCTGGTCCCTTTCAACCTAAACCACTTTGTGATTCTATGATTTTTCTTCACACAAAGATCATCCCATCATGTTATCATCTGGCAAAAAGCAACCACCTGAGTGTCCAGCATATTTAACAGCTGTTGCTTGTAAGATAATATGGGAAGTTGGGAAGAAAGGCCATGGCCATCAACTCCAAAAAAATTAGGTTCTGAAAATTTCTGCCTCAAAAAACTAAGCAAATAGTCCCAACCCAAAGGAGACCACATGTAAAAATATGAGTGAATCCATTTGCTTGAACTTGGGGAGATGAGGAGAGGTCAGGGACTGGACCTCAGGAAAAGATAGGCTTGTAGCACAGGTACAGCACCTCTGGAAATGACCCTCTGAGCACCTGGACAGAGTTTATTTTACAAAATGGAGTCCTGTCATATTATTATCATCCAAATCAAGAACAAAGTGAAACATAAAGCTCTAGGTCTGAGCAGCATCAACCTCACAGCTCTGATGTTTTCCTGAGAGCAACAATCACTATATTATTCATAGCTCATGTGGTACAAAGCTGCTAACCACTAACAGAATCAAGATGAGGTCATTTCCAAACAGGATACAACCCTGCAATAGTATTTATAGCAAAGCAAGTTTTGCAGCTCCAGTTCCCTCCAACATCAAACCAATATTTCAGCAGGTTGAACTATTTGCCTTGCAGCATGCAATGTCTGTACTAAAGCTGTTCAAAGCAGCATGAGACAGGTACCTCCCTCTGCCAGGACCAGCAGTTTCATGTTTCATAGTCTAAACCACAAGCAAGCTGTATAAACACACATAAAAAAAATCAAAATATCACTCATCTCCAACAACCTCCAAGCCTTTTCCAGCTACTCTGTTTCTGGTGCAGGTGACTTATTCTGCCTCTGAAGTTTGAAGCTGGAGCTCAAATACAACCTTACTTCTGCACAAATGAGTATCTCAGGGCTTCAGGCAGACAGAAAGGTCTTGCTTTCATCCCAGTGCAGAAGGACACTTTTCTTTAATGTCAAAAAAACCCAATTTCCTTCTCAGTTCTACTTTAATTGGTCCTTCCACACATCACCTGAAAAATCCAACAAGAAAATCCTTTTCTTCAGTCCCTCTCCCCAGAGAAGAAAATCCACCTTGGTTGCAACATGAAGACTACAAAACCTTTCCAAAGTCCTATCTGGATGTGTGACTACTGCTTTACTCTGCCTGTGGAGATAAATGTCCCTCAGCTTAAGTATGTAATGTCATCTGCACAACCTTTATCAATGCTTCAGTAAGTATTTTGAATTATATATGATAATATCTATTTTTTGGACATGGTTTTATTCTCCTGAAGTAAGTATGAGTCACCAAAACTGAAACAAATGTAGCAATACATTTTATATATTGTAATGTAGGCCCTTCAGATGTAAAAAATTTGAATGTGGTCAACAACACTAATTATTTACTAAAGCAAATAAGGCCTCATTTAGTACACTGCTAATGTGTCCCAGATCAGATCAGAATGCAGTTCTCCAGTTTCAAACTGCATCTTTTACAAGAGCTATCTTGTGTTGTGACACATTTGTCATTTAAAATATTTATCCTTCAGTTTTACTAAACCAGTAAACTTCTGGTAAAGCTTTACTAAACCCAGTTGCCCTGGGAAAATGCAGCAAATATCTGATGGTATAAAGAACAGACTAGAAAACAATGGTGAAAATTTAACTGTGCTGCTTGCCAAATTTGCCCTAACCAAAGTTAACTCATCCCTTTTTTGAAGAGGTGGGGTGAGTGATGCCTTGGCCACTGCTCCTTGTCTCAGTAAATCCTATTCCACAATCAAACTTAAAGGATTTTTCACATTTCTTCTATCTTTTGAACTATTAAACAATAAAGGAACACACTGATTATTTTTATAGCATGAGCCTTATTACCCATAGTATTGCTGCATGAGCAACTTAGGCAGGTTGCTCAGATGCCTGGGTTTTGTAGGTGGAATTGTTTGTAAATAAAACTTAAAATATGGTACTAGTAGCATCTTTCTGACATGCAAGAACAAATATAAATCAGTGTGGAGTCCTTTCATAAAAAAGCCACTGAAAAAGGTCACTCCAAGGGCAGAGTTTACTGGGGTGCTGGTCAGTCATCACTTTTCCACTTGTAGCATCTGCATTTCTTGGAGATGGGATAACTGCAAGAATTCCAGAAAAATATGGCTCTTATTTTCTCAGCTGAAAAAATCCTGCTTATTTTTACTGGTGTAACAGTAGGACTTAATCCAGACTGTCTTTTGTCTTTTGAGCAGAAATAAGGGGTCAGAAAGGATAAGGCACTCTGGTGTCATTAACCATCTTTTGTCAGACAAAAACCTGACCAGATCACAATCTGAGAAGCATAAATCCTGGAACAGATGCACACGTGAGCAATAGCTGAGCCATATGAAATCTAATGAAACACAGACTTGCAGACACTGGAGATGGAAAAGACCCATTAGGTCATCTGGTCCCAGCTTCTGCCAATGATTGGCCCCTGGAGTGATGTGCTGAGCTTTGAGGGAAAAAAAAGGCTGCCAAAAGCTTTGTCAAGCCCATTACACCTGCTCCAGACATGAGACATGAAAAATCTCAAACTGAATGAATAAATTTCAAGTCACAGGAACTGACTGTGCCAGGAAAACTTGACTGTATCCCCATCCCCCTTCCTAAACCCCAGAGAGGAGAAAAAGGGGTGGCTTTTCAAAGTGCTTTCCTACTGTATGACTGTGGCAGCTACAACCAGGCAAGTCAGGATGAAAAATCCCAGAGACAAGCTCTGCCCTCAGGCACACTATGGGAATGAGGGTTCCTGCAGCTGTAAAGAGAATATTTATTGCCACTCAAGCAATTTGGAAGTGCCAAGTGAAGGCATGCTCCTTCTAGACTGATGACTCCAACCTATGGTAGTCTAGCCAAGAAACAGTCTTTATAGTCCCTGTGACCAGGTATTTACTTACCAAGGTGTTTCAGCCCTTGGCCTCCCCACACCCACCCAGATTGGCAGTGGAGCTGCTTCCTCTGGTTTGCATGAGGCTGTCAGCACCAGAAAGGTGCCCTGCATCTCACCATCTTCAGAGTGAGCTTGGAAATGAGCTGGAGAGGGGGGCCACAGAGTGTCAGGGGAGTACACACCACTTGGCTAGCACTGGGACCAAGAATCCCACATGTCCTGTGAAGAAGGCACCTGCCACCAACCACTCAACTTGACAGCACATCTTAGGGAAATGCCTAGAAACACAGGAAGGTGTGGTTTTGTCTTGGGAACAGAGTCCAAAAGGAGTCCAAGAATGCCTTTGGCACTGGAGACAAGGGGAAAGGGATGGCCATTGAGGAGGATGCACAGAAAACAGTGTGAGACAGCTGTCTGAGGGTAATGGGGTGAAGCTGACAGCCAGGGGACAAAAGTGACAGCTAAAGAAATGCAGTGGGAACCACTTCTGAAAGTAAAAGGGACTGTTCCCACACAGCACTCACAATTCATTTATCTACATGCATAGGCTTCAGGACCAAGTATCTGAGATTGCTGGGAAGTTCCTGAGAGCTCCTACCTCCCATCAAAGGCAGCAGAAACAAATGGGACTTGACAGCAACACTAAAAACAAGAGAGCCTGGACACGAGTAGGGGAACCAGGTTAGCTTGATGGAAAAAGAAGAAACTTTTTTAAAAAACAGGAGAGCATTTCTTTTTCTGAAGTATCCAACTCAATCCAATCCAATGCAAGGTTGTTTTTATAATCCTCCCAAATCACAGGTTGTGTGGGTTTTTCAAAGTTTTCTACTCTGATATACACAGATTTAAAATTTACCTTTGGCCAAACAATCTGGTTTAGCTGCTATGGTCATGTGTTGGATTGACAGTTGTACTTGATCTTAGAGGTCTTTTCCAAACTTAATGATTCCATGATTCTATACATGTCTAACATTAGAGAAATCTCTTGGGAACATAGACTAGGAGATATTCTCTCCATGTTTCACAAACCTGGTCTACTATATCTGTGATGCATTTTTCAAGCTTGCAAGCACAGGTGAGAGTTTGCCATGCCATATTTAGTAAATATCTTGTATGGTTTTTTATTGTGATTCTAGATTTGGGTGACAGAGAAGGAAAAGCCACTTCCAAAACAATTCCCACATTTTCTACCCAAGGTTATTACGCTGCACCTTGACTTCCTGCTACCTTCACTCCCAGCAAAGCAAGGAGAAAGGGGATCCTAGTGCATTCCTCAAGGCACTGGAAGCCAAGTGTAAGTCACTTGCCTTTTTCTGCAGCTTTTTGTTTCTAATAGCTACTTAAATCTTTGCAGGGGTGGGTAGCACACAGGGAGAGGTTCTTTCTGCACTCACCATGGTTTGAGTGTCTCACACAGTCCCCCAGCACGGCGCTGAACTGCCTCTGAGTTCCTGGCTCCTGGAAGCAGTAGTAGCTGTGTTGGGAGAAGGGCTGCCACAGGTAAACAGGGAATTCCCTTGGGAGCTGAATGAAGGCTTGAGCAACCTCCTTCTCAGTCGACCCTATAGAAAACACACATCTCTGTTTGAAATCTGCAGATCTCTTGGCTCTTTTCCATGACAGAACTGTTAAAACAACTGACCCGTGCTAGCAGGGAAGCAGAAGACATGAAAAAAACAAGTCTCCTCTCAATCCAAGCAATTTGGAATGGGAGGGACACAGCCAGGATGGGAAAACTCATCAGGCACCAGCCACCTCTGAACATCATACCATAAGGCCTCTTGTTTTGTATTCAAGGTGGCCACAAAGTGCATATTTTTTGTTAAATTTTGAGTAAACTATTTAATTGGATTGTAGCTGCTAGGGAAAAGGGTTTCATGTCAAATAAGTTAGGGGGCAGCTCTGGTCTTTTCCACATAGAGACCATATGGAGCATGTGGTCCCTGCCAAGGAAACTGTCCCCAGAAAGTCTGCTGTGGATTTTCTGAGCCTGGGAGATCAGTTCCACTCCTGATCTTGGTCATCACTGAACCTCATCACTCTCTCCAACTCCCTGAAAGGAGGTTGGAGCCAGGGGGGGGTTGGGCTCTTTTCCCAGGCAACTCTCAGCAAGACAAGAGGGCACAAGAGGTCTCAAGTTGTGCCAGGGGAGGTTTAGGTTGGACATTAGAAAGAATTTCTTTATGGAGAGGGTGATCAGACACTGGAATGGGCTGCCCAGGGAAGGGGTGGATTCTCCATCCCTGGAGATATTTCAAAAGAGCCTGGATGTGGCACTCAGTGCCATGGGCTGGGAACTGCAGTGGGAGTGGATCAAGGGTTGGACTTGATGAGCTCTGAGGTCCCTTCCAACCCAGCCCATTCTATGATTCTATGTGGTCTTCCATATGGAAATGAACTGCATTAGAGGGTGCAGCAACAGCTTCCCTGCCCTCAGGGTTTCCAAGCAAAACTGTAGGATGGCCTTATCCACTGTCACTTCAAGATCTCAAAGATGAAGCAAGGAAAGAATAAAGGATCTTCATTTTCCACCTGCCCTGAGTCACAGTGCACAGGGATGCTGCATGACACCATCTATGGACCCAATATTGTCTCTGAATGCACATCCAGAGCCCTACCCACAAGAGGTTCATCTCAGGTGGTTTTCAACATCAGAGAGATGGGCCATGTAGCTGAGTCTCTCTTTGTGAAGGGAGAGCCACAGGAAGCCCAATGCAACCCCAACTCCTAAAGAGCTGTGGTGACACACAGAGGACACCACCAGGCACTGCTGACCCTGATGACCCTTGGGAAAGGGGTTCAGAGGGACACCTCCCAGTGCTCATAATTTTAAGTGGTATGAGACAGGGCTTAAAAAAAACCCCAACTCCTTGTATACATGTTGCCCTTATCTCTTTCTTTATGTGGCATCCCATTTTCCAAATCTGAATCTGCAATATGTGATCCTCTCTCTTAAAGCCTCATTTTTCTTCATCTTTGTAGAGTGGGGTGGGGGTAGGGAGAACCACAGCAGTTCCCATCCTAGAAACAACAAATTCAGCAGCAGCAACCTTCCTGCCCTCTCTATGGGACTTATCACCAACTGTGAGTCAACACAGGCAGCTGGCATCTAAAAATGGAAACAAATAAACCAAGAATATTAACAAAGCTTGGGAACAACGGTGATGTGGTTCCTGCCACCAGCTTCCAACTGCTTTGTGCCAGGATGCTGGGAGGAAGGAGGAGCTAGCATTTGTATCAACATTAGCTCATGGTATTTTCTGTGTGCATCCAGCCTGGAGCTGTGTTTTGCCTGAGGAAACAGGCTGGGTGCATCTCCTCTTGCCCCTTTCTAGCTCAAAAGCCCTCCCAGAGGAGGTCTGCATAGGGAACAGAGCCTGTGGATAGGGATCCACTGCCTGTGGATTGGCAGTTCAGCTTGCAGCAGGGTTTACCAGCAGGACTGGGAAAATGTTTATCAGACAGCAAGTTGTAATCTTCTTCTGAAGTCAGTACTTTGCCTCCTGCAGGAAGAATATGATACTTAGGGCTGGCTCCGTTCTGGTAGGCCTGGAAAGTCAAGAGAGAGGGAGTTAGAAAGAGATTTAAGGACTTAAGATTTAAGGATTTAAGGGAAAACAAAAAATGCACAATTCATTGACAAAGCTAATGGATAGGGATGTTCCCCAATGGGAATTTTTTTTTGTTAGACATTCCCTAGACATAACAAGTCTAAATCATCTTTAAATGTAAAAAATATCCTCTCAGTGTTTATCTGATGTGGTCAAGAGTCCAGGATATATGGCAGGGGAAAAGGATGGGGTTTCCTTCTAAACCCTGTTTTTTTGATTTGTCAGCCTAGGGGTAGTTTGACTACAGCAGCTACCAAATGAAAAGCTTTGCTGTAGTCAATATGCAGACACCCAAACCCTGCTACTTAAAATCCAACTGCAGAAGCTTGGGGACATATTACACTGACATAATCAATGAGAAGCATCTGAGGTGCTGTTAAAATGATCTGGTGGTTCTTGCAAATGTTTATTGCCACCACAAGGCACTTGGTTGTACTTTCAGCCTTCTCCATGAAGCTCCCAGTCAGCTTTGCAAGACTGGAGCTGCCTCTCCAAGGCCACCTTTTCACCTACTATTGCTTAAAGAAAGGTGGCAGCAGCAAACTCCCTTGAAATAAGTTTCTTTGGGTGTGTAGAAGAAGGTAAAAGGAAGAAGCATTTACCTCCTTAGTCTCAAAGCAACCCACAGTGTAATCATTTTCAATAACAACATATTGGTCCTTCCACTTCTTCAGATCCTTGGCAAAATGCAGCACCTCTGCCTCATACAAGACCTTTCTGGCTTCCTCTGGGGGCTGCAAAGACAATTTTTGACATCTGAAATTATTCCTGACCATTTGGAATCTTTTATGTCTAAATCTCCAGGAGATTGCTTGCTATGAGGGCTTTTGAGTCTTCAGATACAATGTGGAGTCATAAACACCTCTCTGATTTGGGCAGACACTATGTACACAACCAGATTCTTGTAGCCAGAGGTGAGGAAGCAGCAGAGCTCTGTCTTCCAAAAATAATTCAAGATTTCTGAGACTTAGGCATTCTTATTTATCTTTTGGTTGCCATGCTGTATGCAAGATGACTTGCAGATCATCATCTCCCACTTTAGAACACAGAATTTATTTTCAACTGATTAACATCAATTAAATATTTCATTGATGCACCCTAAGAGTTTTATTTTGAAATACTAAATTATTTCCCATTTCTTTGTAACACCTTTGCACCTATGTCCTTGTAAGCAATATGCAACTTTCTGAAAGACACAGCTTTTCTATTATCCCACCTTTTACATCCCACCTCATTGCTTTTGCACATCCATTTCAAATGCATTGGAAACCTGTGATTTCCAGAACTACTGAAAAATTTAGATTTCTATCTTCTTAATATCAAAGGCTGCTTCTCTGCATTTTCCTCTAACAAAGAGACATTTGTCTCTTTTTCTGTCTTTCTTTCTCTAATAAAAACAGCTCTCCATAGTTCACTTCACAGAGGGGCCATCTTCTTTATGGAACCCTGTAGCCATGGCAGAAAGGGTTAATTTCCTGCATAAACTTCTGCCCTAAATGTATGATCTTTGCACCAAGACTCCTGCAAATCCTTGTAATCATCAGGAAGCAGCTAGTTTTGTCCAGCTCTACCTTGGTGAAACACATGCTTTGTACCACAAACTTGCCTCATGGTTCTTTTCATACTGAGACAACCAAAGAAGATAAATTTTCAGAAACAAAATTTAAACTTACACCCAAATGCAACTTTTCCACCCAAAACCTAATTGAACCAAATCCAACATCTGTACTTGCAAATCTCCTCTGTATACATGGGTTACAGATAAGAAAGTACACACATAGAATGTCCTAGATACACATTTATTATGTGTTCAACTATGCAATATAAGAAGCTGAAAGAACACTTCTGTACAGTGCTCATATATAGAAACACTTAAATAACTGTAAAAATACCTTAGGTTTCATTTTCAGAAGGTTTGAATATCTGTAATGCCTGTTAACTTTACTTGGGGGAATGTAATACTGGGAAAACCAAGAAAACCAAGTGTAGTCAGTGCCTGAGACACTTCTAGCTCACGTTTTTCTTAAGTTACGACTACTAAATGTGTGACTTCATGAGTTAATGCATTAATTCTTTCATCCAGGAGAACAGAGCTGTAGGGGAGTTTGAGGATGGGCTCATGTGCCCTCCTACCTTGGTTTTTAGGAACCGGAACTGCGACTCCTGGTGCTGCTCCAGCTCATCCTGCACGTGCCTGCAGAAAGCCACCGCGTACTGGCGTCGGTAGTGGGGGCTGAAGGTTTTGATGACAGCCTCTGTCTTTCCTGAAATGCAAAAAGAGAGATTTCATGCCATTTAAATGTATTTAATATCCGTGGCTCCATAAACTGCAATGCAAAGCCATTGGCACCTGCAACCCAAAATATTGCTCAAGAGCACCAAGGGCCGCTGGCAGCACAGTGGATCAGGAGATCATAGAATCCTAGAATCCTAGGGGTTGGAAGGGACCTGGAAAGATCATCTAGTCCAACCCCCCCTGCCAGAGCAGGGCCCCCTAGAGTACATCCCCTAGGAACGTGTCCAGGTGGGTTTTGAATGTCTCCAGTGAAGGAGACTCCACAACCCCCCTGGGCAGCCTGTTCCAGGGCTCCGTCACCCTTACAGTAAAAAAATTTTTTCTGATATTCAACTTGAACCTCCTATGCTCCAATTTACACCCATTACCCCTTGTCCTATCACTGGTCACCACTGAGAAAAGCCTAACTCCATCTCCCTGACACTCACCCCTTACATATTTGAAAACATTGATGAGGTCACCCCTCAGTCTCCTTTTCTCCAAACTAAAGAGACCCAGCTCCCTCAGCCTTTCCTCATAAGGGAGATGTTCCACTCCCTTAATCATCTCAGTAGCTCTGCGCTGGACTCTTTCAAGCACTTCCCTGTCCTTCTTGAACTGAGGGGCCCAGAACTGGACACAATACTCCAGGTGTGGCCTCACCAATGCAGAATAGAGGGGGAGGAGATTAGGATTTGTTCAGCTGCTGCAAGAAACAAGGACAGAGGGAAGTTGCTCATTGGGTTTTGGATGCTGTTTTTCCTTCTAAGAGTGGGCAAAATATTCCCTAAATCAATTTCTCTATGAAAAAAAACACTATCTGCCTCTCTCTGGGAGATACTGCCACAGAGCTCTGAGTGTCAGAGACACGATAAGGTTTTCAAAGAGACAGAGATAAGCAATCCTGGGTAGTGTTTAGCCCTAATAGCCAATTTTATCCCATTGTGAGATTTAAAGCTGCCTCAAAGCTCCTACAGAGGATATTCCTAGGCTTGGGCACTGCAGTCTCTTTCTTGTTTTAATGTAAGCAGATGCTATCGTGGCAAGAAACACTGATCTTGTATTGTCTTGCTGTGATCAAGATTTCAACAGCAGCCATAACAGCAATAAACATACTGACAGGCTCATTTCTGGGAATCCCAAAGGAATTTACAAGTAATTAACTCATTAACCCTATGAAATAATTAATAAAGCTTTACAGACAGGGGAGGGAAGATAAAAGCTAAAGCCATGTGACTCGAAGAGTCAGTGGAAATTAGAAAGCTACAGCCTGGACTGTGATCTATATGGCATCCAAACTGTCCTGGATATTGGAGAGATCCCTTTCTTCCTTGTATTAAAACCCACAACAAAGGATTTTTCTGAGCATACCACAGAGAAACAGAATTTCACACCCCCGGCAATTTCGATGCTATAAAAACTTATTTTGTTCTGCTTGGGGGAAAAAAAATATATTTTTTCTTAGTAAGACAAAAAAAACCCAATAATTCAGTTCTCAAGCTTCAATTTCTTGGAGCCTTTTATTCAGGCCCTGAAGGGCTTAACAGGGAAAGCAGCAAGAAGCATGGTGGCCTTCAGAGTCCTGGAAAAAGCTGAGCCACCCACACACTGTGATGATGTCTCCAGATTGACAAATTCCTGCCAGCCACCCACCAGCACGACCACCAAAAGGGATTCACTAAGATTCACATGATGGGTCTGTGTTTTATACAATGAGCTGTGAGTCTGTAGAATCTGTGATGAAATCAGAGAGAGGTCTGGAGAGATTTGTCTTTTCAAGAATAGTCCTTGTAAAAAACCATGCAAAACTCTGTGGATTTGTGCTGACGTTATCACCATTTCTCACCAAAAGATGGGGTTTAAATGTCAGCACTACTCCCAGAATGTGCATGCCTTTTAAAATTCCAAATAATTTTAAATAAAATTAAAGAAAGAACAAAGCTGTTGATCATTATATCATGTGCATGGGATTTTATGGCACAAAGTGAATGGGATGCTTGGGTGTAGAAGAGCTATAGTCCCAAGATTTGCCACTTCTGGTTGCCTTATTTCTATTTAAAAAAAAGAAAAAAAACCCTGTGTGGCTGAGACTGCCATGGAAAAGCAGCTCTCTAAGGAGTTTGCAGAGATGGACAATCACAAAAGCTGTGGTAAGGTGTTTATTTCAGGTCCAGCTCCCATTTGCTGTTACTGTGGAACATCACCAGGCTGTCAGAGATCATTTCATCAGTTTGGGTAGCTGCAGTATTCAATTACTCCACAGCTCCTGATAAATACATTTATATTGCTGTAGTTTAGTGGATGTGCAAGCAGAAGAAAAAGCTACACATGCAAACCAAAAAGCCCTTTCTTTCTCCAATTTGATTTTCATTTTGATGCACAGAATGTGACCCACCTTGCAAGTCTGGGGACAACCTTGACACAACCTTTTATTCCAGCAACTCCTATTCAACCACCTAGAGAGAGGTGGGCTGAAGTTTTCTCCTTCTTAAGCATCAAGAGGACTTCTGCCCTCAACCAAACAGAAAAGCCCCTTTTGCCCCCTTCCAAACTCACACCATGAAACTTTTCCCCCCCAGAGCCCTGTCCAGCTGCTGGAGGTGACAGTTCTGCCCCATTTGCAGTCATTACACTAAGCTGGAGGGATGTCAGAAGGTCAGGTTAACTTTTCAGGTACAGAAGTTTTTCACAGATTTACTTCTGGGACAGCATCAGGTGCCAATCTGGACTCCAAACCCACCACTTTGCAGAGACCAGGTTTTTTGAGACCTACTGATTATAGAATCATAGAATCATACAATAATTTGGGTTGGAAGAAACCTCTAAAAGTCATTCAGTCCAACCCTCCTGCAGTAAGCAGGGACATCCTCAACTACATCAGATTGCTCAGAGCCTCATCAAGCCTCAACTTGAATATCTTCAGGGATGAGGCCTCAACTACCTCCCTGGGAATCCTGTTCTACTGTTTCACAACCCCCGTGGTAAAGAATTTTTTCCTAACATTCAATCTAAATCTACTTTTCTCTAATTTAAAACCATTACCCCTCATCCTATCACTGCAGGCCCTTGCAAACAATCCCTCTCCAGCTTTCCTGTGGGATTTGTGTAACAGCAGGACACCAGTGTTGCTGAAGCAGAAAATCCATTTTAAAAGTAGCCTGCTCTGGGCCAAGGCATAAACTTATTCTCCAAATAAGGACAAAGCTTCCCAAAACCTTCTTTATAGCACTTTTTTTCCTTCCGGTTCCAGCCAGCTGTAGGATGTTGTTGGCCCCTGCTCTGATGGAGTTTCCTGCTAAAAGTTTGCCCCTATTTTCCACCATGAGTTTTTCTTTTTCAGCTTGCAGTGGCTGCTTCATCTATTACAGAAGACTCAGGACCTCACTTGACTGCTGCCTGCATCCTGCAATAAAAATTTGTGGAGGAAGTGGGACAAAGAACAAAAATTCTGGTGTTGGGAAAAAACCCCAACAATCCCAGGAAGTACCTGTAATTTTGACAAAGTCTTTTAATTATGCTTAAACCAGCTCAGAAGTGTCAACATTTCATAGATCAGCTTAGAGTACAATGACCAAAAAAGAAAGGAACTATGAGATTCATAACATGTATGTGAAAAACATGACATCAGCATGACTTCTATGTGCAGAATGTATTTACAATCAATTAAAACATTAACCAAGGAGCTAATGTTTCGTGCTGCTTATTAAAGTCTTTGCCCTACTTGTAGAAAAGGTTCATCATAGAATCATCACAGAATTTTAAGGGTTGGAAGGGACCTTCAAGCCCATCCAGTTCCACCCCCACCTGCCATGGGCAGGGACACCTCCCACCAGCTCAGGTTGCTCAGAGCCCTCTCCAGCCTGGCCTTCAAAAACTTGAGGGATGGATGGGGCTTCCACCACCTCTCTGGGCAACCTGTGCCAGGCTCTCACCACCCTCATGGTGAAGAACTTCTTCCACACATCTAATCTACCATCTTCTAATTTGAATCCATTCCCCCATGTACAACCTGACATCCTAAAAAGTCCCTCCCCAGCTTTCTTGCAGCCCCTTCAGGTACTAGAAGGCTGCAATAAGGTCTCCTCAGAGCCTTCTCCTCTCCAGACTGAACAACCACAACTCTCTCAGTCTGTCTTCACAGGAGAGGTGCTCCACCTCTCTGATCATGCTCTGGACATGCTCCAGGTTCTCTAAATTAGTATTTAAAATACTATTCCCTCTTAAAATGAGAAGAAAAAGAGTTTTTGAAGAGGTTGAGAGTGGCACTACATAACAAGCTAGCCCTTCCAGTGCTCAGCAGGAATAACAGCACTACCTGTGGGTGGGAAGAGAAGGACCCTTGGTCCATTGTTTGCTGATGGATCTTTTAAACTCTTTTGCTTTGCAGAACAGATAAAAAAAAACAAACATAATGAAAACCATAATGAATAATAGAAACTCTTCCCATAAAATGATAACATGGAGAGAAAACACTCCGAGGCAGCTGAAAAATGAGTTCCCTTAATTCTTTTCCAAATTTAGCATGGTTTGCTTAGTCAGAGTTGTTTATATGAAGCAAGGCCAATACTGGGCTGGCAACAACATAGCTCCATCCCATATAAATGTGGTCTGAAACCCAGCAGTTAGGTGGATGTTTATCCTAGGAGAATAAGTCATTTGACCATCTTTAGTAGAAGCTTGTATGCAACCAAACTTACTGACAGGAAAAGATGATAGTGATGGAGTGAAGGATTTCATTCAAATTAAAGTGGTGAGGTTCAATTCCCCCTTTACTGTGGGTTTAGATCCTGCTCCAGAATCAGCTCAGCTTGCTCAGCCAAGACAAGAAGCTCTCTGGTGGATCTGCCTCTCTTCCACATGCAGACGTGCTGCAAAGCACAGTTTGCACCTGACAAAGTACTGAAACCAATTATTTACTCTCAGTTTTGTTTTGTATTAAGAGACACTACACTCATGAAGAACTTATAATGCTGTAGCTTGGTGTGCACACACTGAATTTATCCATTTGCAATGCAGACACTGAATTGCACTGATAAATTCCCAGTTGGTTACCCAGAACTCAATCCATGGGAGAGAATAATAACCCATAGCAGCCCAGATCATCCTCTTTCTAAATCTCAGCAGGTAAGCAATCCTTAGCTGGTTAACCCAGTTTCTCTATAGAACAATTGGGAAAATCAAAGCTGTCTTTTGGGAAAAAAAATTAAAAAATCAGATTTCTTAGCAAGTTTGCCACGGGTGTGAAATTTGCTCCACCAGAAGTGAAGCACCTCTCTCAAGGCAACCTAAACAAATCCATGTAGACATGATAGACAGCAAAGGAGAAGCCAAAAATAAAAGGTCTTTTCCAGCCTTGTGGATGTCCCCTTCCACAATTTTACTTAAGCACTTAGCTCTTACTCAATTGCTTTGCTAAATGAGGCTAAATTTCACCCTGAGCTGCACAATTCTGCCATAGACTTCAATAGATTAATATACCTAGAATTTGCTTCATGAGCATCTTGTATTTCAGAGGGACTATGCAGACCTGAGTGAGACAGTGCTCCTACACTCTAAGAAAAAAAAAAAAAGGGATTGTTATCTTAAGATCAGCTTGTGATTTAACCATGGATCCTGCTGTTTTAAGCTAATTCAGAATACTGTCTCATTATAAAAAAATGCAGAGCACTAATCTTGCTTAAACACAGCCCATCTCTTGGGTCAGACTCAAAGACTCATTCCTACAGGCAGGTTTCCTTTCCCCTTTTCCCTTCCCTCCCAGACCGGGATCAAGAAAAATCTCAGGAAATGCAGGGAAGGGACTATGACAGCTTTGATCTGTGGTTAACCAGCATTCCCCTAACAGCCCATCTCCCACACCTGCTGTAACTTGAAACTCCCTGTAGGTACCTCAGTTGCAATCACATCATTTCCATGCTGCAGCATGGAAAGAGGCACAAAAGAGGCACAAAATTCCCTTCTGCTGCTGCCCATGCACAATGTATTTAACTGGGGCAAGGGATATAAGCTTCAGTGGGCTTCTCCCACCACGGGGTACACCTGCTCCTTCAGCACATGCACTTCATGGACAGACCTCCCTCCAGCTTCTCTGCATCTTTTCCCATACATGGTGTCACCTCTCCATCTCCTCTCCACTAGCATTACAGAGGAAACAAGCAGTAAACACCAGGGAACCCATGGCAGTGCTATCAACATCCTAAACACGTAGGGTTGGGGGCAGTGAGACAGGGAAAAACAATGGGAAGGATTTGAATTTTAACCTTGAAATGCCTAGCCAAGAAGGCCAATGGCATCCTGGGCTGGCTCAGGAAGAGCGTGGCCAGCAGGTCCAGGGAAGGGATTCTGCCCCTGTGCTCAGCCCTGGGGAGGCCACAGCTTGAGTCCTGTGTCCAGTTCTGGGCCCCTCAGCTCAGGAAGGAGATTGAGGTGCTGGAGCAGGTCCAAAGGAGGCAACTGGGCTGGGGAAGGGACTGGAGCACAGATCCTATGAGGAGAGGCTGAGGGAGCTGGGGGGTGTTGAGGCTGGAGAAGAGGAGGCTCAGGGGAGACCTCATCACTCTCTCCAACTCCCTGAAAGGAGGTTGGAGCCAGGGGGGAGTTGGGCTCTGCTCCCAGGCAACTCTCAGCAAGACAAGAGGGCACAAGAGGTCTCAAGTTGTGCCAGGGGAGGTTTAGGTTGGACATGAGAAAGAATTTCTTTACCCAGAGGGTGATCAGCCATTGGAATGGGCTGCCCAGGGAAGGGGTGGATTCTCCATCCCTGGAGATATTTCCAAAGAGCCTGGATGTGGCACTCAGTGCCATGGGCTGGGAACTGCAGTGGGAGTGGATCAAGGGTTGGACTTGATGAGCTCTGAGGTCCCTTCCAACCCAGCCCATTCTATGATTCTATGAGTCTATGGTGGGATTATACCCCCCCGTACAGAGCAA